>NC_064909.1:18378750-18690000 GCF_929443795.1 Astur gentilis
CACAAGTTTTTTCTTTATGGTAGAAGATAGACTGAGCCATCTTAGAGGGGAGGAGGAGGAGAAAAGGACAAAGAGACATTCTTTTGAACACTCTCCTCGAGCAATTCTTTCTGTTTCAGTGGGTCTTAAGGCCATTTTCCCTGTGGGTAGAGTGGAAAAGCCACAACGACTGGAGGAGAACAAAAACCAAAATGCGATTTCTTGTGGTCAGGAGAGTAGGAGCCTTTCAATTGCTACTGACAGCATGAATATACATTAGTCATTTATACATTCATAGATTTCAGCCACACAGTAGTTGAACGTCCCACACTCATTCAAAATGTATCCTTCAGGCACAGAAATATCCCTTTTTAAATTTTTTTTTTTTCATTTTTACATTGTGTATGTGCTTACATTGTAAACAAATGGAAATGGTAAGATGACATATTAATTATCATATGGAAAGCCTATAGCAAACACCGTTTCTGACGTGAGCTATTTTACTGCGAGATCAGCCCTCTTTTCTATGATGCTGGTGTTAAAAATAAAGAATGAATCATAAAAAAGCAGCAAGCTAAACAAACCTTGCCTAAATGACTTCCCATGTTCAGGTATGCATCCACAAACTACAGTGTGATGCTGAGAAACCTCAGCTAGCTTTCAGTGAACATCCCGCTCTCAACTTCTAAGCTCAGTAAATCAACTTAAAGGGAGCTCCACAGTGCCACAATAGATTTCTCCTGACCTCCAAGCAGTACGTTTATAGCCAGTTTGAATAGTCCTTGTATCCCACACCGCAGTCATGAAAGTTGATATGATCCTTGAAAGCTTACCAAAAGCATTAAGAGACAGACGGTTATATTAGATAAGAAAAACAGATACAATAAATCCATTAAAAACACTCTCTTGTTTGGAACCCAATGACTGTAGCAATTGGCTATGGAATATACACTGAATACAAAACATCTTCTGCTCTTCGCTTCTGGTTTACCCAAAGGGGAAAAATAAGAAAGGAAAAAAACAACAGTATCTGATTTTTATTCAGGTATTCACAGGGCAAGACTGGGGTGTTGGTAATCTCAGACCAGTTGCACTTGAACAGTGACACCATCACAACACCTGCTACTAATTTTGACATTATTTGAGATATCGCTCACATGTCTGGGCATCTGGACTAAACAGACCACTGAAAAGTACAGCTGGAAGCTACTTCCACTGAAGGCAGCAGTCACTCAGCTGGCACTTGATGCCGCACTGAAGCGCCTAAGCTCAAGAAAACATTTCAGAAAATGCTAGCTAACCTTTCCCTGGCCACCTAAGGCACCTCAGTTTCAAACAGGTATTTCCCTGGACAGTGAAAGTTGTGTTCCCTTTCCTCTCTTTCTTGGCTAGGGTGACAGTCAAGGGTAGTCACATCAGGATATTTTGGATTCCGATATGAAGCATCCCGGCACTCTGAGTCCTCTCTGGAGTCCTCTTTCTAAGCATGCTTAGTGTTGCACCAAACCACTTAAAGAAAAAATATATAAGAGGATTTTTTAGAAGAAACGGCAACACTAGTTGGCAATTCCTCAACTCGGTGAGGACCAAGCCTGGATCTACTTATCCGCCGTCCATATCGCTGCAGAAGAACTAATTGCAAAGGCAGTTTTTACGCAATCGCACATTAAGGGGCTTTCACAGAGAAAGGCTCCCAACCTCCTAGTAGCTTTTTACTATTTCAGGTAGTCAGTACTAGCCTCAAGTTTATTGCCACTGCCCAGCTGCAGCTACCTAAACATATCCTACACCATTAATTTTTCCTGCTCCTCCCCAGTAGGTCCTTGAGCACCTCAATTCAACGTGACTACAGTAAAGGGTTTTTTTCACACCCTGTTTTATAAACATCTTTCTCCACATGTTGGCCAGAGCTCAAACTGGGCTACACACTGCTAAGACCTATGCTAGTGTGCAAGAGCTCTCATCACCTGCTCCTGTTATCCCGTGCCTTCAGGGATGACTGTGAAAGTTCACAGCATGTTAGAACAGGGCTCAGTAATGCTGCCTGACCAGCAACGCACAAAATATTACACCAGCCATTATTTCTGATCCTCGTACACTGCTGTTGCAATAACTCAGCTGAAGGGGCTAGCATAGTGCTGTCCCCTGAAGAAACTCCTGTCTAAAGACAGCAAAACCTGAAAACTGTCTTTGAGATAACATCAAGAGACTCAGGGCAGGGAAGTCTGATCACAGAGCAATATCTGGTTACTTGGTGTTTGTAGTGTTTTGCACCTCTGTGTAGGAGTGTGGCACATATATGATTTTTCTAATTGGTTTTCAGTCAAATCATTCCACTGAGAATAAGCTCTGAGCACTTGCAGGAGACTGGGGAGCTAGACTGGATAATAGAAATGCTAGTCTGGCTCTCGAGTTTTTTGCACCTGCGTTTTGAATACTTTCTTAGCTCCTACTCATTCTATAACTACATAACGGTTGAATGATGCTCTACTTACAGCAATTCCCATTTATTTATGTTGGCTCCAAATTGCACAAAAGTTGGATAAACAGAGTAAAGTAGAGGGCTATTTTCCTTATGAATGGAATGAAAGAAGCAAGTGGAAATGTAGTAGCCCTTGATTTTATTTTCCCACTTCTCCTTATAGTCCATTTTGTGAAAGGCATAGCTCAGAGTTATGAAGTATCTTTGGGTCTTTGCTCATTCAGGCTGAACTTGAGTAGAGCTTTACATACACTTTATTACACATGAAGTTTAAGAATCATGTTTTTAAGGCATCTTTACTGCCATATTCTTCATTCCTGAAAGGAATGATTAGGGACAGAGCAGAACAGAGCTTGAGATGCAGAAAAGGTAAAGCGATTCATCGAGTGAGGGAGCTTGGGTAGTTCCAGTTCCTCAGCAAATCTGTCAAAGCCAAACCATAAGAAAAAAGCAAAATGGTATAAAAACAACTTGTCTGAGGTCCCACCCTTCTAACATTATCAAGAGCAGTTTAGGAAAAGAAAAGAAAACTAAAGAAAGAGACAAACTTTGAAACTAGAAAAAGTTTTTATTCTTGCAGTTGAAAAGAAAGAGATTCCTGGAGGTCAGCTCCATCAAGGAAACTCAATTCACTGTTCAAGCCTGTCACTTTCAAAGCTATGAGGCAGTTCTTAAGAACCTGAAAGAGTCAGCTGCTTCTGCATAAATTGCAGCACAGACAGTTTCTTTTAACACGTTTATTTCTTTGCCCATTTATTGGTTTGGTGGCAGGCTGCTTAATGGCATAAGGCTTTAAGTAAACAAGTAAATAAATAAATATATGCCAAACAACAAAATCAAGGTAGAGAGATTTAAACATGATGCAAGGAAGAAAATGTAGATGATAAATGCTGGTGGCAAAAGGTGACTTTATTGAAATAGCCAGTGAAATGAAAATAAGGCATGCTGTTCTGAGGAACAAAATGAAAAATGACTGGCAGGCAAACAGCTCACTTTTGCAATGGTACTGCATTTGTGAACATTGCAGCAGCTCCTTTCCCTTTGCTTCTCCCAGTTTTGCTTCTTCCCCAAGAGTTACACAGCTAATAATAAACTTCTTAGGAAACGGACAAACCTGCCAAATGGAGAACACCACGCTACGGGAGTGCAATATCCAGCACAGAAATGAAAAGGTGGTGCAGGTTTCATTCTCCCCCCACCTTGTGAGACAAGTTGGCAGTGGGAACACCTCGAAGGCAGTGTTCAGAGAGCGCAGAGGGCCAAAACAAGCTGCCCGGCCGATGTCACACCGAGGAACTCCCGTTTTGTAACTCATTTTCAGAAAATGAAGTGGGACTGGCAAATCCACCACGAGAGAGCCCCGAGACCACGAGGCACTGCCCTGCGATATTGTTGTAGTCCCTTTGCTGGGGCTACTGTAGGGCAGCTGGAAACACGGAGATGAAGGTGTGCAAGCCCCAAAAGATTTCTACCCTACTTCTCCTCAGAGAGGGGCCAGCAGGGCCAGAATGGTCCCATGGGCAGACCAAATATCACCGTTAAAGTGCCACCCTGCTTTTTAGGGTAGCTGCACAGGGCAGGCAAGACAGAGATCCCTTGAGTTGGCTATTTTAGCACCCAGCAAGACAAGGACTAATGACAGCTCAGCTCCCAACTACGACAGGTTCCCCAGGAAAAGCGAGAAGCCAGCATGCTTTCAGTACATAGGGCTATTCGGGCAATGAAGGCTTTTCGTGCTTGGGAAAAGGCCAGCTGAGATCCATAGACTCTTCATCTTTTCCCTCTTTTATCCCCTTTTCTTTATAGACCATGAGGCAGAAAACTTATCAGAACAGAATTTAGCCACTCGTATTTCTTAAAATTGGCTTCCACAGAAGGGAAGCAAGACAAGTTGGAGATAGATGATGATGCAAGGAGCAGAAAAATCCTGAACAATTTGCTTTGATAGGGGAGTGGGGTAGTTTCCTTCACAGACTGAAATACTACCTTGAAGCCTGATTCTGTACCTCTTGGGTCCCAAGTTTTTCCAGATGATTGCTTAAGCCACTGGAAGTCTTTTCAGCTACTTTTTGCATGAAGTCCTTGGGAGAGATCTGAGTCACATGAAAGTCCCTCAATGTCAGAGGAACTATGATTACCAATATGGCACTGCAAAGTTCCAACTATAACAGCACTTGTTTCCCTGACATTGTGTAAAATATGACCCCAAACCCATTTTAACTCATTTAAAAAACAGTCTCTTAAAAGGACATGTCCTACATGAAGCCCTCAGCACTGCATCTACCAAAGGAAGCTTTTTAACTTAGATTCCTCGTGTGCCAGTGCCAAAAGCCTATCCACCTCTTCTCTTTACAGCTAAAGTTACAGCTATTGCTCTCAGAAGAACAATTTCATGCTGCATACTTAAGCTAATTTTTGAAACCTGTAATAATTAATTGAGGTTGAGTTGACCGATGGTGAAATATCTTGGTACAATCCTAGTTGAGGAAGACTCCGTCTTTCCATGCATTTTATTTTCATCTAATTTTAAACAAATTGTTTTGATTAGTCAAGCCAGCCAAACGTGCTTGCAAGCAAATACCATCACTGTCTTCCACAGAGAAAGAATTCCCTAATTTACAGCCCGAGATCACACGTGCTGGACCAAGAGGGTGTGAAAAACAAGAGGCTGCACGTGAAGGTGGAGCAAACCAGTGTTTCAGGCTTGTGCAGATAATGCAGAAGTTTGCTAGAGAAATGGGAAAATGAGGAGTGGCTAATAAATTAATGGTATTTTGTGGACCTGTTACCTTTGATTTTTGTGCAGCCATTGACAGCAGCTAACATGCATACCAGCACTTAAATAATACTGTAGCAGGGGCACGCAGCTGTGTTACTGCTCCAGGAAATAAAAGGCATTCAAAATCCCCAAAGGTTTGAGTGAGAACAGCAGCACTGCAAACATACGTATACTGTGGACAGAGTAGGTATTAGTAATACACGGCAACTATAAAAATGGCTGAAGAGTGGAGCTAAGTGAAACTCTAATGTATCCCTTCTGCCGGGTCTATCAAGTAGGGTTTAAAAGCCCCCCTACTCTTTTATGGATTAGATTTTTTGCACAGCTATATTGGCGGTTAGGACTTGTGATAAGGCAACACTGTCCTCGATCAATATTTGACAGAGGCAACAAGGATGAGCCTTTCTAACTGAATTAAACATCCTATTAACATCCTCTGGATTTTTTCCTTAATTTGCTGTTGTCCTAGCAGGGAATTCCAGTTCTCACAGCCACTTTACATCAGGTCTTTCAGATGAACAAGGCATTTGATGCAATTCCACTGACTCAAACTGCAGTTGCCAAATGCTTGGCACGTCTACAAAGACCAAACCATTCCAGCTCTCCAGGCACATAAACACCTCTTTACGGGCCTTAGTTTTCCTGTCCTTGCAACTCTCAAGTTTTTAAGAACACAGCCTTTCTTCTTCCCCCCTTTCTCCCTCTCTTGCTACAAGTTCATCTCTAGTTTTCTTCCCATCTGCATATTTAGTGATATTCAGTGGCTAACTGAATAGTAGTTTTAGGCTTTGGGTGGGGTAATATCACTGAACTCAGCCAGAATTTTGCTTTTGGCAACTGTATAGCCAGGAGCCTGAAGCTTTAACATCATCATTTGCCCCACAGCAAAGGAAAGTGTATTCTTAGCTTTACAGGAACTCAACTGAATTTAACAGAGTTCATCCCAAGGGGCAAGAATCACTTGCATAAGTGCTGAAACTTCAAAATAAGATGCCTTGAAAAACTTTCCAGATCTTCTCTCTGAATGCCTGCGTTGTGTAAATGCTGACATAGGCATGCAAATGACAAGATGGGGTTTTGCAAGCTTGGTCATAAAACGGATCTATCCTAATGATTATTGAGAACAGAAAGATACTGGTTTTAAGAGTCGTAAAAGGTTCAAAGAGAAATTATACTGAAATACACCACCATAGAGATTTTTTTATTTTTTTTTTTTTTTAAAGATACAGTATGAATCATAGCTGCCTAGTCCTGGTTTGGGTTTGTTTGAAGAGAACATATGCTTTCTGGGACTGCCAGATGAAGAACATAAAGCAGAAACTCCGGACAGGACTTCTGATTTAGAAAAAAATTCAAAGCCAAGTGACTAAAAGCAAAGACACTGTACATGCCACCAAATGAACTGATGCTACCACTTGGAAAGAACGCAGTCATTAGTTTTATGAGCTGACATTAATTAGCTATGTTATTTCTATTGGTACCAGTTAAGCTCTAGGCAAATATGCCTTTCGTGTTAGATGCGACATGCGTTTCAAGAAGAAAAGTTAATTTAATGCTTTCCCTAGTTAAACACTATGCGCATCATTATTAATGCTGAGTAATTTTGTAGTTTAAAACAACACAAAGCAAACTGAGTTTCTGGTTTGAGAAATAACTGCTGTGGGCCCAGTTTGGTAACTAACAATCAAGGATGTTTCAGGGTGTAAGGAGCAGGCGTTCCCCAAGAATATCGTCCCCTTCCCCCAGGTGTGTTTGCTCTCTGTCAATAACGAAGCAGGACAAATAAGGGCAAGGATTTACAGCCTGGGTGAAGACACTGAGAATCTGATATGAATCTTTCATCCTGTTGTCCTGATCTGCTGTAACAGCCTCTTTGGTCTGTGTCTGCATTATCTCGGTGGGTTACATCAGTGTGGCTGGCACCTGGGCTCAAGGAATAACTGTGACCGCACAACCTGAGCACCTCCAGCGGTACTACTGCAAGCCACCTGCCCGCAGAAAATGCAACAGGAGGTTTAGGCTCCTCTTCTGCAACATCAAAAACGTTCTGCTTGGATTCTTACGGGGGGGGGTTAGGGTGGTGGGTGAAATAAAAAAATATCACTGAGTTTCAGAAGTTGTATTTCAGAGAACCTTTGTGACTCTGGTTAATGAATATTTTACTAGAGGCCAGAAGTCATCCAAACTGGGACTTGAGACAAAAAAATCTAGGATGTTGGGAAAAATCAGGCACAAGAAAAAAATGCAAATTCTGCAACTTTGTCATTAGCTGCAGACTCGGAACCTTCACTTCATTAAGTGCCTAGCTGTTTGCGCTGCCGAGAGAATTCACAATAAAAACAGAGGGACAGTTGTTTTGCTATACCAGCCTAGGAGAAATAGCCCTTGAGCTATATTTCTGGGCACCATATATAAAGGAAAAAAAGACAAAGAATAGAGGAGGTGGAAATTTAAGAAATTAGAGTTTACCAAGAGGTACAAACCTAGAGGTCTGTGTAAAAAGAAGGGTAGAAGCTATACCCATGTACAGTCAGGAGAAGAGATCCCTGAAAAGAAACACAATAGCAAGAATGGGGAGAAAAAAGAAAAGTATAAATATATTTTATATATTTTGACGACACCTAAGAGAGGAGATTCAGATTCTCAGATCCATAAAGTACACAGGCAAATTTTAGAACTTGCATCACCTAACAAATGCGGTTCCCTTCAACCCAAAGAAAATTAGCATAATACGGTTGAGAAAATAGTGTACCAGTGAAAAAAGAACAATTAATACACATAGAGCATGTAAAATCTTAAGGAGAGTTTCCCCCATGTAATGATAGGTCTAGAGCCAATTGCAGCTACTCAGACCAGAGTGAAATCTAGCTTTTTCTTTGGTGCAGCTGCATAGTCTACATAGACAATAGTGAGAACTTGGATTTCTTTGTGTCTGTAAGACCCTCAGAACATTGTCTTGAGAAGAAATTTAACTCATTTACACAGTGGATAAGCAACCCTGATAGCTTTATGTACAGATATAAGCTATAATAAAATTATTTTTAAAATCCAAGTATGAACTATCAAGGTCCAGAAAACTATAGAGGAAGAAGGAGGAATGGCTGTAAAATTCTGGCAGTGTGTGAGGTAAACACTAATTTAGACATCAGCCATCTAGCTTTGGCATCCAATTCAGAATATAGTTCCACAACTTCAAGTTGTTCTATAAATGTGCATCTTTTCATTCAGACTGAAGGAATAAAAGCACAATTTTCCAATACTGGAACAAGGCATCAGTGATACAATCCAAAAAGCGACCCCTGAATGCAGCAGAAATTCTATTTTGGTCTGTGTATGGAACCAGAGAGAAGAGTAAGCTTGAGTGAACCCCTGCTTTCTCCTTCATCCTTGCTAGTATTTCTAGTGCCACTGCAATTAGCACTTATTCATAACCTCAGTCAGTGGTTGATTATAGAAAGTTACACCAGTAAGCAAAGATTTTTTTGGACTCTGACAGTCTTTTATAACTCTAACTCTGTACAGTAGAAATTCAGCAATGAAGAGTCTTCACTATTTAGGCTCTGTTTATAAGACAGAATAAGTATTCCAACTCAAACATTTGGAAATCATGAACCACGCCCCCCAATTACAAGACTGGATTAAAAATATATTTGCCTATTTGTTTGCAGTTTTCTGGACAGCAGGGCTCATGTTTCCAAATTTGCTTCCGACATAATGACAGTGATATACAAACACCCGCCTTTAAACAACAGCTGAGATTCTCATAAAGGCACACATCTACAGGAACTAGGAGTTTATAGAAGCATCAATTTCTACGAGATCCATGGCAAGACTGAGTTAGCATCAGAAACGAGCAAACACTTCCGACATTGACCTCTTGCAGAAACAAGAAAAGATACATTTAGCACAGGCTCAGACTACTCACGGCAAAGCAAAATGAAACTAGTTTGTCTTCTATGTCTTCATAGATTAAATTCCCCTTTGTGCAGGAGATTAAACTGAAATCTAAGCATCTCTGAACACAACATAAAATAATTTGAATAGCATTATCATGTTTCATTTGCTCTTTCCAGAAAGGAGAATTTGACTCTGAGTGAGTATAATGAAACCTCTCAAATACGTTAAAATAAATTGTGTGTTAAAAAACCCCACTACTCTTTACTAATTTTAGTCGAATAAAGAGGATGAGAAAAAAATATAGAAGGCCTAAACAATCAGATGGTTGAAGTTCAGTGCTTCCAACTGCAAATCTGAAGGCAGTGACAACCGTGGGTGTTCAGATTCCCTGGAAGTTCAAACACCGAGAAGCACGAATCTAAAGTTGTTTCAGTAACAGAGCTGTGAACAAAAGCACATCTGAAACATTTAAACAACTGTTCTCACTCCTAACTCTGCACATAAAGAAGAAAGGGAAAACCGAATAAGAAGATGGTCCAGAACTTTCCAGGAACAGCTGCTTCAATCTGTCTTTGATTATTCTCTATTCTATTGTGCATGCTTCCCCCCCAAAAGTTAACGGGTCATTACTAAAAAGGATGACATCAGGCACTCTATATGACTTCATGGTTCAAGCTATTGAACTGGTTAACTCCTCCTCCTCCTCCTAACCATCTGCTTTGCAGAGCCACATGCCTTCATCATCAAGAACACTTTTCTTTGGTAGCTATATCTGGGAAATCACTCACAAGGTTATGGCTTGGATGACTTACAGTTATGAAATATTAAGTGCATCTAGGAAATAGCCTGCTCCAGGAATCAAAAAATTTGTTGAAGGTTTCTAGGTAGCTAAACTTGGGGGAGAAACGGGAGCTACGATTCTCTAGAGAAACAAGACTGCTTAAAATACATACTGCAGTAGGAGAAAACAGAACCACCACAACAAAAATAACCACAACCCAGCAACAACAAATGAATCATTTGGAAGAAAATGATTCCTGAGGGCTACAGAGGTAGTTGAGAAAAGGATTCCAAAATATTTCTGTTGGAGAGGTCGATAACATTGGCATGCAAAATTTAACAGAATACACCAAGAATTAATGATCTGTCCTTGAAAAGACAGGCTTGCTCTGCTGAAGCAAGAAGAATTGAGACAATGTTCTCTTCTCTCAGAAGATGAAATATATTGTGAGAAAAGAAAAAGGAAAAAAATAGGAAAAACAAACCCCCAAACTAGCTCTAGAAATTATAGGTCTAAATTTCTTAAGAGAGAGATGAAGGAGCATGTGTCCTGTGTGGGTCCCCTAGGAACACTGTACCTTGCTGGGAAAATGCCATTTTTCCCCAGCAGGATTCCAGGGTCACTTGGATGTTTTTGAAACCCCAGTGGAAGCAAGAAAGCATAGTCTTTCAAAGACAGTTAGTGAAATCAGATATCTAAGATCAAGACAGAAGAGAATCTTTGAAATACTGGAAGTGACACACCAGATGATTTACATTTATTTTTATTTTTGTTATTTCTGCGTGACTGACACATTGAAAATAAGCCATAGAAGCTGAAGTTTTAAGGACTGTAGAGGTACACAAGCACATAGCCTGGGTAGATAGATTTGGGTGAGAATTACAAGCAAGTACTCCCAAATGAACTGTTTGCTCTAAATAGGTTAAGTTAGTCAGATTTTTTTTTTTTTTCCGTGCCAATAAATGTCTATTAATAGTTCCGTCTTCAGAACATATTCATGCAAACATCTATTTACCTGGGGCCAAATCACAATTGACATCATTTACTCATGGAAGTCAACACTGGCAATGAAACAGCCTGTCGTCTTTGCCATTAACACCACAAGGTAGAGGACAGTCCTTAGCAGACGCTTCTTCCAGCCTGCCATTACAACTGGGGCAGGAATGAAGCCTGATCCCCAGTAGGGAGAAAGTAGCAGTCCGGACCTGGAAAAATGCTGGAGCAAGAAGGAAGGAACTACGCAACGGTATCGTGGTTTTCTCTTTGCTCTGTTTCTGGAATTCCTAGGGTCTAACGCACCTCTATACTAGCACAGAAAGAGTTATCTTAGATCACATGTTTAGGACTACAAAATTAGCAAGGACTTTTAAAACTCCAGACTGGATTAACTCATTAACAGCTACATAACCTAGCTGACCCACACCACCACAGTAAGTAAATGGTGAACAGCCAATCCAGCTGAGTGAAAAAGAGACAAGGTCATTTCTCTAAATATTTCTTAATAAAACATTTATTCAGCAAGATCAGATACAAAAAAAAGCAGGACTCTGGCAGTTGATACAATATTTATTATCTTTTATAAATGAATCACAATAAGAAACATCCTGCCCATTCATCTTGCACACGCCTAACGCTCTGTACCCACGCTACAGACAAGGGCTGCAAAATCCAAATGTGAATGTTTATACATTTTAAAGTTTTCTAATCCTGCTTATCTTTTACAGTCTACTAAATTGCTGCTACACCTTTAGATATTTAAGGTCACAATGACTTTAAATCCTCCTGGTTGTTCCCCACCTACTAATATATTTACCCTTAAGGCGTTCATGGAGGCTTCCACAAGGAAACGATAGGTTCAATGATCACAGTAAGTACATGGGGTTTACTATAGATCGCCTGTCAATTTGCTTTGTTTAGTCCAATACTACTTCACTGTAACAAAAGCATGCACATAAGTATGAAAAGTAACATCAGGGCACACTTTGTGTATTTCTACTTTTGTGGTTCATGATCTAGCACCATCTTGCATCTGGAAAAGTACTGCAGAGTGCCTGGCTACCAGGGAGCTCCCATAGGAATCACCTCCTTGTTAACGAGGCACAAGTTGGATTTTAATATTGATGTCACAGTAACACTTTGAAAGGAAATGGTTTGATTTAGCTCCCTGACTTTCTTCAATCATTAATCTAAATATTAAACACCTCATAGTGACATTTAGTGCCAAGCGCATATAACAATCATACTAAGGCAACATCCTCATGCCAACAAACAATAAAAGTCAAATATTGGAAAACTGTGGTTTTGCTCGTCTGCAGACCTCATTCGATGGCTCTTTGCTAACATCCTAGAGGAGCTGAAGTCCTCAGGCTGTAAAAATATTCTGATGTCTCATGGACAGCAAAAGTGTGGGAAATTCAGCTGGGTTGTTAGGTTGTGGGGATTTTCTTTTTGGCTGGGTGGTTGGTTGAACCTTTCAAATTCCATTTTGTGCAGTTTCTCTATTACTACCGCAATTTGTGTAGAAAGGAGACTCTAAAACATCTTTCCAAATTTCTAAAACCCTCTATCTCCCTTCTGTCATTTCTGAGAATTAGCAAAAGGACTGAAGCTAATTATCCTCTACCTGCCCATTTATCAAATAGATGAGTAACAAACTGATGACTTCTAGAGTACAGTTGTCAAACAGATTTCATGATTACCTTAGCTTAATTAAGAAGAGGGAAAGCAATGAATCTTAAGGTAATTAAACAGACATCATCAGCTTCAAAGCCTTTCACCTTGGTCCCTGTCTGCAGCTGACCAACTCAAGCAAAGAACTACTACAGAGATTTGATTAGGACAAATGTTTCTAACCCAAGGGTAGTCCAGCATAATGCAGAGCAGCTACAAGATAACTTGCACGTACCAAATCAAATCGTTGCAAGGTATTATTTGTTTTACAGGCCACAATCAGTAATGCATAGCTGGGCACATAGGTTTTTCTTACTAGAGAATTTAAGTTTTCATTTCTTTTTTTCTCTCGTTTTCAGATACTGTTTCTAGAACGTGTAACAAGAGTGAACTACCGACTATTTAGATGTAAATGCTTCAGTTATTTTTCACAGTTAGTATAGGAACCTATTCTGAGTCTGGGAGTGAAATTTTAAAAAAATATTTCAGCTTTCAATCTACTAAGCTGCAGAAAGCAACAATTGGCCAGTTTTAAGCTGATAGCCAAAGTTAAACACTCAGCCACTATCTTGTATATACAAATATTTCTTGATGCAATTTTCATTCAAGGTCTCAAAAATGTATTTGACATCTGCAAATATTTAGACATAGTTTAATTCAAATGGCTTCCCATTGTGAAAGCACACATTTTATTTATTATCATGAAAACATGAATATACCAGATGGGAGAGGAATACTTTGCTACTCTTATGAAAGCTTCTTGCACACAACCATGCCAATGTTCAAACTCACAGCCTAAAATACCTCCCTCTGTTCATCACACAGCCTACAGTAAGCAAAGCCTGTCATTCAGTGACGGTTTTAAGAGACTTAATTCCTTACCTTACAGGAAACATACCACTGACTTAGCAAACGGCAACTTTTCCAGGAAACCTTGTGCCTATACTGTTGACAGATTAGCTCCACACAGAAAAATGAACCTTATCAAACCTCTCTTATGTCATCTTTCCCAGAATCAGGTATTTAAAGACCATACCAAAGGCAATTTAAAGAAAAATATTGACTCTGTATGAGAATCCTGCAGCATAAAAGAAAGAAAACTGCTCTCAATTACATCATCTTGTGCGATATGTAGAAACTGTAGCATTTTCTTTATAAGATAATGTGGGAGAAGTATTGTATTGCAATTGCCGTGAGTATGCAATTGTGCGTGAAAAACTAATCGACAACAATCATCAGGGACAAGCAGCTGTGATGAATTTCAAATAGCTAAAGTTTAAACCTTTAAAGCTTTCAGGAGGTTGGTTAAAAGGAGCTAAACAGAGAAGGTATAGCTCTAGCAGCCATAAATACCTATAAAATCTCTACCAATGGAAGCTTCTGCTTATTAATCTCATAACTAAAACTACAAGCAAGATCAAAGCAAGACAGCAGAAATCACTAAGGCTACAATAAAACCTCTAAAAATCAAAATCATGCCTGATTGTTACAGAATGGATTACAAATGGATGTTTCTTAAAAGGAGACAGGAATGGAAGCAAAAGGCAGACAAAAGCTGTGAGCTAGAAATAATTCTGGGCAAGTGGGAAAGGATGATGTGACAACTAGCATGTAGGAAAACCCTTTTCAGTAAGTCAGTATTCATCCCAGTAACTCCTAAGAATTCATGCTGGTGTATCTTCTAGTTGCAGTAGGGATAAGACAGTTTACAACCTGCTTGCCCCCCTCTTTGGATGCACAGCACACCAAGGGTATTCTTGCTCTCTCTCCAGTCCAGAGATCTCCAGAAAAGGAGGATGAGGTGGAGATGGTGTTCTCTCTTGATCTCTCTCTGGACAGGGCAGAGTTTGCCCTGGTTTGGGTGACAGGGTCTCTTTCAACTTCTCCACTTCTGCTCCTGTGATTGAGCTAGCCAGAGCATAACCCAAGTGTGACAAAGAAGGAACATTGAAGAACACGCACACAAACACCATGAGATACAGAAAATGCGTTTAACCCCATCTCCCCCACCACAGATGTACAGAAATGGCCAAATGTACACAGGCAAATTCTGGTGTAGGGTTTGGCATGGTAAAAGTTACTTATAAGGCAACAGAACAAATAGAAACTCTTTTCACAGGCTTTGTGAAGGGCTTGGGCACTAATACTCTTGATGATGTCAGCAGACTTGAGTTTTTAGAGGTATCACCTAGCAAGAATTAGATGCCTATGATACCAGGAGAAATAACCAGATTTGCCATCTATAATCAGACTCCAAGTCTGTATGACCATTTAGCTCAAAACTGTTTCGGGATGTCTGGCAAGGCACCAAATATGGCAAGGGTAACATATGTGTAAGTCAATGATGTGATAAGAAAATGTCTACTGGGCCATGACAGGATGACAAGGATCAGAGTTCTTAACCAATTAATGATATTCTGGGATGCATGTTATTCAAGGGAGCTGTAGATAACAAACTGGACTCGAGTTTATGGCAGGCAAATCCCGTCAGGATTCCATCCCTGCCTAAGCAGTAGGATACTAGCGCTTTCTTGTTTATGTCATTGTTCGTTAATAATGTTTCATTATTTTATTAAAGAAAACATAAGTGATTGCTTAGTATCAAGGCTGGTGTACGGCCTATGGCTCTGGGTCAGCTGGGAGAAGAAATGCCTGGAAGAAAATCAGTCCTTTGTAGACTAGCTATTAAAGGATAAAGGCAGAAATGAAGGGCATGAAGATGACAAAAAGTTAAACAATTTAGATGACATTATTTATAAGGGGATTGTCCAAACTTAGAAGGAAATTACAGCATGATGTCAGAGACACAAATCTACACAAGACTTTGAAAAATTAAATGCCCAGGGCCGGTCAGTTTGCTGAGTGCCTGAAGACTATATAGGAAAAGAAGCAGAGCCAAAAAGAAAAAAAAAAAAAAGAGCTGTTAATCCTAAGGACCGAGGCAAGCTATTCCCAGATGATCCGTCTTCCAAAACAAAAATAAAATTAAGTCTCAGTGCCCCACCAAAGAGCTAAGGGTTCAAACGCTCCCCAGGCGTCACGAAGCAGAGCTGTGCTTCGCGCCAGGACTGGCAACAGGCCAGTACAGTCACAAAAAGCCTTCAAGGTAGCTCCAGCCAGCAACCTGCAGGACCAGCCCTAAAGCATTGGGTAAAGATAGGACAACACAGTAGCATGATAAACACGGACTGAATAAACTAGAGGCCTGGCTTTATAAAGAAGGCTTATAGTTGTAACCTATGCTTTCAATGCATTCTTAAGTGGTAAACAAGTGGGAGCCTGTAGCTACATGCAGAATTGATTTCTTTTTTTAAATTTAATGTTGGTCAAGACCTTTCGCAAGAGATTATTCAGAGGAAAAAGGAGAAAAGGATAATGAGTTCTGAATTAATAACAACCTAAGAGGGAGAAAAAAGGCATAATTAATGGTTGCCTTTTAGAAAGACGACGACTTAATAGGAAGTCATTTCAATGATCAATATTGTCAAATACACCTTTTTGAATTATTCGAGCTCTGAAATGGACAAGATTATGGAATATACCCAACAGCATAAACTTAACTACATTAAACTAAAGAGAAATTTATGAGGAAATCCAAATGACTTTGGAGCAAAGATGTAAGCGCAGTTAAAGGCACTAGCATGTACAATGCGAATAATGAGTTTTTCCAGTATGATCTGATATCATAACTTTGTGTGACTTTAACATGGGGCCAATTTACCAGTATCCCCTGTGTGACGTGCTGAAAGAGTTGAAGCAAAACAAAGAAAACAAAACAGAGAAAGCCAAGACACATAAAAAACCAAATAGAAAACAATACATTAATTATTCAGGATATAAAACAGGACTGTTCCCCCTCTGCATTCGGTTCTAATGGCTTCCATCCCCCAGAAAGAGCTGACTTACACCCAGACATACTGGTTGAGTCTGCTAACCAACCCAAGCAAGATAATTTGTGTAGGAACAAGCAATCTGACTACTGTTCCCCCATCCAATCCTAAAATGTTCCCAATACTTTCTAGACCTAAACATCTGAGAAAACATCATTGAAAGCATGCAACAACCCTGAGAGTGCTTGGTTCTTACATTGGGATTAATCAGACTGATAACAGGAGCAAGATCAATAGTACAGCTCACCGGTTTGTATCTCCTGCAAACTCCTATATGCTAAAAATGCATCATTTTGCCCACTTCTGCCGTATGACAGAGTTTCACAAATGGAGAAAACACCCTGGAAAAGTAACTGAAATACTACTTCTCTTTCTAATGTCCTTTTAACCTTGTTAATGGGGACACACATCACAACAATCTGTAATATATGAACCTCATCTACTGTGTTTTTCCCTTCATAACTAACGCCCCTCTTGAACCCTGGTCATCATGGTCACACTGGCTCTTCTTTTATACACCTCTAAATGAAAGACTTTTTTAAAAAAGGCCTATAAATACTAGCTTTTCCCACACGGAAGGGTTAATAAGCTAAAATTTCAGGGGTGCTGAGGGGGGGAGAGAAAAAAAAAAAAAAAAAAAAAAAAAAAAAGTAATGCAATCTCTAAGCCAAAACTGAAGCTTGTATTTCTGTACATGGGTGCCTGGAATGAGGACCAGGAAGCCCCCTGTTTGCTCTCCCCAAGCCTATGCTACAGTTAACATAACCCCAAAAACCTGCAAGCCTGATGCTGTGGAAATACATTTTTCTGCTGGTACAACGCACATATTGATGGGAACTAAGGCTGGAATAATTTGTTCTTGAGGTTAGTGATTCCTGGCAGGAACCAGAAAAGAAGTTGTTTTAAAAACAGCAAACTTTGCCAACAGGACGCAGCTTCCCTGAAGCAACCGCTTCAAAACCAACTGAGCAACACCTGGCAAGAACCTTTCTGTTAAATTTCTCCATCTATCAGACTAGTACACTGTTCTTCACCTTTCAAAGAGAAATATATTCTGAAGCATACCAGGTCATATGCTTTATTACACCCTTGCTGGTACAAATACACATGTGGTTTACAGTTCAGAACAATCAAAAATTTTGGCTCGCAACTCCTCTAAAATTCAGCTTTTAACCTAAATTTCATGCAGAGGCTAAAAAGCTTTGCACTTAAATGCTACACTATACCTTGACAGAGGGGAAAAAGAAAGAGAGACACTCTCAGCTGGAATAAATTTTATGTGCATCTACTGTCACCAGTGAAGTTATGTCCATTTATACTAAAAATTGCCCCTCACGTAGTGACTGCGTAATGTGTTCTTCCACCTCCTTGACAAATGGCTCTTTTCATTGCTTAAAATCCTTCAAGTTCAGATGCTAGGACCAAACATCTGCAAATATGATGAAGAAGAAAACATTTATCCAAGATATTTTACAGTTTTATTACTCTTCCGTGCTATTGATAACACTACTTTTCTCCTTACAGTGGTGGCAGTATTGAAGAGCGCTGGCTCCACAGCACTGACTGTATTTATTAGTCAGTGTTTGCATATATTATCTTCTAAAGCATTACAGATTAGCAGGGTATTACTAAGTACAAAACTGAACACACCCATTTTTAAACCATTTATGTGTAACGCATTTCTCGGAGATGCTGCTCACTACTACTTTGTAACTAACATTCACAGCTATAGTACATAGTCTTACATGCACTATACAAAACAGCAATCAAAATGAAATGATGTTGGAATAGTTCGATTCAGCCTTGCAAATTTGCACTTAAAAAGAAAAACAGCAAGATGGCCAGTATTCTCCTTAACTTTTACATAAACAGCAACCCTCATTTTTCTCTCTCAAAATTACTGTGTTTAATTTCTATCTGTTGAGCCCAAGAGGAAAAACATCAGCAAAAAATGCATCCTTATGGACCGAGTACATCCAAAAGGGAAATAAGATGGTAGGTGAATAAATTGCAGTGCAATAAAAGTTAATCTGTTTCAGAGAAGACAACTTTTTTTGTCTCGTAATACTTGCTGCTCGAATCTGAAACCCCCTTCTCTGGTAACACTGACATCATTGCTTGCATTCTTTTTTTCCCTAGTGAATTCATCTGAGCGTGGCAAAACAAAGTTGCTGTCTCTATTAGATGATTGGCTTTGTGACCCAGTTCAGAAACATGAGAAATAATTAGTTCAATGAAATATTACTAGCGGATCCAGAAAGAAATAGAAGGGGTTTGTCAGGCTGAGAGTAAAAGCTAGTAAGATACAGACAAGCAAGTGTCATACAGCATTCATCACTTCTAAGGTAAATGACTTCTTCTGAATTCACTCAGGCAGAAAATGAACAGCTGCCAATGATGATCAGAGAGAAGTAAAATGCTGCATCTAGGGATGAAGCGGCCTTTTGCTTTTTTTTTTCTTTAGTTAAAATAATATTTTTCCTTTATGGAAGGAGAAAGATTGGCATGGAGATCAAAAAAAGGGGTCTCAGCAGCAGCTTTGGCATGCATGCGGCACTGTGAAAGTACGCAGGGAACAACGGCCACGTCTGTAACAGCACACACCGAAGTACTCATTCAAAATCCATATTGACACAACTCATTAATATAATCAATATTTAAGTATCTGCATGACAGCTAACATAGAAACGTAAAGAATTTTTACTTCTTCTACTGAAACGATGAGCCTATGGCGAGACCTAGTGACCTCCTCACGAGCTACCAAGGGGCACGTCACGGACCGTGGACAGGCGGGCTCAAGCCACCTCCGACTGACATTTCGGCAGCAATGAAATCGTGTTTGTGTAAGCTCCGACACGACCTGTACAAGCCCAGAAAGGACCTCAGGTATTTACTTGGGTGGCCGATGTGCTGCTGCAGCGTTACCGTCGCTGCTGCTCGCGTGGGCATCGTGCCCACCCACCTACCATCCCACCCCCAGCTCCAGCGTAGCTGTAACCCAAATCGGTTGGCACTGCTTTATTAGTAAAACAGTACCTCTTTTATCCCATTAAGTCCTCTACATACAGCAGAACAGGGGAGAGAGAAAAAAAAAAAAAAAAAAAAAAGAAAAAAAAAAAAAAGAGAGAATACACTCTCAGTCCTTAAAAACATTCTGAAATTTCAGGTATTTTCCAAGTCCAGCCAGGCCCTACCAGTTACTTCAGGACAGTATGTGTCTGCAGGAGAAAAGCTCCTCCTGAGGGAGGGCAGAAATCAGATGATGCCTCCTCCCAAGCATTTTGGTGCCCAGTCTTACAGGGATAAGTTATTTTCTGTGAGATACCCATCTGGGAAGATTTGCTGTCTTAGCAGAATGTCTTCCAGCACAGACAGAGTTCTTACTGGACTCACTCCTTATTTGGGAGCAATACAGCAAAGAAGATTGTGTAAAGAATAAAAGCAGAGAGCATTGCACGTCTAATTTTTAACTTTAACAGTAAGCCCTGATTTAGTCATACAAAATATGTATTTTTGCCTGTTAATGAACTACATTCATTGCTGTTATGGCCTGTATTTTGTTCTTTTATTCTCAAATGTTGTAACAATAAGCATTAGATCACCTCATAGAAAAATAATTAATTATTGAACTACTTATAGAAACATTTAAAATTCTTATAAAGTTCCCTTCTGTACCAACATAATTATTAATGAACATTTCACTGCCTTTCAGACTTGCTGAAGGTTCAGTGGGGTTACAGTAACAATAGATACAGTCAAAAGTGTAAGTACTTATCAGTCAATTATTTGCTCTGTCAGGAAAATTCTCTCCGAATTCTAAATGTTTTGAACATGAACATCTTGAATAATGATTCCATAACACATACTGAAGTTAACAAGAGTGATGTATTCAGGTCAAATCAGTTCTGATTTCTGAACATGTACTTTCCTGGAATTCTAGACACTTTAAGCTTCATGTAAATCTCACTGATGACGTTTCTATCCAATTTACACTGAACCAGGTTTATTGAAGGTTTACTGAATTCAGCAATTCAGTGGGGGTAAATTGCTTGTAGGTAAAAGCTCTTCTACAGGGGAAAACCAGTCAGAAGTACATGCACCACCTGGTTTGGGAACAGGGATGGGAGCAATTTTTCTACACTACAGAAGGTCCTCTTATGAAGATTTTCTGCCAAGATAAAGACATCTTTATTCAAAAATAAAGTGCTTTTTGTTTTGTTTTAAGGAGTAATAAGAATCCAATCACACTCCTTTTGTAAAAGGACTTACTAGCAGAGAGGTAAAGAATGGCTTTTAAAAATAATTTCTTTAGTAGAATACATAAAAATGAACCCTTCAGATTAAATAAAAAAGAAAGCATTTTTTCTAGTCAAAACAAAATCATTCGTTTCACACCCAAAGCATGTTCCACAAGAGCTCAAATGGGAGAGCAATCTGTTTTGTGCATGTCCTGCCTTAACAACCTTGTGAGCAAATAACTGAATCAAGAAATTAGAAATTTCAAGTGAGTTACCAAATCTGCTCTTCATGTGAAGACTGCGGACTCAGGTGAACCAAAAGATGACATACTGGCAAAACCAACCTAGGCTAAATATGAAAAAAATCAATGGAGGAAATTAAAAGGAATGCATCCTACCCAGTTATGCATTCTCGATAGTGACCCTAAGGTTTTTATTATGCTAGACTTTTACACCACACACTTTTATACTATATTTTTTAAAAGCAGACAAAGAAGGTGAAATCTTCAGCCCTTTCTAGTAGATAGGGTTTGGTAGGGCAAGTATAGGTGGTCCCTTTTTCAAAGAACTGCTACTTCTCTCATAGATACCATCAGAAGCTGCTCTTTAAAAATTTCTTCTCTGACTTGACCTCATGTGACTAGATCAGTAGAAACAGCAAAGCAGCAGGTCGGAAGATGACAGTGGCTCCAAATGCTCTTACATTCTTAATCATTTAAAGAATTGCTAATCAGGGTAAAGGAAAACAAATATAGGAGTGTCAAAAGAAGCATCGTGCAGTCAGAGGGCAATAAATAGTCATTCAGGAACCCCTAAGTTTCTTGCTTGAACTTCTGGTATCTACTTCCATTAAGATCCCAATTGATTCCTTTCACGGCTCAGAGAGAAGCATCTTTGAATTTTAGCATGGGGAAGTTTTCTCAGGCTCCTGTAGTACAGGGAAGAGTTGCAAAAAACCTGCACATACAGGATATAATGGGGTTCATGGTGCCAATTCTTCCCAGTAGGAAAAAAGCAGAGAAGTTGGTAGAAGTACTGAAGTCCTTCTGTATCTGGTTAACTTGTCCTGTTTTGATATTTGTGGGTATTACATGGAAAATTAAGGTGGGGTATCTGCAAAAACCACTTGGTTGCCAAGTCTATTTGTTTACTAAATGGGATGGGTATACTGGGTGAATATAGTGCCTTCTATCCTCGGATTTCAATGTCACGACACTTTTACGTTCTGTACAGACACCCTCACACCCAACGAGCCTCCTGCCTCTCCAGTCCACTTGTGACCAACACCATGGACTTGGAGGAACCCAACTCCAGGTGCTCAACGTGTCCGAGTCCGGGCTGGTGGCCTGGCTGTTACGTGCAGTGGTTTCACCTCGGGGCCAGCCTTCTGCAAGATGTTGGACGCTTGTGGACGTGCTACCATCTCAACTACGTATTGCTCTCCAACTTTGGCTTTCTTCATTCCTAAAGCCCATGAGCAGCTGTTACCCAGATCATTACAACTTCTGGTTTCTCCACCTAATTGCTTTACAAGGATGTGAAGTTGTTAATAGTTTTTCTGTGCTTCTTTGGTTTGCCACGGCTGCCAGAATCGCCTGATCACCGAAGAGCTGAGCAGACATAGCCCAGGCCTCATTCAATCTGAGTGGTGCCTTAAGGTGTACGTAACAGGAGGTTTGTAAACTAGGGGTATTTTCTGCAGGGTGCACGCGAGTACCCAAAGTCAGAAAAAACAGAACAGGAGTTAATGTATTTCAGGACATAATTTTCAATTTGGAAAGCCCAAGATATCAAACCTGTAGATACTGGTATTCAGAAGCTGAGATAACAGGAATATCACCTTATCAGAAAGCACACAGAATCTTGCAGAATCATATTGAAATGTGAGAAACAAAACTGGCCACGCTATAACCAGGATACGTACTTAGAAGAAGTCAATCAAAAATATTCTTCCATATATGCAAGACTGATGAACAAGAAAACCAGTATGAGGAATTTATCAATCAGTAGTCAATATTAATCTGGATGTTCTTTTTTATAGCATAATAAACTGTTCCTCTCATGCCCTGATCAAATTATTTTTATTATCCCGAGGTTAAAAGAGCCAGAACCAAGCTTACCACACCTGCACTTCGGTTAGGTTAGAAAATGGATTGCTCTTTTTTTCAAGTAACCAGACATAATCTGTTCAAGCTTAACTTGCTTACTTAGTGAAAATTCATCTCTCAGCCTCTGTGACTACTTCATTTGGTATAACGCAAGGGAAACTAAAAATATAACAAAAAGTACTTTTGAACTGGAACAAAAATTGATGCTGGAACAAAAAGGTTGAAACAAGGATTCCAGAGATCCGGATGCCTTTCTGCTGCCACAAAGACATCCTGGATGAAGCTCTGGCTCCAAGTCAGTGCTAGTTTTCCCACTGAATTTCATGGGATAAGAATTCACTCCTTCCCAATTGCTGGCAAATAATTTTTATATACTTTTTCTGTACAATAACAACAGTGTCTCTCCATTTCTTTCTGAGACTGAAGTCTTTTTTGTTTGAGATGGTCATACAAAAAAATGCAACAGAGAGAGGCACTATTAAGATATAGGTGGGTTGCACTTTTAAGTCATCTGGTCACTGAATGAGCAGAGACCAGAATATGGTTCCTCAGGCTCCATTCTTTTAATAACAGGTACAGTGAACAACTTTAATGCTGAGCCAATTGATTTTGTGCACCTTCAAGGTAGCCCTTATATATTATGGTTTTGATCTGCAGTCAATTATCCACTGTAATAGCATTAAATGTCAATGTAATTAAAGGATTTTACTAGAAAATGCTCATAATAGCTTTAAAATACAGTCTATTTAAGTCAATACGGCACCACAATCTACAAATTAGTCATAAGCACTATCCACAAGCACAAAAATGATGAAAATTAATGTAGATTAATGCAATACAAAGTATATGGATATGTACAACAACGTGGGCTGTTTGCAACGGAATAACAATAAACTCATTTCTTACACTGAAATTATTTCACTTGTCTACCATGGATTGGAGGTTACACCAATTTCTTGGGCAAATGTTCACTCATTGTCATCCTGGTTTTGAACTCATCAAGTAAAGAAAAGCTGCACAGTTGGCCAAGTATTTCTATCAGACTAGAAAAATATCTTATTATAAAAGAAGTTATTTCCCAGTAATAAATTACAAATAAATCCTGCTTTTTCTTAACAGGGGGGCGACAATAGGAAAGCATCCACTTAATTCAATAGGAGAATGTGTTTCCAATAAAAAAAAAAAAAAAAAGTCCTTGCACAAAATTCTTGTCCCTTCATTGCACCACAGTGAAGAAGGAGAAACTGTGTATTAATATTTTTGTTTTGCCTTGAAATGTTGTACATATTACTATTGCTTAAGAGAGTGAGTCACTCGCCTAAACATATGTCTTTGAGACAGACTGGGTGTCTGAGACATCTGCCTGGGTCTGGCAGATTTGACATTGGATCCAGGGACACACGCAACCTTCTGGAGCCGCAGCTGGAGGCCAGGCCGGCCAGTCCAGGATGGGGTACACATGGCCTTAGAGATACCCATGTTTAGGTTCTGGACCACCCAGTGTCCAATGGCCCCTTTCCTAGAATAAGGCCCATCAAGTAGCAAATTGCAGTTTCCCAAATCAGTCGAGACATGAGTTTGAGGACTGGTCAGCTTCAGATTAAACCACAACAAAGCAGTCTGGCATCCAGATCTGTTATTAGACCTCCAAGTGTAATAGGAAGGGGAGGCACGGGAGGTACCATGATCTTATTTGTCAGCCAGGCATGCCCTCACTTTGCTTGTAATGCCAGCGGGAACTTGGTGCTACCAACTAACTCCTACCAGATACTGCTGATCAATACCATCCTAACAGGTGGCAGGTAGAGATCTCAGCTCCAACTTTTTCTGAGCTCAACACCAGCTGGAATCACCTACCACTTATCACAAGAAGATTTGGTCTGCTGAGGGATGGAGGCACCTGGGCCTTGCCCAACATCAGACTCCGTGGTGATGTCTATCAGTTATCAGTGCCATTTTGCTGATGTGAGAGCAAGTAGCTGCTAAAGAAAAAAACCTGTCACCATTAGAAGCGGTAAATCAGAGCTCTTCCTGAGCACCAAACCGCACCATCAATCCTTTCCTCCACACCAAGTCATACTTGGCTGTAGAAGGGTGGTCGGTAAGCTCATACAGGTGTGAAAAAGCCAGCCACACCAATGATTCATTCTGCACAGTCTACACCCATGTTAAGCCAAACTCATGATTCTTCATTAATAATTTAAGTTCTTAAGCTCTTCATAATCCGTTCTTAAAGAGTTTAAACAGAGGCCTGTGTTTTGTTCAAAAAAAGGTATAGATGTTGCAGAGTGTATCACTGGAATGCCCCACACTCTCTCTCTTATTCTGGCAAGTACCTCGTTCAATCCCTGTCAAAATTCCTAACTTTCAGCATCTTTCTTTACTGACAAACAAAGTTATCAAGCTGCTCAGATGACAACAATCTCCCTTTCTCCCCCTGCAGAAATTTCATATATCAAAATCAGCTCGTTTTCCTCATTGCTTTACAAGGACTTGAAAAAGATGATGTCAACCCCGAAAATTTCCCGAGGTTTCTATACAGTTTGACATTTGCCTGTCAATATGAAGAAAGATTATGCACAAGTAAGACTTATTTGTTCTAAACAGTTCTTCAAAATACACACTTACTGGCTTTTATAGCAATCTGTCTGCTATATGTAAGCCTAGCTTTTTTCTAACATGTTCACAAAATCTGCATCGTGAATCCTCATTAACTCAAGGAGATAGAAATTATAATTGTTACTATTCCCACTATGCAACGAAATTAAAGTTCCGTCTCAAGAAAGCACATAAGCAGTTACTAAGTGTTAAACAAGTGCTGTGGTTCCTGTGAAAGCTAACAGGTAGAATTCATTTCCTGGAGAAGATAAATAACCCTTCAGCAGCAGCAGCCTCTTGATCTCTTTTCCCTGGGGTTTTCATTTATTGATTTGTAATAAAAGCATCCCTACCAAAAACGTCCACCAAGAGCTGTGCATCCTAATTGCCAGCGCTTATTCCCCCCTTCCAAGGCAGCACAGAGAGGAAAAGATCATTAATCAGCTCCCAGCAACCCACTCCTACTGGGAAGGCCGGCTCATAACTGCCCTTACTTGAGCACTCCCAGATGTGCGAGAGTTTTCACTGGTATTCACCTGCCTTCTTGAACAGGGATTTAGAGGGTTTATCCATTATCCCGTGCTGCAGACACATGTGGAAGGTCCCAGCTACTTCATTTCTGTTCATTCTGCAGAGGTACAACCAACTGCACCTCTCCTTGCACCAGAGGGAGGATACTCCGCCGAGATAGACATCTTCCTCGTCTCTACTAGCAGATGTGGTATCCATTTTTCCCCGCTACCAAAGCAAAATAGTCATTGAATGGTAGCTACTGATTTATTGCAATGTAAATCAAAGACATTTCCCTAGATTACAAGGTTTATCAAATATATAGCAATACTGCAGGTACCATAAATATTCTTTTCAAACTGAATGCAACACTAATTTTACAATATTTTAAAAGAAATATCTTTAACTGAGGTCTTTTTGTGTGCTTTCCAATGCTTTCCAATTTAGATCCTCTACTATATCTACACCTTTTTTTTTTATTTTTAAAGGTAAATGTCTCATCTGTCACATGACCTCACAAGTTGGAATTTTAAGAACTACTCCAAACATTAAACTCCCTAGAAAGTCACAATTGTTAGCTGAAACACAGTTGATCCTGAAAACAATTCCTTTCCTAAAATAAAGATACAGTAATGTCCGGAGCAACACATGAACTTCATTTCTCCTTCAAGCTAACAGGTGCCATGAAATTAAATTAGTGATGTTTCTTCCTCTATTTTGTTGCTATTTACATTTTTCCCCCCACAAAGTGAATCACGATGCCTCTCTCACTCTTCTTTATTTCAATTTGCCTTTTCTTTTAAAAGGTATACATTAAGATAAATATGTTTACAATACTTATTTCAGGTTTCCACTCTTCTCCCAGCTTTTTCCACACCGAACCCATCTCACCCAAAATTTCTATTTCGTCTGAACAAATAAGACTATTTGTTAAGCAAGCACTGCACTAGTTCTTTTCAACCTCCTACATTGTAGCCTGAATCTGTTGAAAACTCTCTGCCAGCTGGATAACTAGGCTATAAAAAAAAAAATATAAAAATAAAAAATCAAGAGTAAGATACGTGCATATTTTGTTCATGCTCTTCATTATAAAGAGGATACCGAGGAAATTAATTAGAAACATATGGGTAACCATTTAAATTTTTTTTCCCCTCCTCACTCAGACTTCCCTTTCATGAATCTGTCACTTACTAGCACAAGGTAACTCAAGACCTCATCCCTTAACAAAGAAATACTGAGATACTGCCTTAGGTTCATAAAGAAATGTTTACATAGGAAACGGATAATGAAGTTCTTCTGAAAAGAAGAAATGCTGTCAAATTCTGATAAAAGGCTAAAAATGCAACTTTTTTCCAGTTTGCTCAGCACATTTATTAATGATATTTTCAGTTCTTATGATCTTACCAACAGCAAAAACTGGACATCCCAAAGCAGATTCAGGGTATTCTGTCTCAGACTAACCTTTAATAACTGGGTTTCTGCTCATGTATTCTCGGCTTCATCTTAGAATGGATTTTGATTCAGAGGAATAAGAGTCAAATTGGCAAACATCAAATGTAAGAAAAGAGATGCATTTTTGAACTCAGCGTGTTCTACAGCAGTGAGATGGAAGTCAGCTCAACACATTAGCCATGTTTCTGCTCCACGGCCGAACACATGGCCAGATCCTCAACTTGTGATGATCTCCTGATCGAAACAAGCTGTTGCCGGTTCTGGAATCCCCTCTGAAGCAGCAGGCAACTGCTCAGGTCCTTGCGAAGGTAGCAGTGGGGCCAAAATCCCACGGGATTACGACACTACAGTGCACAAGGATGTTGTAGGGTACAATCCTGCCCGCTTCAGAGCGGGGCTGAAAACCATACTCTGTATTGTGTCAGAGAAGGGGGTGTCTTGGGGTGGATGCAGACCCACTAGTCCATTATTATTAACAGACAAGGATTAAATGGATTATCCATCATCTACTGTTGACTTCTCCAGTTCACAGCTACTTATTAGAGCGCAAGTCAAGTCCCACCTAGCACTCGAGACATCTCTGCTGTCTAGAAATACTGGAAGGGCAAGGCTAACATCTCCCAGGTTCTCGGATATTTCAGACTATTAATTATCCCATCAGGAAGTTTTGCTTCAATCTTGTAGTCAGTGCAGAAGAAATATTTATACCAGCATAGTACAGAGAGGACTGAACTCTCTATTGCTCTGCATTTGGTATAGCTACAGACGTAGGACAGTGGTGAGCCAACAGCTCTGCTCTGGTACTCTTTTAAACTGTTAGATTTATATCACTGTTTGCTAGTGAAAATGACCACACAAAGTACAATCTGCAAGATACAGTGAACCCAGAATGAATTCCCTGGACATTAGAGACCTAGGCATGAAAACCAGAAAAGACCTGGCCTCCTTTTCCTTGCACTAAGGATGTTTTTCTCTTCCTTTTCATCTCCTCTGACATTTACATCTGCATTTAGGGCAGACTGTAGGCAAGAAAGCTGTCATATAAGAGCTGGTAGAATGGTAAGGAGATACAGATTGGATAAGATGCGAATGTGTGACACACACGATGGGTAAGTCCTGGAAGAGCGCACACACAGAGTCAGCTGCCATATCTTGCAGCTGCTCACCTGGCTGACAGCTCCTAACTGCATCCAACTACCAGACACCATGAAAGCACGGAACAGGGAAGACAACGGGAAAGCCGTAACAGACCCCCAAAGCGAGGACACCGTCAAAAACATGGTTACATTTGATTGTTTTCTATGAAAGTTTTTATACACATAAAAAAACAAAACTAGCCCCAAAACATCAAAGCAATCTTCAACGTAAAAGGAAATCTAGCACACAGTAACTATCTATAAGATAACGCTGCATGGTCTCTATATACAGAGACCCACACAAGTTTCTATCAGAGACTTCATATACAATTCACGAACTGTCAGCGTACCACCTCATAGCAAACATATGGGATACCAACAACAATAGCAACTTCCTCTACAAGAAAGACACAGCACACATCATCTACAGTCAAATGGAGGCTCAAAACTTCATTTTCAGATCTATGCATAGCTCTGAAAGGGCATAACTCCAAGGCCGTAGGAAAGGAAGGCGCTGCGGTCATATGTCAACCACTACCGAGTCCAGTAGCCGTGAGTTATTGGCCATTGCTAGGGTTTGTCCAGCAGCACGCCTGATAACGTATATATGCTGGTGAACTGATGGAAGGAATTTTGTGTTTTACTACGCTGCATAACTTCAAGCTGTATACAGAAGCACCTTCCAAAGCGATGACTTTAAAACGACATCCTACATGGCTGCATCTGAGCCAGGAGCAGCTTGGATTCGCAGCAGCGCAGCCTGCTCAGTCTGCTCCTCCTGATGCTGGCTCCCGGAGCAGTGAGATCCCACTCCATATCCCAGCCTCCGGAGGGGCCGGGGCGATCAGGCAAAGGTGGCGTTTGATTTAGATGGAACCACTGCGTGCGTATACACGATTTGAGGTTGTACGCTCAGAGCGGACAATAGGGCGAATAATACTAGCCACGTCAGTGATGAAAAAGTAACTGAAAAACACTTGCGAGGAATCCAAGCCAGAGGTGCAGAAAGGATTTTGGAGACAATTTGGGCCTCTATTATTAATCAGTTACAGCAAGAAAGGCTAGCAAACATTCCAACACGCCTTGCTCTTAAGGTGGACTAAGCCTATTTTCCAGGTAAAGATAAGGAACAAAATGCACTCCTTATATTGCTGAAAACAGCATTTGTGCCTAATGAGATGTACGGCAGAATGGATTGCTCCCACTTTTGCATGCTCCGTTTCATCTACATAAACATAGCCAAAGTTAGTAACCCATGAAGGTAAATACCACCACAACCACCACCAAGGTGTCTATGAAGAGCCATGATATCCAAACATAGAGCTCTGTGTGAAACACATCTACTTGACTAAGCATGAAATCCTGGCACCGCTGAAGACAGTGGGAGTTTTGCCATTAATTTTGAACGAGGAAGGATTTTATACCCATCTTCTAATTATAGAGGGGATGTCCTCAGTGAAATACAAAAGGGGGTAAATAAAGCTTTTACCTTGTTTATATAACGCTGTACTCCTAAAGATCACAACACTTACTCTAAACTTACGCAAAATTTTAAAGGTTACAATTTCCAGCTGAAAAGTGATCCCTTAAAGAGATATCTACAAGAATAACAAATAAAATCAATGATCAAAACTTCTATTACTTTTATCATTAGAATTATTGCTACAGGGTTGAATATTTCTTAAGAGCATCTGCTTCTCATATGACATAACAGACTAAGAGTTGGCAACTGAAACATAGATGTTAATTGCAAACATTTATTATACTACCAGGGTTTACATTTAGCAGCTGTCAATGTTACTGACAACTGTAACAGAAATGAGAAAAAGCAGAAGTTTTGCTTGCCAGAAGGCCAGCTGGTGCTTGATTTTCCTGCTATTGTTGTTGTTTGTTTATTTACTTTCAAAGTATTAAAAATAAGGCTTTCTCCAAGATTTACGTAAGAACATTCTTTACCTAGCAAAGAGGATCTCAGAAATACACATTTTAAAGAACACTTGTATTACCTTCAAACTCTGATGCAATTCATTGTTTTTCAGCTTTGGCGAAACTAGACTGCAGCAAGATCAAAATTTAATGGGCTATCTATTCTGCAGTACTCCAAACTACTTTTCAAAAAAAAAAAAAAAAAAAAAAAATCTGGAGCTCAGTAGTTTCTTAACCTAAATATTATCGGAAAAAAACAAACTCAAATGCTTCAGCCTAAAAATATGGTAACAAACTGATGCTGTCACAGTAGTGTCAGCATTTCCTTTTTAAAATCATATTTACATGGACTTATAAGTTGAGATATGGCTAAACTAATAAACTTTACCCTGAACAGAGCTGCAGCAGTTGTCAAGACTTGTTCCTAACTGTACGTCTCAACAAAGTGAAAGAGATAGACCAATCTAGAGGAACAATACTACTTTATTGGATTAAAGATGCTCTTTGTCTACCTATCTGATTCACGAATGTGCCTACAACTGCAGCGGCTAACACCAAGGTTACATACAAGTTAAAGTTCAGTGCCAGTAAGCGATCTTCCAAGCTACAATGGTTGAAGAGTCAGATATACTGTCCGCTCACTGGCAGATGCTTAGCCAAGAAAAGCCTGCTTGACACAGAATCTATTAATCTGCAACTCCTCAGATCCAACTAAAGGAACTGCAGAAGTCCTAAGGAATCCGTTGCGCTCCGCTAGCCCCCTCCCCAGGCAGTGGATCTCCTGCTTGTGCTTGCAAGAACATTTTCTGCTCCGAGTGCTTCTTTAAAAACAATTGTAGGGGAACAAGTTATTACGCTTATCTGATGGGACAGAGAGAATTTTTTGCTCCCACCACACACTTCTGGGTCCTTCTGGGTCTTCATATTCAAAGACATGCCAAAAATCTTTCCTTGCCAAGAACAGAACATTACAACAGAGGATAAGGGGTAGAAGGTTTCAATGATCAAATTAGGCTCCCTCACTCCTATTCATCACAGTGGCCTCTGTTAGAGCATGTAATTTTTCCATTTCCACATCTGTCCAGGTAATAGGAAAATACACCGGAAGACTATAGGCATTATCCTTGTTATGTACTCATCAGCAACTTCTGCAGGAGAAGAGAACCGAGAACAACTCTCTATGTTTCCATTAACTATCCATCTTGCCTTCAGAAACAGTTTATATAGACCTCATTAAAAATAAATAAATAAATAAATAAAAATAGAAGGTTGAATGAACATCTCGTGGAAACTAAACTAAGCACTTCAAGTTTCTGGTCTCCAGGATCTATTACAAGAGTTGAGAACTACCAAGTTACTGTAACACTTTGAAGATGTCTCATTGCTGATAGCTGAAGAGAAACAGACAGACAAAACCAGGCAACCAAAGAAAAAGGTGTTCTACATCAGTGATGGGCTTTCCCAGAACAGAAGGAGGAGATGTCCTCTCTTGGGCATATCTGACACCTTCCTGTGTCAGAAGAATGGCCGGGGTGGGGACACTGTTACACAACACATCTCAAAAGATGTTCCAGCTTTTTCATTTTCTTTTGACATTTTTTTCTTCATATTAGAAACTTACTATTATTTAAAACTTTGCGAACACAAAATTCTTTGTGAAGTGAAATGAGTCTTAAGGTATCTTTTAAGCCTTAGTATCTTAATCCTTAAATCACAGTCTTTAATATTGTGATTATGCACTCCTTAAATAAATAGAGCCTGAAGAGATTTTCTGCTTCTTTACATATCTTTTCCCATAAGTGCTATTTGTCTTAACAGTTTTTTCTGTTTTTCTTTTTTTTTTTTTAATCTTGTGCAATATATTTTTATTATACTTCTGATATTTCTCAACAGTTTTCTTGAATAACATATCAATGAGCCAGAGAATAAAATACATGGCTGACATATATTAAAAGGTGATAATGTGCCTGCATTACAGTTGGCCAAAAGAACTTGTCACCCCGGGTTGTAGTTGTTTCCTATTGACATGAATGCATCCTGGATGTTACAACTGCAGAATCCCAAGCTTTCTTGCCGTCATTTATTTACAGCTGTGTTTGATGGTTGCACATGTTGTTCTTTTAGAGTACGTTAGACAATAGCACATGGTGTCTTAGACATGGCTCATTATATTCCTTTTGAATGAACAATTTTAAGAACCTTTCACTTCACTAGTTTGGTTCTGACTTTATCATCAGACCTTTATATATATTTTCCAGAAGATACATTGCCTGCAGGGACAATAATTATAAGAAGTTAGTGGAACCTGTGATTGCTTTCCTCACAGTTATTATTTACCAAAATCCTGAAGAGCAAGAAGCTAAGAGATACTTCTTTTTTCTTTTTTTTTTTTTTTTAGCAAATTTTGTACTTTCCATCTGCAAATATGCCAAGGTTATTCATGTTTAATCTTGGACATCTACTAGCTTTGACAGACATACTTGCAAGCAGAAACAGGTTAAAGGAAACCAAAAGTTACCAAAGCATGCCTTTTGTGTTCAGGCTTTATTGCATCATATGAATTAGGATTTTCAAAGCATAGAGACCATTCATTTACTATACAGACCCTTCATTTACTATACAGACCCTCATGCATAGGAGCAAAACTGAGCTGCCACCTGAAGACCCTGTCAAACATCACGTCTTCATGCCAGAAAAATCTACTAAATAGAAACAGTTCAGTTCTCAGAGCAGTTCTTGAGGCAAAAATAAATACTAATGAATTAGCCAAATGATAAGAAGATAGGAAGAAATCTTGGGTTAATTGAAACTTCAGACCAAATTCTTAGAATGTTTAGAAAGGATACATTTCTTCAAAACTGTGATCAAATGACTTTTTATTTCAGTAAACAAAGGACTAAAAGGCTTAGGAGTATAGCCCCATGGAAACAATCTTACTTATTAAAAGAGTTACTTTCCCCACAAATTTCCTGCTTTGCCATTTTACAGAAAGCTTGCACAAAACTGAATGCAGAGTGTATGAAATTTAGTACCTTAACAAACTTCATAATATGAACTACTATACATTCCAATTTTCTTGCATTTATATAATCTTCACCTAACCTTTAAGAAGGAAAATAGCAAATACTCAACTTTGAGCCTTAGAATATTGTCATTGTAAATAGGTACATATGGTTTATGCAAGACTAAAACCAAACAGAAAAGCCCACACTTATTCAGGAGACACTGGACACCCTAAACTCAGATTGTTTCATGCATGTTTTTATTTAAAAGATTACTTTCCTCTCATTTTTATGTGTCTTTTTCTGTGTTGCATAATCAAGGGGTACTGGAATAAAAAAAAAAGAACAGTTTGCCCAGAAATTTCAGGACTGAGGTGAGATGCAGTAGAGCATCTTTGCATTGTGGAGAGCATAGCACTTGCAGCTGGGGACAAGCAACAGCTTGGCTGGAATTCTGCACCATTCTCCCATTGACTTAGTGGGCAGAGCTGGGCAAATCTCTTAACCTTTTGCAGCTGGTGTCCCATAGAAGGGATAGCCCACGGTTAAGATACTACTTTCTATATTTTAGAGAATAGCAGGAAGAAATATCACAGCGAGTGCAAGGTATTTGAACATTACACTTAAAGATCCAATGTAAGTACCTTAGCAAAATTCATACAGTGTGTATCCCTCAGTAGCGTCCAGTCAACATCAGGATCTCTCACACACGTTTTGGAGGTTAATTAGTTGATATTTGGATGGTGCTTTTTAACTAGAAATAGCTTAGGTAATTTTGTAATCTCTTGCCGTGATCTCTATAGGCATCAGAAATTGAACCTCTTGGCATGGAAACAGAAATCCTGTGCAAAATCCTGGTTTAGCCCTTGCTCCTCTTTGGATCTACACTAGAAGGTAGAAAACCGTAAAACTATACCTTCTAGCAGAAGGAAAACTCCCAGCAGTTCAATTCAGAGAAAGGTTTTAGTTGCCTGACATTAATCGGTAACTGCCCAAGCTGCTGATGTACTTTGTAGCATGTAGAAATACTGCTGTGTTAAAAATAGCCTTCACATGCAAGTTTGACCCAAGCATTCATGCAGTTTCTTTCCAGCCTGGCAAAATAATTTGCAGTATAAAAGTAATTTTTACTTCACAGCAAAAGGAGCACCACGTTCAGAGCATTATTTGCACATAATGGCACATTAGTTATTAAACCAGAACTATATTATTACAACTATTAGTTATAAAAGAGAAATTTCTTGCATGGAAAATCTGAAGTTACTCCCTTGTTAGCAACTAAAGCGTCAGAGTTCATAAAGTATGAAACATTACTGAAAATACCGAACGTGGCATTTTTGGTGTAACTATTAAAATACTTTCATTTGCATATAATTTCATTTTTAGTTCACTATCTTAAAAGTCTTCAAATTGCACAGGAAACTGCAAATATATTCACAGACTGCACTGCACAGTAATGAGGACAGGATTTCTTGCCTGCTCTGAACCACTGTCACGTGACATTTCAGTTTGCAAGCAGCGTCCGATCACTTTACCTTCCAAGAGTTTGCTGCGTTTCAGGAAAAAAATATGAGAAAAGTAGCTTGGTTTCTTTTCCCTGTCTCAGATGTGAGCAAAGTCCTGCTTTTACCACGTGTCTGCTAAAAGTTCCCAAAAATACAGAAAAACAGACTATAACAGCCCCCAGAAACACAATGATTCAATTCACCAATCATGCAAATTACATGGAATAGAAAAAAAAAGTGTATGCTCAGTTACTGATGGCAGACTAGGGCCATAAAAATACAATAAAGCGTCTCTGTTTATTAACTTTTTATGGGAGTGTTTTGACTTTGGATTTCAGTACCCCACAGAAAAACAGATCAATTACAGTGCTGCAATCAGCACACGGGTCTTCTGCCTAAATCCTCCCTATTCCTCCGGAAAGTCTGCAGGCGTGACTCTGCATGCCTCTGCTTTATTCAGGGGATGGCAGCCAAGATGCTGAAAGGCCAAAGAGGAGGCGTGCTCCCTGGTTGTCCCAAGTTTTTGTCTGTGCTTCTTCCCTGCACAGGAGACCACAGAAGGGGTTGGATGACGGGACGCTTGTTAACGACGTTGAGTTCTCTTGAATTATGTTTCTTTCTGCATAGTTGTCCCCAATAATCTGCTGCAGTCCTTCACCAGACCCCTGCTTCCTCCAGACTTTGCCTCCCAGTCTCCTTGATTCCTGGGACCGATACCACAGACCCATAAGGTTTCTAAAAAATTCTACCAATGACTATACAAGCTTGTATGGGTTTTGAAAGATCACGGTTCAGCGACAACAGCGTATTAAAACAGCCACAGAGGTTTGCAGGTAACGTGCTTTACCAGGGATGTCCCGAGGAAGGTCCTACACCCACCTCGGCCACAGTTCCCATGGCAAGGCTAGGAAGGAAATCTCCTCAGTCATCGAGTGTGCTCTAGCCTAGTTTGTAAATCTTTACAGAGGCTTCAATACTGCTGTAACAAATAGCACAAAAACACAGAAGTACAAAGAGAGAGAAAAAGAGCAAGAGATGCTAGAATGCGTACCAGAGGTCTCAAAGCAAGCCTGTGGAAGAAGAACCCCACCTCTGAGTGCACCAGCTACCCATGAAGCACTCACTCCCCTACATTTCCTGACTTCTCTGACATATTTCCTATTAAAAATAAAAATAAATCAACTCGTCCTATTTCATTGAAGCAGGAGGATGACCACAGAAGGATGCATCATGCCAATACTTTGAAACGGCTATGAAATACATCATTAAATGATGACAGTAATTTGTTCAGCACAGCTCCCTTCCCCTGTACATTTTAGATGCATGCGTTTTGTCTGCAGACAAAGTAGGTTGTGTTTGTTGACTCACTGTAGATTCAGTTTTTCCCCACACACGGTACATCTGCTGCACATGCCTGCAAAGCCCCCACTAGCTTTTCAAACACCCACAGTACACTGACACACTGAGTAACAACATGCAAAAGATTTCTACTGAACTAGTGCAAAAAAAAAAAAAAAAAAAAAAAAATCCCCAACCTGATGATTTTTTTTCCTCTCCAAAACAAATCTGCAAGATTTGTTATTTAATACAAGTCACTTGCTCGTTTCAAAGTCATTTTTTGCTACTGTACCTCTCCTAAGAAATTCAGATCAAATGACATACTTTCAAGTAATTTTTCACCAAGTCTTCTTCACCAAATTTTTTCCTCATTGAATGCTCTTAATACAGCCTGACCCTAATCCTACAATTCACTTCACTTGCCAGCTGCTAATTGCTATGTGCAACTCAAATCCCGTCACTTACTGGCACATAGCACTTTGTTCATGTGAAAAAATTCTATCAAACATTATTACAAAGTTGTAACATGAAAGCAAAAATAAGAGTATCTTTGAAGTTGCATAGACCAAAGTATCTATGTTGGGAAACTCAACATTTTCTAAATAATATTCCAAGAGAAGAAGCAGATGGAGGGAATCATTTCTACCATTTAGAGGAAAGCGTGGGTGAAACAATTGTAAACATGAACGGGGCTGGGGGCATAGCTTCTCTAAATATTTTCTCTATGAAGAAGCTCGGTCTTCTGGACAGGGCTTGACCGTAAAGATGAGAACAGGTAAGTTTGCTTCAGAGTTTTGCTCTGTAGCTTTTGTATGATACCAAGCAAGATCTGATTATCCCCATGAAAATAAGAAATATGATACTCCCTTGCTCTCACATTTACTGTCTCTTAGCTGTTTAGACTGAAAACTGCTGTAGGCCTCTCTCGGCATTTTAACAAAAGGAATAGCAACATAGTCATCACTATTAAAATTAGTGAAAATTTCAAAAATAAAATTAAAATTAAAAAACCCCACACATACATGAATGCACAACTATATGTACACACACACAAAACAGGCACCAAAACTTAATTCTTTAATTAGTGCATAAGCATACTACCTGTCAGAGTTTCAGGTAGATTTTATATTGAAGTGTCTTGCTCAGGACTGCATATATTCCCCCCTCCATACATAATTAAAGTTATTCCTATTTTACATTCCATAAATATTCACTGATGCAAGAAGGAAAATAGAACACTCTCCTCCCAAGATGCTGACAGGACCAAGCAGAACCTCATCAGGGATCACTTCAAAGATCAATTTCTCATGTCCAGAGAAACAAATTTAAATGATCTTATGTGAGCCTACCGTTAGTATTTGCACTCTTGAATTATGCATGATTCTTGACTGCTCATAATATGAACAAACTACAGAGAGTTTCATTAGTACATTTCAATTATTGTAGCCCTTCTTACTCCTTGTTTGTTACAGTTAATTTTCATTTCTAGAACATCCTTTCACATTTGCTATCAGCGATGATGTCATGTTCAGAAAAAGGCTTAGTAGACTTCTAATGCATTCTCTCTGTGCTGTCCCAAAGTGTACAAATATAACTGTAAATTCTAGAAAATTCTGCAACTTTGTCTGACATAGAAAGTGTAATAACTACCACTGGTCTTCTGTGCTTGTAGGAATAAGTTTTGCCTACGTAAGAGTTTGAATTTAATCCCGTATCTGGAACTTGTGAAGCATTAGTGTCACTTGATCTTTGTAGGAGTTTAACACACACATATTACCACAGTACCTGCAAAATATAGCAAGACATATGTTAACTATAGACTCATTTTGACCACCTGTCAAAAAATCTTAATGCAAAATATGTCAGAAAGTAAGCTGCCACTGGTCATAAAAATAATAACACAAACGCATTTGCCTTATGCCAATACAAGCATTTTGGAGACTCACCCTTGCTTTAGTAAAAGTGATGTTAATCAAGAGAATAGAGCCAAATTCTCTTCTGGAGTCAACAGAGTGGTGCTAATAAAGGAAAATGTCTTCCTCCGTCCATCCACCAGAACCAGGCAAGGCCTTAATCCTCTCTTCTTTGGCTTATTCATTGTTGAAACTAGTTTCTGTCCTAGAAAACCGTAGGACGCCCTGCCTGCCCGGAGAGGGATATTCACCTTTTCTCCCTTCTGTTTTTTTCCCCACTTTGCCCAAGACGTGAACCAAAGCATGATGTCTAAGGGTTCCCGAATTGGTTATCTTTGAGACAAAGCTAAACTGGACTCCAGGAGCGTCACCAATGGACATTCAGTTTACCGAACCAGGCTAAAGCTAGCCTGAATAAAAATTTGCTGAAATATGTTGTGCAGTGTTGGTTTAGGTCCCCTGCACCAACCATTCCTCTCTACAAATCTGCCTTTTCTGAGCTGCATTACTTGCTAATGCAGATGTAGCCAGTACATCAAACGGACTACAAACTAAGATTGAACACAGCTCCATGGCCAAATCCCCACTGGTTTGCACTCGATGAGGAGCGTAAATCTGCAATCTAAATCAAAACTGCCACTACAACTTAAATTTGGACAAGGCCATGTGTCTGGGAATCAGGGAATTCCTACTAAATCTGTCAGAGCCGGTGACCTTGCAGAGGCAGAGGTGAATCAGATCCTGTTGGGTCTCACCACTGCATATATCACAAAACATACTATCTCCTGCAATCCGACACTGACTTCAGCTGAGCCATTTTTCTATTCCACACCATTTCCTCCTGAGGTTTCTCATCAATAAATAAAGAGACATGCTGCTACCACAGCTGCTCTGCACCTTCCTAACCCCTTATTAGCTTACAGGCACACACAAACAACCTCCTGCCCCAAAAAACCGCACCACTGGAAGAGCAACACTGATAGAACAAAGATCTTTTCAGTGTCCAAGCGTTGGCTGTTTGCATGTTAATAGTTAGAAGTCTTTTAGCACTGCCATCATAAATCTCAGGTTCAAATGCCGAGCCACACAACTTTAGAACTGCAATAAAACATTCAACTTCCTAGATTATAAAAACAGCTCAGATTTTGAAGTTGTCAGGTAAGTAAGAAGAACAGTACGAATTAGTGGGTGCAGAGAAAGCCAGAGAAGAAACATCCATGTTCGGTGAAGAAACTTTCAACCGCTGCTCAAGTTAAAAGTTGATTATAGCAAAAATAGAAAAAACTCTGAAAGCAGCCTGAAGTGCCATTAGTCTGACAATGAGAACATGCACGAGGAACGTGGGAGAATTTGGATTATTTGTCCGAGTAAGACGGAAGGAAAACTTCAGCCTTTGTCTGCTGTATGCTGGGTGGCTGCCTAACTCTATTAGCTGTTTGACAGAACAAGCATCTGCTCCTTCACTAGCACCAACCAGAAACGGCACCTCTATTTGAGCAACCGTCACTTCAGGTGTTGACAAAACCTGTAAATTTCCAAGATAAATTTTGATTTCAGCAAGTCAGCACAGAAACCCTATTGAAGAAATTCTAGAACGACTGGCATTTCAGCCCCCTTCCTTCTGCTTGGCTTACCAAAAACCATTAGAAACATAACGTATAAAAGAGCGCCTGCATTTGAGCAAAGGAAGGAGGGCTATGGTAAGTCATGTGCCAAACCAAGCTCTTTTAGAACAGTCTGTTGGCTGTTTGTGCTTGGATTTCAACTTTAAGCCAAGTAAGAAAGCACACAGCATGAAAATAAACAGATGTAAAATAATCTGATATACGCAGGTTGCATACCTTAAAATACCAGCTTTAAGTTTCTTAGTGCCTCATTCAGGTAAGTTTGAAGTACATAAGTGTTTCAGTCTAGCTCCAAAACACCAGGAACACTAAAGTTTTTGAAACCATAAATAGGATAGCTCCCTTCCACTGAAAATAAGACTCAACACAAATAGAGATGGGCAAAACCAGATGTATTAATTAATCGCTTAATCAGTAAGACATACAGCTACAGAGGTCCTTCAGCTCTGTCCAGATCATTACCCACTTCTGCCGTCACTAGAATTTATTCCCTCCTTGTACGGACCCTAGTCTCTCCCATCAGCTGTATTATGGTACTCCACAAGGAAATCAAGCATGGACCTCCTTTTCTTCGTTTTTCCTAAAAACCATCTGCCCCTTCTCCTAATTTTTCACTGAGCATGTAGCAATTTCCAAAATATTTTATATGGCTTTCAAATGTTTATTCATAAAGCACTTCTGCTGCAATGCCCACGAAAGTCAGCTAACCTGGGTTGATCATACAGCAGTCTACAATAACTTGTGTTAGATTCATTTATTCAGACTTTAAGAGCTGAATGCCTCTGTTAGTTTACATACATTATGTTCTCTCATTTTTGTAAATACTGTCGTTCCTTTATTACTCATTATATGCAGGTATAGGCTATTGTTCCAATTCACATAATTCAAACCATAATTTTCAAAATACTTAAGTTATTTAGGAAGAGTGACTGGGGCTCTCATGATCATAAATCTCTTCAATGTCAAGAGCCCCTAGAATAATAAAAGCATGACCTTCAAAGACCAATAAATAAATAAATAAAACCGACTTATTGAAAGTCACTTAACGTTTGACAACTTCCTAGCCTTTGCATCCCTGAAAATCTCCGCAGGCGACTTTGGAAAGAGAATATAACCTCCTTAGCCACTCAAGAGGCTTTCTGGAAAACATATGCCTTAGCTCTATGTTTAGTTTCACTTTGTACCTTGATAACCTTTTCATAAAACACGATTACAGTCTTGGTCTTTTTACAACTGATATTAATTAGAATCGCTAATTATTCCTCTACATGAAAGCACTTTTGGTCTGCAGTTGCTATCTGCTGGGGTTTGTTTGTTTATTTAATTTGGTTTTGGCAGTTTGGTTTTTTTGGTGTTTGGGGTTTTTTCCCCCCAATAATGATTGTGGGGAAACACAAATTGTTTAGGAGTCGATGATGATTTCTAAAGATCCTACCAGAAATAGATTTCAAACTCAATAACAGAGACAGAAATAAAATAACAGTGAGAACAGTGTCATGCACTTTTACTTGACCAAGTGTGCCCATTTCATCAAGAGTTGACTCAAAACGCTTACTTATGCAAATAGTCCACTCACAATACGAGCTGACTTCAGCAATTGCTCAGATGTAATATTTACATATAGTAAGAATTTGTTCTACAAAATTAACGGTTACAAAATCAGTTTGTTTATGTGCGTATCAATTTCTCTTCAATATATTACCATAGCTGTTATGTGTTAGAGTCAAAATTCCAGAGTAAATTCTTTGCATCTCGGTCAGAACTGTAATCATAATTACTAGGACAGGATAAAAACCCCAAACCATTTTATTTCCTCTTTTTTTTTTTTTAATTATTATTTTTTATCTGGACAAATTCTTCTAGTAAATCCACTGAAATGTAATAGTATAATTCACAGCTGCAGTGATAATGACTAGAGAAAGAGGAAACCATTAAGAGACAGCCTCTCTACTGCTGAATGCTGCTAATAATCCCACTATTTCTCATTTTTATGACCGCATATTTTATGAATGATAATCTGCTCATTACATATTGCTATAAATATTTTGGTTTAGCAACAGAAATAGGCACCAATAAACTATACATTCTGGAAGCTTTTCTGCTAGTGCTTAAGAGTCTGATAATGTATATCATAGCAATATTTTCACTGGACCCCCACACTGGGAAACTATATGAACTATTATTTTTAGCTGGAAGGACTTCATACATAAGTTATATACTTTCTGAAGTTATAAACCAGTTTTGTCAGTTGCCTGAAATCATACTGAATCTGCCTCATTAATTTCCCCCGCTGTACAATATAGCCTGCCAATATATTAATATTCCTACAGCTTACATAGTCTTGACCCAGCAAAGCAATGAGAATATTGTAAATTTTGCACCTGAGCACTACTTGTAGCACTGTATACTTTTACCTTCATTCAAGCTATTACAATCACAGGTGGATATAATTCAAAGTACTTAAGAATTGAGGACAAGCTATAAAACCCACTGAATTTTAAAAGCTATTTTAACCTATTTGAAACTACATTCTTTTCAGCCTCATATATCTCAAGTCTGTCTGTTATTTTGGAAATTCAAGAAGTGCCAGAGACTTTTAATCACCTCTGCAACAAACGACCTGAGGCTGATTCTATTCCTTCCTCCTGGCAAAATAAACTTTTATTAACCGTTCTTTTGAATGACAAGTCCCAGTACTAAGTTCAATACCACGAACTTTGGAAATCTGGCTTTAGATTTCACCAGGTTTCTGTGGTGGTATTTTTCTTTCTTTCTTTCTTTTGTTAGCACATATTAAGGTGATATCTGTCTTGGTCCATTTGTAAACCAATTTTCAAAATTACCTGGTAGCTTGGTAGAAGCTGGGCTAGGTGTGGTCCCCAAAGGAAATTAGGAAAGATGCAGCGTAGCTGGTGGGTGTTTTATGCAGCTGAATTTGGGTAATAAACTAGCTTCCAATTGTTGCTAAGCTTCACAAAATCAACATAAAATCATACTTAAATGCAAAATGTGCTATGGGATTTCTGCTCTTATTAGTGTGCTGCTTTATCAGAATATTTGGTGTCCAAAAATGAAAATTTCGCCACATTAAAAAGAAGAAAACAAGGAGACCGGCTCTTGGCTTACCATTTCTATTTCACAGGAATCTTCAACAGACTGTTCTGTAAGCATAATTAACCTAGCCATTTTCTTACCGATTCATCTCTGATGTTCCTCTCCCCCTCCTACATCAATAGCCCCCTCTCGAGACCCCCGTGGCCCTTCAAAACATTTAGTTTTCCTGTTTCTCCTATTAACTTCTTACGTTCTGGCATGTCAATAAAAGACAGCAAATGTCTTCCCTAGGTTGAAGTTACACACATTTTGGCCAGCTGGCCAAAGCGTTCAAATGCTGACTGACCAATTCAGCTACTGCCAAACAGGACGGATAATATCTGAGTTTTCCTTATCTTTCGCCCAGTGGGAGATTAACAGGTCTCCCTCCATAACTGAGCTGCTGATTTTCACCAAGAGAAAAGAAGGAAAAAAGAAAGAAAGGGAAAAAAAGAAAAAAGGCAAGAATTTAGTACCTTTGATACCTTAGGCTTCTACTAAATTTGTCTAAAACAAGGTTCAAATGCTGTTGGAGGAAAATAGGATTGATAGACTAATGGACATGATGATTACAGAAACCTGTTCTCTTTAGAAATCAAACTCTTTTCCTTGAAAATCGAAAGCCTCCAACAGCCATAATGTGCCTTTCAAAATACCACAATAACAAAAGGCCATTTCTGGACAAGGTATCACCTCCTTCAAACTAGAAAATAAGGGGAAAAAATATAAACCTTACTGCTAGAGGCATAAGCAAACATTACACTCTTCAACTTTTTCATTCACTATCCAGGTAGAACCATATTTTATCTTGGCCAAGAGAGAACTGTCATGGTTATCAAGATGCATTGTGCTGGTCATCTTCTGCCCATCCCTACATCTTGCCCAAGGCTCAGAACTGAGAGACAAAAACACAAGCATAGGCTTAGTTCCAGAAATTGATTTAAAGTAATAAATAAATAAATAAATAAATAGAAGAGGTTAGTACCCTAGAGACGTTTAAATGAATAATAAAACTGTTACATTACTGACTTTATCTGGAGAGGTTAGCATTTCTGCTTGGGGTCCATCTTATAAATCAAGCTATCAATCAAGCAAAACAATAACCCTTCTGTCATACTTTGCATTAACGTCTGATGAACAAGATTATCCTCCTGCGCATTAGTCTTCTACATACAAGGGTAACAGCCCAGAAAGATTTTTGAGTCCATGTAACACTGCAAGGTTCTACATACAAACACACGCGCGCAAAAACGGGCGGTACACTAGTTCGAGCTCTGATCCTCAGGAAAAAAACGCAAGACCACCACGGACAAGAAAACCAAACCCAAAGATATTCCTGGGTTTACACATTGCCTGAGTGAAATCAGTGTGACTGCTCAAAACTTGGAAGGCAAAGCTAAGCACGCACTTTCCAAGAACAAATCTTAGTTTAAGGCAAATCATTGAGGAAAATCATATGTACGAGTGCAAGAGTAACATCAGTTTCCTATTTATGACCCCACTTGAGCAGTTGCTCTAAAACCACACAGCAGCAGTAATGGACAAAAATCCCTCCCTAGTAATAATGATGTATTTTTTTTCCTAGTGGTAATAATATTTTGTTTTATTGCTCTGCAAGTTTTATTCTCATTAAAAGTGCCTTTTAAAAAAGTACTTCTAAAGATCACCAGCATTTCCAGTAAATTCAAATGCAAGCTCGTAATACTTGACCATTAAAATGCTGCTAAAAAATTATCATAGAACAGTTCAAAAGTCTAAGAAAATTTGGCAAGTGGACCTATTTCTTTGTTTAATAACTGAGGGCAAAAAGGTTTCCTGGGTCCTCCAGGTAGTTCACACACAGAAGGGATTTTGACCTTGTCCATTTACTTTTTTTATTTTTACAAAGATGTTTGATATACACGTTTTTTGGTAGCAGCTTAGCTGAATTAAAAACAAACAATATCACTTTAGGTTGTTAAAGCTGATCAGGCCAATAAACTATATACTGAAAAAGAAAAGCACACCAATGTTTTCAATTTAGGAACTGCCAGAAAGAAACATCCATTAAAAATTTAAGTTGCTAGTTCTTGCTCTCTGTTTGGGTTCATGTCAAATGATGAATGTTTTTTCTAAGAAGACACGTGAAAGAATTTGAGATCAGAGTGCTTAAGTCTCCATGCCAGGCCACATACTCCACATTTTCCAAAAAGCGAGTCTCCTTTTTCCTATCACTGATGTAGCAGAGAGCCCCTGAAAAGTGCATGGGTCTGTACCATATTTGCTAATATTAACAACAGCCGAGCGTAACATGAAATTTTTACTTCTTGGAAGCCCTACCCTGTGCCCATAGCTATTTCAAATAACCAGGAGATGTCAAGACTAGAAAAAGAAGTTCTGGGGGAGGGATCTGGAGGGAAGTTAATTCAGAGTTCTGTCATTGAAGGTATAGGCCAAATGACTAGTTCAGATATTTTATTTTTTTTTAAATTTCTGAATAATATTTTACTCCCTCATTCCAAATAGCCTTTAAAAGATAAAATTAATTAATGTTCTTCCTCTTAAAAACATTCTTACATCTCCTTATGATTGATCCTGCAGTAGAATCTCTTCATGATCTCACCGACGTACCAGATATTTAGTCGTCATTAAAGCCTTGGAAAAAACCAAAAACAACCTATTATGAATAGTACTTAGCAGAGGTTTGATGGCAAGCACATTGGGGATATAATCAGGAGGGATGCAGTACCTGAAGGATAAAATAATAGAGAGAGACTGAACCTTGACAAAAATAGGCAAATAACCAAGAATATTACTATAGAAACGTAGCAGAAGCTATTGGTAGCTACCTGTTAAAAAGATAAGTCGCCAGTATGTAAAATTCCAGGGGGGAAAAGCAAAACCAAATTACAATGGACATAATTGTCAATTATGACAGAAGACAGCAATAAGGGTATTTTCTTTTCTTACACTGCGTTATGTGTTCTGGGCAACTGCAAAACTCACATTCAGCATCCTCCCTATAGACTTAAAGGAAATCATATTTTTTACGGGGACATTTCAAGATTATATGTCTGAGGTTTTGCAGTCTACAGCCTGGGTGGTGTTTAGATCAGACTAGCCAGCGGTGCCAGCTCTCTGTGGATGAGCCGTCCCTTCCTGAAGGCAGCCCGGGCAGCCCGGGACACGTTTCCCACTGAGGAACACCCCCGCCACCGCTTCCCAAAAGAGAGAGCACAGGACCAGGCTGCTCAGCTTATAGGCACAGGACTCTCAAAGGAGCCCTTCAGGGCATGGTTTAGTGGGCATGGTGGTGTTGGGTTGATGGTTGGACTCAATGATCTTAAAGGTCTTTTCCAATCTAATCAATTCTATGATTCCGATTCCTCTGCCGGGGTGGAGGAGCAAGAGCATTCACATGGGGCAGCTCAGGATCCACCACTTCACACATGCTCATTTAAACCCTTCCAAGTCCCACAAAACCCTGATGGAGCAGAGTTCCAGCACATACAGACTATTGCTGCAAGGCTCTCAAACCCTTCCTTCGCACCATATTCACAGCAGACTTTACCAATTTCTTCTGACTTCCGAACATCCGTGCGGGGACCAAGAAACTTCATCCTTTCTGCACGAGCACAACGGGGACAAAATATGACCCATCCTTTAAGCAGGCTGCCACTTATGTTTGCATTTGTTCTGACCCACATACATTTTCAATTTAGGGAAAGGACAGCTTCATATCTTATTTCCTACCCCCAGTAGTATCGGTCCCAATATTTTGATAACGTGATTTATAGATACAACTGGTCGAATAGTCGAAAGTTTGTGGATTTGTAACAAAATTACCTCAACAAAACAAATTCAAAATCGGATGTTCCCCTTACAAACTCACAGTATGGTGTAGAAATGCCAGAACATTAAATAAATCTGCTCTGGCAATGCAATAAGCTTGAGTAAGAAGCATAGGGTTAATTAAACCTGTTAAGAAGCAGAATAAAAGCTGGAATCTCTCCAGTTCCACCAAAAGTTGTTCTAACAGGTTATCTACCGTCATTGCTGTGCCCTTGCCTAGATCAAGTTATCTTTTGCTTTTTTTATTGAATGAAGAGAAGAGGTTTAACTCTCTGAGGAAAAAAATACAAGAAATACCTCTAAGCTGCAGATGATCTGGGAGAGCTAACCTATGACACAGAGCTCATTCCATCTTGTTGCTCTGAACTTCTGAGGATTTGAAAAGGATTTTTCACCATTGAAAGCAAGTTAATAGAATCAGAGATAAGTTTCAGGGACGCGATAAATTTAATTCCCCACCTGTCCACTTCTTGTCATATATCCCTTGACTTACCAACAGCTTCTCTCCGAGTCTAGGAATTGGTGGTGGCGGAGGGGGAGCAGCGACCAAAAGCAGAGGAGCAGCCAGCCCCAGCGAGCAACTCGACAGCAACCACCGATCAACAGGGCAGTCGTTTGTCCGCTCTGCCATGCTGGGATCCAATATTTAGCAAAAAAAAAAAAAAAAACAAACAAAAAAAAAAACCACAACCAACCCAAAAAAAGACCCAGCAAAAACCAATCCCCCCAAACCTTCACCAGCTAGGCTCTAATGCTTATACCAACTGCATGAAAGTCACTGTTAAGGTGGGGTTTGAAAGTTTGTGCGTTGTTTCATGCTCACGTCTGCCGACTTTCCCTCCTAAACTGAAAGGGAAGGAGGAAATATGCTGACTAATCACTATCATCCCATGTTAATAAAAAACATCATCCATTGCTTCGGTTAGATCCTTCTGACAAGCTCACGACTGAACATGTTTTGAGAACTTATCTGTAGAAGGTCAGTTTACTTTGTGTCACTATTTCTGATTTTCTAACCACTTTCTCTATAGAGATGTAGAAGGAGTGTAGAATTTATATAGAAAACACCACTATGTATTAAATGCACTAAATGGAAATTCTTTCCCCATTGAGAACTTTATAACTAGGGTAATGAAATTTTTATCAGGTCGTAACTTAGAAGATTAGAAGACTGGTAGCACATTACTCTCAAAATCAAATCTGATTAATGTTTAATTGTAGCAATGTGCAGAGGTATTAATTAGGTGTACTTTCTATGACTCATAAATAGCTATTAAAGCAAAAGCAAGAATAATTTGAAGATTAACACGAAGAGAATGGTATACTTGAGTGGTAAATTATAATTAAACTGAATGGACCTTGTGAAAATAATAGAAATTGTCATCCAATATAATAATTTTGATACCTAATGCAGTTATAACAAATTTTCTAGCAATCAAGTCTGACACCTTTTCCTCAGGATATTTTTTTGTGCAGAAGCCCCAGGTGTGAATTAAAAATTCATTTATGCTTTACAACGAGAATCACAGGACAGATCTTAAAAGCAGTAAATCTATTTAGTTCTTACTGAGCAACTGAAGCATTCACGCACGTACCTAGACAGGCTTTGTTTAAAAGGGGATCCCAGCTAAGGCTGTGGATTTGTATATTCAAAGAAGTGTTGCAATTAAACTTGAAGCTCTGCACCCTTGCGCTGTGGTTTTTTTTTAATGAACGATCCGCAAAGTCATACAGGGGTTAGAAATCTTGTTTCAGAACTGCACTTCTCCAGTGAGACACACTTTTCTGCTACATTTGTTACCGAGATGGTGGCCAGGTGTATTTTCACTGCTCATTCCCCTTCCTACAGTCTTGCAAAACCAGTTTTATTTCCATTATCAGACCATCCAACTTACAATGCATTCCTTACAGTACTACCACTAGTGAGAATAATAATATAGCGCCTAGTGTTCATGACCTTGCAGAAAAGGTTGAAAACATGACCGAGAGGCACCAATATCAGAAGGACATAAAATGAATCCACCGTTTCTGCTAATTTTATGCCAACATAACGAACCTTAGACATCTGCTTTTGGCATGAGCTACATTTTCTAAATTTATTTTAACTAACACAGTTGAAATTGGAATTTGCTTCTACTGCACTGCTCTGGAACTGCAGCAGAAAGTAGAGCAAATACATAATCTTGTGTCTTATGAATAAGAAACTAGGAGAAAAGGCATTAAACAACTTATCCTGTCTAGGTCTATTATTTGTGTATGATTTCTTATGATTGCATTTCTGTAATTATTTAAAAAGCCTAATTATGTAATCAAAGAGAAGGTAAGCAAATGGGTTTAATAATTAAAATTTTCATTCAAAAAAGGCGAACAGGGCCGTGATGCAACACTGAAGAAACTTCTTTGGTTTGCTATTTCATTTAACACAAAGATTAGTAACTAAAATTAAGGAGTTGCATTTTGGCCAGGTGATCCTCTGGATTACCTACATCTAATGCTAGAACCATTTTTTTTTGTTTTGTTTTGTTTTTTTGTTACGATGCAACAAAAAAAAAGCATTACGTGGCAGGTCCACAATCAGAAATAGAAAAGTTTACATTTCTTCAAGCTTGAAATGCACACGCACGCAAGCTCTGAATAACAGGATTCTATTATGGACGGAGTACACGCTGCACTAGAAATATCTTGAAAATTAGAACAAACATAATTAAGCAAATTCCTTGACATTGTCTTCATCAAAAGAATATTTTGAATTGTCAAGAATCTATCAGGCTTAATACCAGCCATTAAAAGACTCTCCAGTGCAACCCATACTTATTCATTTTCTATTACTCGGAAGACGTGAGGTGAGGAAAAAGTGACCAAAACGTTCTGCATGAACAGTAGTGTGAGTTTTCTCCATTTACACTTATGCCATCACAAATATGCTCTTAATTGCATGATAGCCGACAGAAACCAAACCCAACAACTTAGCTCTCTAATTTTAGAGCCTTAAAATACTTACAGCAGGAATTCATTATGAGCAGGAAATAAAATGGGGAGTTGCAGCTGGCTTTTAAAAGGTTATTTATTCTTAAACCATTAAAAAACCTTTTAAAAAACTTCTTTCACATATGTACTAATGCGTCTAATGCATTAATTTTTGGTTAGAATTACTAAATCTTTTGGAAGTTTTATAACAAGTGATTGATACAGAGAATCATTACGTTGCCTATGTTTTCCTGGGGGTGTTAATAAATCAAGCAAATATGATACATAATCCAGATTTAAAAAATCTCAGGTGGCTAGAATTGGTAATAAAAAATGCATAAACCTCTTTTACAGCTAGGGAAATACCCACTACAACGTACAAGAGAACGTTTCACCTAATTGCTCTGTCTTTTCCATCTCTACAGTGCTTTATTATGTCCCTTGTCCACATCTCCAGACATATTCAGTTGTGCTAAGGCAATGTAATAAATTCAGTGGTATTAAGGGATTTAGAAAAGGTTTTGGCCTTTGGAAATGTAACGTGGGTTCTAAGAAGCATGAATATGCCATGTTTTATGCTAAGAGCTGGTGCACAGTGACATTTTTCTTTTAATATGTCCCTAATGTTGGAGAGCACTGCAACAGTTGCACAAGTTCCTCGCCTCCTGCACTTCTAAACAATTCTAGAAGCCACAACTAGGAATTATTTTCGTTTAATTTAACAAGATATTAAGCAAATCTCTGTCCTGACTTTTGATTGAAAAGTTTCAGCCAACTTCCAAAAGGAAGTCATTGGAATGTGGATCCTGAATTTAGCAACAACAGGCAACCGCAATCAGGACTATAATGACCATAAAATAAATAGGACCATTTTGTCATCAATATATAGAAGATGCATTTTCACTAAGACTGGCTAAAAAACAATTTCTTTCAAAAACATTAAAGAAAGAAAGTTTTCAAAACTATCTCCTTCCTGATGTACAGCAACAAAAATAAAAACTTTACATTTTTAGAAACACAGAATGAAACAAAGGTTCAGTCACCAAGGTGAGTCAAAAGCTGACACTAAAGTCCTCAAGCTGCAGAGTGGGAGTCTGGATCAGGTCCCAGGCTAAATTAGCTGGGGAAAAGATTTGAACCCAGATTTGTCCCCGTCCCACTGACGTCAGAACCAATTGGTTGGAGGTGTTGAGGAACAAGGCCTTTTGCCTTCTCTTGTACGTTCTATCCAAATCCTAAAAATTTTCCACGTTCCAGTTTCCATTGAGAAATGAGACTGGAAAAACATCCATTTTTAACTTATGCAGCACTACTACCTAGATCAGATCACTGATCTTTCTCTTTCTGCATCCAGTTCCTGGTGGTGAACAGAAACACGTGGATGCTTAACAAATCGGTGGTAGCCCTTGATTTGCATCTACAAGGGTTAGATTTGGTGGGGTTTGGCTATATTAGATCAAAAAAACCAGAAGTTTGAAAACCTATAAAGTTTTTCCTGAGACAGGTGCATGTGCTTAAGGTGGAGGAAAAAAACAAATATTAGCACTGCACCTTGAACATTTATAAAAGAGCCAGTTGGGCAGTAGCAGAAAAGCCCACTAAGTTCCTAGAAATCAGCCTTAAGAGTCAAAGCACTACTACTACTTCCCCAATAGGGCCCAGAAGGATGAGTACACCAGTTTTTCCCTTGATACTGTAATTTAGCATCACTCGGAACCAGTCAGGCCCAGAGGGATGCACACCAGAGCAGGATGGAGGGAAGGCTCTACCACCTTCTCCACCTCCTGACGTGCTTCCATGAATATACTTTGCTTTTTCTACACCCTCCAACTCACCACAAGTCATTTGCTTGTGATTAGGAACTATCTTGCAAGCTAACACTTAAAAAACAATTACAAAAATACTCCAAGTCAGTAAGCTTTCTAAAACATAAGCTTACATGTGAAAAATTCAGATGCAGAAATCAATCCGTGTATAATTTCAAAAAAATACTAACAAAGCAAGGAATGTTTCTGATAATCACTTTATGAGTAGTACGTGCGTGGGAGAACATGATTCATGCAAGACCATGTCCCTGTCTCGGTTTTTAATGTTACTGTACATTACAGGAAAAACGCAGCATGAATCTCTCAAATATTTTCAGTGAGAAAAGGAAGGACTATAGGGAACCAATTAGGTTTGCCAGCAAACCAAAAGTGTTTGTGACTGGTGCCTCTGAGGGTCAAAAGTAATAAATTTGTCATGCACTAGTATTCCTGATATTACACCTGTGTCAGGGGATAGTGAAGATTAATATCTTAATTAGAAATGCTGAACAACATCTCCATTACAAGACAGATAAAGTGACAGTCCTGACACAGTCACAGCAACGATTTTATTCATCGTTTTTCTTCCAACACGATGAAAGGACATACATTATCAGCCTGGATGACTTCTATATTTTGGGGCAACGAAGCAAATCCATGACCTACCTCTGCAACTGCAGGAGTGCAAAACAGCCGGCGAAGCCGCATGACACAACTTGGGGAGAAGGGGGTTAGAAAGCGGCATTAACGGATGGGGTGACACAAGCAGGGGAGGTTTACCTTCCTTGGCACAGAGGCAAACGCGTGCTCGTTCTCTACCACATATGGCTGACAGGAGAAAAAGAGCAATGCTACCCATTCATATCTAAGCAGACACCAGCAGCTCCCGCTGCAAAGCGATAACCCAAAACCCCAGCCGGTTTAGTCCAGACCAAATTCCTGCAGATGCAGCAGGGCTGGTATTCAGGGCGATACCCTGCCTTTGCTCCAGAAGAAACCCCAGAATAGTCTGCTGACAAAGGCACGTACAGAGCTTCAAGACTTAGTCCCAGAGAACACCACCAAACAGATAAAACCTCTTACACGCTTAAAGTCTGCTGAGCTTTTATGGTACGAGCCTAAAGTTGTGACAACTGTTAAGAGCTAAAGGAGATTTTTTTAATCAACATTCTGTTAAAATCATTAGAAAGCCTCATCGCAAATAGTCACTAATGTTAAGAAATCAGAGAGTCTATTTTAGAAATTAAACGGGAAAGCTTATCTGCTGTGATTTGTGGGTGATTGTTATCTTTTAGATTATCTGTATGCACTATTGTGAGAAGAAAACTTAAAAAAAACACTTCACGCAGCTCTGCAGCCAGCGAAATAGCTCAAAAACCTGAAAAATAAATCCACCCTGACTGCACGTTATTCTTGCAGTATAATCAAACGAGTTTTGCTCAGTAAACTATTTAGCCTGTTCAGGTTATTTTGGATTTACAGCAGGACGGTTCAAATTACCTCACTACTCCCACACAGCAACCAAAGCAAACACTCGCTAACATTTGAGAGGTGGGCGAGGAGGCAAAGCCGGTTACATCACCACCACCTTTTCCACAAGCTGAAGAGGAGGCACATGCCAACAGTCACTGAAGAACACACCAACAGGCCTCTGCTCGGCCGGAGAGCAATTCTCAGATGTACGGATTCAAATTTCTTTCCTGCATATAGCAGCTGGCTACCGTTAAACAAGAGGGGATGTGGGTATGGCAAAGGGAGAGCAGGTTCTACCTTGTGCTGCTGCCCAGCCTTAAGAGTTTGCTGATGACGCTAAGACCAACGGATATTAAAAGAAAGTGCTTTTCTGCATCTTTAGAAATGAAAACAGAGAACCTCCCTGTGCTTACTTCTAAGCATTCATCTTAAATCATTCCTGGACCTAAGCCTTCCTGTTAAAAACTGCAGCATAAATGGGAGTGTAGAGCTTCAGAAGACCTCACTCCACCCATCACTCACTGGCAACAGCACGGACATCTAGGCAAACCGTAACAAAACCATACCGAAGTCTCCGTGGCATTCCCGTTACCGATAGGAACGTAGTCTGATCTTGAAAGCATAAACTGACAGGGCCTGCCTACGTAACCTGCTCCGCTGCTAACCAGCAAACATCGCTGGAAATGTTTTTCCAATACCCGATAGCATTGTTGCAAATTAAACCAACTATTTCTTACCTTATCCGGACAGACAGGTGAAACAAATTAGCCACGGTCCTGTTTATAACAACCTGTACGTATTCAAAGATGGTTTTCACGTCCAGTCACTCCCTGTCTCCTCTTTCATAAACAAACCAGAGCCCACTCTTTCATTTTCTTCCTAGGAGCTATGTGTTAACTAAACTAGAGTATATTGCAGATTCTGTTACTAGCTGCCTAATTTGCTCACCTCCTTTCCAAAGCCAAGCGCTCAAAACTGGATGTACTTCTTCAGCTAAGGTCCCAGCACTACTGAGTGAACAATTAACTTCTTCACCTCCTCTGCCACCCCACATGTTGTCAATACATCCCAGGTGGATGCCTGTCTGTCTCTGCAGCAAATTGCAATCAGCTGCAACTTCCCAATCTTTTCTGTAGAACTGCTTCTTGGCCACAATTATTCCTCATTTTATAGCCGTGCATTTGATTTTTCCATCTTAGGTACAGAACTCGTCGCTTGCCTTTGTAGAAATGCATCTTCCTGATTTCAGCCCGTTTCTCCACTTTATCAAGCTCATTCGGAATTTTAATCAGTTCTCCACAGTGCTCACAACCCCTGTCTCCCCTTGTCCCGCACTAGCACAGCTTGGTGTCATCATGTCCCACACTACAGCTGTGACAAGAAGACACACCGGTGGGGTTTTTTGAGTTTGAATATGCAGTGAAAAGCAAGAAAGAAGAAAAGAAAAGCAATGCCATAAGAACGTCGGTTTAAATAGCCAGGAAAATACTAAAAATTAGACTAGGAATAGAAACCCAGAAATCTTAAATATCTTCCAAAGGAGCATGTCAGCTGAGCACAAAACTGTGACAAGTTTTTAGCTCTGGGGAAGATGCTGCCCATTAACTCAGCCCTTGGCAGCACCTATCTTTAACTATATAACCACATTAATAAGGAATAGGAAATATAACCAAGGGAGTGTCTGCGTTTATTTATGGACCAGTTAATATGAGGTGGATAACGTAATTGCTGCAGCACTTTTAGTCTTGCTCCCATCTTTATTATATCTTTCCTGGAAACAAATACCCAAATCATACAGCCAAGGTTTCATTATCTACTCCGTATTAGCCCATGATTTTTTAGAATGTATTAAGTGCATAGCCATCTTATTTTAACCTCAGAGCATATACCCAGGTATTTTTTCAGACAAGCAATTAGAAGATTGGAAAGTCTCACAAAATGCTCCATTGAATTGTTCCATGGAGAGCAAATCTAGAAGCACCAAACAACCACAGCATCCCATGGCACTATTAGAGCCAAGAGTTATTGCTCACTGTGTGAAGCGACTTGCAGACGTGTACACAAAATATTGCAATTAAGAAAAAATAAAAATCCCCAAACTTGAAGCCACCTCCAAAAACCAGCATAGTTGCTATCCTACAAGCAACCTGTGCCTGCACATATATGCTACCTGCTAAAACCCCAACCCTTTTCAGATGAAGAGCTGACGATTTTACATTAAAACATGCCTTATATTAGCTTCATTAGAAATTTCCTAACACTTCAAAGTCAAAAAAACCTCGTGCTTTGAAAACAAGCAGTACAGAATCCCCTTGCCTTTTTCTGTTTGCTGAACAGCAAATCAAAACATTACAGGAACTCGGGATATCAGGGAAGGCTCTCTGGGAAGAAAATAAAACAAAACCAACTTGTCAAATGGGGACTCCCTGCTGCTGCATGCCATGCGGTGCTCTAGTGAGCTGCATCTGTTCAGCTATTAAACATAGTGGTGAATATGATACCGACAGCAGTGGCATTATCAAATACGCTGAGTGGTTATTAAGGCTCTATAGCATAATCTTTTCACTTTTTATTTTAATTGGTAGAAGTTACTGTAAAGTAGCTTCACGTATGATAATGCTCTTTGTGTTTGTCCCTAAATGAGAAGGCACTGCTACATAATCCGCAGCGAGTCTTAAAAACTCCATCTGCTATGCAAGGGAAAGGCTGAGCACTTTTGCTCCAGGAACGCTCTGTTGTTCCCTGGAATTCACTGGGTCAGGAAAAAAAAAAATCCCGCATGGGGAACAATTAGGCTTGAAGACATTAATGGGGTTTTACAGTGAACAAGAAGAACGCAGTCCGTAGCATTCAGCGTGTAGGCAGTTAGTCGCGAGTCCACCAAGGGTGAGGGCTGAACAGAAAATAATAAGAGATTCCAGCCCCAAAATAGAGCCTGAGGAGATCCGTTGAGGATGTAATGCTTCAACCCCATCCTTCGATCCAGAGGCCCGGGATGGAGAGGAGTACCTGACCCAGAAGCGGAATATGCAGAGGGAAGACTTCCCGGTCCTCTACGAGCGGCTTTTCCTAGACCAGAGAGAACGTATAATGCTGCAGCAGCAAGCAGCATGATTTACACCTCCCTTAGGGAATATCTGGACTTACATTTCGTCCTTGACTGAACTTAGATTATCACCTACAAATTCTAGCACAAGAAGGTAAAGCCACGCTAGTAGTTTCATGCTGCTGCGCTGAAGGCTTCAGGATAATTTCACAGAGAACTGGCAAAACTGAAGGACTGTATCTTTCCTTTGTTCCTCAGCATCTCTTCTTCAATGTAAGCCAGGTAATTATCGAAAGCCAAGAAATGCATGAGTCAGTTCCTTCAGCTAATCCACCCTCTGGAGCATCAGAATGCTTCAGTGTAAATGGGCTTTCAGGAACAGAGAGGTGTTTAAGCCTCTCCAAACACTTAACAGGGAAACTCACCAGTTGTTAGTGGGATTATTACATTAAGCATAAACCACCAGAACATTGGCAATATCAGTTCATTAAATCCTTATCCTGTCTGCTATTGTTGCAGAAATTCTTGTGACCGGCATGATCTAAGCGAAAAAAACAAAAAGAGACTTAGCAGCCGCAGCAGCCCACTGTCAAACAGGAAAAATCACTGTAAGATTGATAGGGAAGGCAAATGTTACACAGGGATGGTTGTTGCTGAGAGAGAAAGGAAAAGGCTGCTCAGTGATTCACCAGCAGTGGAGATGCGCTGATGTCAGGCGTGTCATGCTCAGGTAAGAGAGATAGTGATTAGACAGCATAGGGAGGTTATTGAAGATATAACTGGTAACCTGGGTTTCAAGAAATCCAGGTAAATTCCCTGCTCCAGCTCTATTTCCTGCACGACCCTGGTGCAATGAGTTAGCGTCAAAGATTGTAAAAGTGAAGTAACTAAATGGGGTGCAAGGCCCAGTGTGTTCAGTTCCACCCTCCAGTACACCAGATTCAATCAGTGATTTTACTCCAGTTACTCCTCACTGACACAGTGGTGTACGTAAGTGAAAAGTGAGAAAGGCTCAAAATGTTAAAACAGTCTAGAGGGGAAAAAGGCAAACTAGCATTAACTATTAAAACAAGTTTCCAGTTTGGTGATGACACTGAGGCATCATAGAGCAAAACCTGAATTAAGTGGTCTAATTAACTAATGGTGACTTACAAATAAGGTAGTATCTCACAAAATCAGAACAGTGTTAGCATGAGCTTTCCTTATTACTACAAAGTGATTAACTATAATAGCAATGTTTACTTAAATAAATGCCTGAAGCAAAGCAGCAGGCTCTGTACAATGGCCTACCTTCCAGCAGGAGTTTTCTGGCCTGATGTAGATCCTACTCGTACTTACTCCTATTCCTGCAGTTTCTTCAGACAAATTACTAGTGGCAGTGGTGGGATGAGAATTATTTGGAGTTAGGGTCAGAATCTGTTCAGGCCACCAGCAGCACTTTTCCCCTAGTCTTGTTCTGCATCAACAGGCTACTCTCTCTGACTGGTATTAAAAATGATATTGTTCATACTGCACGTTCACTGAAAAACTGCTACACTGGTACTTTGTGCTGCAGTGCACGCTATATCCTATAGCCTCACTTAGAGCTCATAAATTTAAAAGACAGGGAGTTAATGGCCCACATCCTGGGTTCTGGCTTATATTCACAAGAAACAAACCTTGATCTGTCCTGGGCAAACCTGGCCCTCTTTCAATGGGTCACAGCCACCTGAGAGTCACTCTCTCTTATTCAAGCTGACATCAGGAGCTAAAAGCATAGTCTAGGATACTCTGAAAGTGATGCTATTGCTCACATCTGTCCTTTTTTTTTTTTTTTTTTTTTCCCCCCAAACCACACATTTTCAGCCCAAAGTGCCTACAACCTGCCTACACCCTGCGCCATCATGGCTTCTAACACACTGGCTACACATGCCTTCCACTTGCTTCTGCGACAGGCGTGCCTGGGAGGGAGGAGGGAGTGCAAATCTTGTTGTGCTTCTCTAAAATTAGACAAGCACTAGGCAGTAAATAGAAATAGAAGAATTAGAAACTAGTAGAAGAAGTGGAAATATTATCAGGGCTTTCTCGATTATATTACTAGATATAAAAGACTATATATGCTTAATAAAATAGACAATAGATATAATAAGAAGAGAAGTACCCATGTAGGATAGGTGGACAAAAGTGGCTAGCTCTTGGAGGCGACCCTCAATCATCCAGAGCTCTCATTCTCCACATAATTACAATAATTTCCTACGATTTGGTCCTTCTTCCTTTGGGTGATCAGCCAGCTTTCAGCGAACATCTCAACTGTTCTGCTATTGCAAATAGTCAAGTATTCTTTAAATCTTAATAAGGTTGCTAAAATGTCTGCTAAATTTTTCATCAGCTCTTTTTATACATGGCAATGTTCTAGAACAGTTAGTGCCAAGTTATTAAAATATCTGTAACCTTCGTACGTGAAGATGTTGGCTAGTAACCAGTGCAGAGAATTTTGGATTAAAAGGACCCGATTAGATTGGGATGGATCTAAAACATCAATGGGAGAACATAATGTTAACTAGGAAAGGTGCTGCTACGGAGGAAAGATGGGCTATTTATTTATCTGTACATTATAAACTAATTCTTCTGTCCTCCTTTCTGAAGCCAGAAATTTGGTATTTATATGTAAAAAATCTAGTCACAAAAGGATATGTCTCTTAATTTTGGCCACATACTTCTTTGCTTTGTTCTTGCTGCTTGTGCCCTTTAATCAAACAGACCTAATCAATGGTCCTCATCGAGAAGGTCTCCCATGTGAGCACGCCATACAGTCACCACCTGAAGTGACTCCTCTGCTCCTTTAGCTATACGGTATGCCTCATTCTGTGGGAAAGAAAGGGTACGTAATCACTGAGACCCCTGGAGACTGCCACCCGCTTTCACTGGGATTCGCTGGGACTGCGGAATATGCACAGCACATGAATTGGTGTTTGAGGACACGGCAGAAAAGCAACTTAGGGAGCAAGGGAAAGGGAAGAGAAAGAAAGAATCCTTGAAAAGAAGACTGGACGTAATCCATACAGTACTTCACAGCTTTAAAAATAACACTGTAAAAATTAAGAGCTGCTTTATGAAGAGGTCATGAGCCTCTTCAAGTTTATGTTAATTAAATACGCTTGCTCTTTTTCTTGCCTCTTCAAATTGGTCCACTTCTGTTCTTAAAAATGCACAGTTCTTGTCATTAGTATAGCAGGACTCAGCCCAACCCCCTTCTAATCTTTTTAGCTTTTTTTTTTAAGTTCAACAAGGCTCCAGGAGAATTAAGTTCCATGTTTATGTTCTCTCCTTGTGCTGCATCAGAAGTCCCATATGCGTACAGTTCGCAACAGTAAAGTCAAAGACTTGCCATCAAATTCAGTGACAAAGTTTGGGATCTTAAGCAGTTCAGCCAACAAGTGGATTCAATTTACAGCGTAATCTTGAGACACGTGAGATCAGAAGGGATCTTAGAGTCTACGACCCGGTCTGCAAGATCATTTCACACAACACCACGACCACATGCAATTCTTTCCATATTGCTATGAGATGATTCTAATATATGGGGGGCCACCAGAAGTGTTTTAAATATCCAGTCACCCTCAGCCAGGCTGTACAACTTTGCTAGAAGAAAGGGCCTCAGGAGACTCATCGGTGTTGAGGGCTGGAGCATTTTGCATCTGACATACGGTATTTTACCTGAGAACTTAGGTCCTACCGGTTGTGCAGTTTTCTCTCGCCAAGGGGCTGGCAGGTGGTGACCCCGTCATACAGCATGTTTGGGGGGAAGCAAGCTTTTCTCCTCCCAAAAGCACGAAAGGAGCAGGATGCATAAAGGAGTTATTAGCTGGGCAGAGGAAGAAGTGAGAACTTCTATTTATCCCAAGACAGAGGAAGATGATGAAAGGAGTTACTTCCCTCAAGCTCATTTCTGGGCTGAGGGAGCAGGAAATCACAGCTGGGAGCTCAGACCGTCCACGCTGGTATAATGGACCTTCAGGATTTCTCCTTGCACCGCTCCATGATGGCAGTCATAGCCAAACTGTTTAATTATATCAGCCGTTCAAATTCCATTCATATTTTTCATGCAGTAAGGTATCGGTCTGCCCTGTATCAGAATTAGCGCATTTCTATAACCTTCTCTCAGCAATTTGGCCTGTTCCTGGCCAGAACAGACCGCTGCTGCTCAGTGAGTGATGACAGATCATGCAGAGTATTCAAGATGAGGCATTAACAAACAGTTTATATCATAAAATCCCTTTTCAGAGTTTTTATAATCTATGTCTCTGCTAATACAAAAGAATAACTAAATTGCATGCTTTCAAGGCATGGCTTGACCATTTCAGGGATTCCTTTATTTTCTTTCCTACAAGCTTAGATCTTTAACCTGATCAGTGAGGTAAATGATTGCTGCATTTAGAACAAATTCCCTAGATTAATTCATTGCTACCATTGTAATTAACTTAATGTTTGTGTACATTGAATTACATTTTCACCTGCCTGTCTAGTCCCATGAATGATTCTTCTTTGATTGCACTGCTTTTCATTATTCAAACTCATGAGCAAGTCTGGAAATCTTTCTTTCATAGTAATTTTTCTTCAGTTTAAAGATTAACACATAATCTGGTTGCTGAGGTTTTTGTTCCCCAAAGAGAAGAACAATTACTGCCCACGATAGCTAAGCTTCCTACAGCAATTTCAATATGTATATATGAATGAGAAAAATAAAAATCACAAATAAATATCATGTATATAAGCATAATAAGGAAAAATCAAATATTAGCAGAATTCTGGTTTAGATAACATCAGCCTTAAGAAATTTTCTTGTGCCTCAAGGTAGCAGAATATTGAATATCACAACTCTGACAAACATAATGATCCAAAGCCTTTCCAGGGCCCCAGAGTGATCCCTGATGCCCACTTAGCTGATATCATCATGGCCTGATTTTCGGAGGTGCTGACTATATTCAGCTTCCATTGACTTTATCCACTGATGTGCATGCTCAGCACTTCTACAATATCAAATTTCTGAAACCTAGTTCTGCTTTTTTTTTTAGCCCTTCCTGGACATGAATAATTCGATTTTAAATTTATTACTGTTTCATGCATATACAAGCCGCCACTGGCCTTACCAGATCTTTGCATTACACAGACACACATATAATAATAAGGAATTCCACATTTGAAAGATGATTATTAGAAGAAACATTATTCTGGGAATATTTTTTTAAAGATTATTAAACTCTTCCTGGGAAAATTAATTAGGTCTAGTACAAACCACTAAAATCAAAGGTATTTTTACCATCAATCTCGCTGAAAGTACATCCAACTCTCTAGGCATTGATCCAAATACATCTAAATCAATAAGAATCTTTCAATTGGCTTTCCATTCGGCATTAAGGCCAAGACATGTAAAGTATTCAAAAGAGAGTAACAAATTCATTTATCTTAAGACTCTGCAAGTTTTTCTCTGGTATGCCTAAACAGAGAAGTCTGATCCTCACTTGAGTTTTACTATTTCTGTTCACTTGAGGGAAGTCCATTATACTTGCATAAATTAAAAGTATCCGTATATTATGTATATGTACAATAGAATCTAACAGAGTCAACTATTAAAAGCCTGGTGCAGAAGAATACTGCATATGTATAACTAAGAGACAGAGGGAGGGGAGCAGGAAATAATAGTCCTTTTAAGTTTGCCAAAAGTTCCCAAAAATGAGTAGGAAAAAAGTCAAGAGGGGACTTTTGCATAATTCTCCATTAACTTTAAGCTGAAAATCAAGCCCCTTTGATATCAATTTTTTTTGGTTTTTTTTACACAAAAGTCAACATTTCATTTGGATATATTAAATATTTCCCTAGTTCATAAAAAAATGAAGTATATAATATACAATTACTGAATAAATAGCTCAGAAATTGGGGAAGCATTAACGTCCTTTTAAACCAAGAAAATTTTTGAACCAAAGCTGAAAAAACCTCACAAAAGCTTTCACTTGATTTTTATCCACATCTTTCTCAAAGAAAAAGTTTCACATTAAAAATGCTTTTCTCATTATATATATTTTAATAGATGTAGTATATAAATAGTTGGAACAAAGAGCACAAACTGAATTTATTCATGATCCAAACCCCAATTTTCTGTAACATTACAATATTTCCTCTCCTATGACTGTTCACCTCGGTCATTAATTGTAATTCTGAAGACTTCACAAACATATTTTGAAAATCTAAGTACAATACTGATTATCATGCCAACATTAAAGAGAATGAAGTAAAAACTATCTACCACGATCCACCCTGAGTTTAAGTTCTTTCTATTTTTGTATGTTTACTGTATCTTCTCTCACTGGAATCACAGGGTGGTTTTCCCCAGCTTCCCCCAGAAGAGGGTTAGGACAACATGCAAAATGCTGCCACTTCTGCCTTATTCCTTATTTTTAAACTTAGGAAGTTTGTTATCAGAACGATCTTCACCACTTCACCTGCTTCAGCAGATCCATACCTGTAATTCAGCTTAATTAGTAATTCCTCACCCTGCTTGAGGCAATAGAAGTGAGCCGAGCTTAGGCTGGGTGTCTTTTCTGGAACACCAAAGCTGTAAGATCTGAAATTCTCTGCTGGCCTCATGAACCCCACAAACTTCTTGTTCTCAATTTCAAAATCAGCCATAACCATAAAAAAAGCACACTGGTTTTGTGCTCCTATCAAAAATACTTTGATTTTAAAACAAATTACGCAAACAAGGAAAACACAGAAACTGCTGACTCTTTCCATCAGGCATACAAAATGTTACATTTTGTTATAAAGTCTTTCATTTTAACAATGAAAGATGAAAACATGGCATAATTTATACTTAAAACAATATTTAAAAATTGTTGAAGTCTATTGATGGAAATCTATCCTTCTTGTCTTCATCACTCGAGCAAATACTACTTGTGCCGCAAAGGACAATGCCAGTTCCCTATGCTAATGGCATTGCCAGAAAGAGCAACGTAACAGGATTTCTTAGCCCTTTGAGGCAATATCTTTCCCTAACTTCACTTTGTTCCTCACCATACAAAAGCTGGAAACTTGAGGCAGCAACAGCACAGTGCCTGTGGAAGATGATGACACACACACATATATATATATGTATGTGTGTATATATATATATATATATACCCTTTTCTGTCCAATGACCTGGGAGAAGAACAGAGGTAGGAACAGGAATCACTGACAGAATTACCTAAGGGCTTTTGAAGTCAATGAAAAAGCCAAGCACAGAAGTGCACGTGGTGATTAACCAAACACCGCGTGAACAAGCTGCCGCCTTTTTCTGTTTGGCATGGAGATGGATGCAGGCCATGCCAAGGAAAGGGGAAAAAAAGGATGATTATAGTAATTCTCAGAGCTAACTGACCTTCTTTTATCTGTCAACAGGAGAAGGAAGTGGCAGTAGACTTTTAGGCATGATATCTATTTCCTCTTGAACTAGATCACCCAGCAGAGACTGCACAGGAGACCACGTCCGTAACAGAAGTCAAGTGATTGCCGTGAAAACTAATTGCTGCGTCTCTGGGTGACTAAATCACATTAACATCCCTTTCTTGAAGCACGTGGATGCATATATATCATACACCCAGCCAGTCCTTTATATCTAGGCTGCTATAGTACAGGTGGAGTTTTATAATAAACTATCTTGGAATTTAAAATATTTGCACTGGAACTGTTAAGCATCTGGTAGCAATGCGGATTACACATTCTTTAAAATGTTTCTCATATTAACAATGGTTATTTGGGGAGGTTAAATGATTACTTTAAATAAATGTGTTCCTAACCTAACACTAAAGCTGTGATTCAGATGATCAAGTAGCAATTTTCAAAATCCGAATTGTTGTGAGCTTGAGTTCATTATTAGGCTTACATCGTCTTTAAGTAAACAGAACAATAAAGAGGGCAAGCACACATTGAAGTACCATAATCAAACTCGTAATTTCCTCTTCCATTTCTAGAATGAAGAAGGTTAAGAGCAAGCTGCCTCATAGCTCTGTTCTGAAATGTCCCAAACAACCCTCCCCAACATGCTAGAGAGGACTGTGACCTAAAATTTTTTTAACTCAAAGCAATAGTTGCAAACATTCTTTGCCGCCATTCTGCTGAAAATACACTTAAAACCTATCCTTACACATCTGTCCCAAATTTTGTCACTGGGAAGGATCTGAGTGATTAATGACCTCCTCAGTAAAATGAAAGCTCAGTAACAAAAGAACCAGTTTCTATCGTACTGTAAAACTGAATGCCAGCATAATTAAATCACAACCATATCCTTGTTATAACGTTATAGTTGTTATAACACAGGTAAGTTATCCGTGCACAGTGCATCTCAATGCACACAGACATTTATTGCTCATGCATATTCATTATAAAAACAGGTGGGTGGGTGCATGCAAAAGAACATGCAGAATTAGACTCTTCCCTCCTTCCAGTTTTTCCTCCTTCCACTATTCACAGCTTTTGCATGTTCCTGGTTATTTGGTAGATAAGACATTCTTAGTGGCACCTTAACATTGGTGCAAGAAGGAAGTTTTGACTGACACAACTCTTATTACAGCCAGTTTAATGCAGTAGCTGCCCATTTTGAAAAACTTCAATCCAATAAACTGTTTTTGAAATATAACATGTACATAGGCCTCTCCGTTTCTATGTTCTTCTTCATTTTTATAACTGTGATGTTTCACAATATCTTGCTGAGCTAAAATAGATCTCAGGTAAGATTCTCAGAAGTGCCTACAGTTCCACTGACTTTAGTAAGACATATGTTCTTTGGTACCATGAATGCTTTTGAAAATACCGCCTTTTCAACTTCCTTTTAAATACTATCCTTATTTGAAATAGATTCTGGGAAATTATAGCCCAGCAGTTTTCCAAGCTTTATCTAACATTGACAACCCTTAAAAAAATCCTTGCCAGATGTCTTAGGATTTCAGGTCAATCCCTTCGTATCTCCACTCTAGAGAGAGACTACACTGAAGCAGCTCTCAGAAGGTCGGACCTCATTCCAGTGAAATTTCTGGACAGTTACCACGGATTTTGCTCTGAAGCAGAGCAGGCATCAGGGAGGTTCCCAAAGTCTCTTGCAAAGACAATAGGAGGAGGCCAGGATCACCTCACAGAGCGTGATGATAAAAGGCCTTTTGCCACTTCACAGAAAGACCAGTAAAGTATAATTTATTATTTTCCCCATCCTTATTAAGCTGGTAGTGTTTCTGACCATAGAAAACACTCAATTACTCTTTTATTTTTACCATCTGTTGCTACACCATGGGTATAAGAAAGTTATTTGGAAAAAAAACCCAAACACTTATGAGCAGGCAATAATTTTTGATCTCCAACTCATAATTAATGAACACAATGTTTGTTTTAAAATGGAAAAATCAAGGCTAGACGGAAGATTGCAAGAATATTATGATTTTGACAGACTTCAAGTATAGTAAAACTACAGGGAAAACACTCCTTCATATGCTAACGAAAAAGAAAACACTGTAAGAAGAAAGTAACGCTGTTGACCACAGCGGGTGAATCTGGTCTCAGATTGCAAAGAAATGGGCAAATGATGACTAGGAACCTGATGTTAGATGAGGCTTTGGAAACCAAATTTTAAAATTCTCTTCAGCAACACAATACTTGCCTTGAAAAATGTAGGCTTTCAGTTTTTCTGGCACCTGGGAGAAGTTGCTTTGTTCACATTTTTAAATTAAGATTGTACAATACCAGCCAGCCGTTTTGTCCATGTGTTTCAATGTAAAAGAAGGGTATAGACAACCTCTGAATTTTATTTAAGGCCTTCTTTCTTTGTTTATTTACTCAAGCCAGTAAATTAAAAAAAAAAAAAAAAATCACATTTGTCCACAATGCAAGAGTGCCTTTACAGAAAAAAGGAGCCTGGGAAGATTGAATACCATAATTCTCTCTAATTTTGAAAATGATCACTGCTGAATGTTTTCTGAGGGTAAAAGTGTAATTGGTTATAGATCAATAAGTAATTTCATTCAAAAGGAACTCTTCTGTTCCTGAAAGTAGAGAGATTCTTAAATCAAAATGAAACTAATACATTAAAAAAGTTGGGACTAATCTAAACAACAAAATTTTATACTGCCCTAGTTATGTTTATCTCAACTGATCATTTATTTATGTTGCCATAAACATCCAGATGCTTTCAATTTTGATTACTAGTTATTTGCTTTAAGGCAGCTGAAATTACTTTTTTAGACCTCCTAGCCTGACAATCTTGCTTTCTGCTTAAGATTTATCATCACAAAGGAATGGTGAAATCAGAGGATAAATTCTAGTAGTAACAATAAGCACAGTCAATTGTGATACACTGTAATTCCCCCAGCAGGTACCAGATTAAGTCCCCCAGGATTAGCATACCTTCCACTAACATTGCTAAATCCTGTTTTATGTAACTAGATTGCAGTAAACTGCTGTATCTGTACAGGTATTGTGGTATGATTTTTAATTGAAAAGCCATATAAAGTATCACTGTATAAAACAAAAGGCAAATTGAGAATGTCTCGAGACCCTGTGCAGTATTGTCTATAATAAGCCATTATTATTTAGTTCACTATTGACCCTAAAAGATTCATTAACAAACTGCTGTATTTACATTAAAATAAATAAATTAAATTACAAAAATGTAAGAACAAACGAGACAAGAAGACATACGCATTTGTTAATAATACTTACGATATGCAGCTCTAAATAATCTCCGAGCCCAGTAGAACTGTCCACTCGTACCAACACAGCTTCTTTTTGAACAGTACTAAACCCTATTGCCAGTCTGTCCGCACGAGTGCTTGGCCGATCATTAGGAGGCCACGTGTAAGTGATTTGTCCACCACCTTTGCTAAAGATATACGTTGTTCCCGCTGCAAAACAGAAATAAATATAATTAGCTCACTTGCCCCAATGCAAATCTGCATGTAAATCATATGCTCTACAAAAATCAAGATGTTCTCATCTAGCAAATGGATTCATAGAAACAAACAAGACTATATTTCAACATGAAGGGGTCTTTAGCTCTGAAAATTTGCAGCAAGCGAAATATTAGTGCTTTTTATATAGTGCAATCAAGACAGAATATAACATAATTGCATATGCAGTGACTTAAAATACCATAGCTCTGATTCAGAAGTGCCTATCTATTCAAGACAGTTCTTAAGCATATGCTTGAAGAACATGTTTCTGTGATGTGCAGAAGAGGGATGAGTTGAACCAAATGCTTTCCCAAACTGGGCCTATGTGGAGAAGAAATCAAGTAACCCCAGTCATCTTATGACTGACAAAAAGAATCGCAGCTCCTCATTTACCCAACAAAAATTATATGCACTATATGATACATCATCGTGCCCAGCGAAGCAAGACATTAACAAATACATTCAGATAAGACTTTTACAGATCTGAGGTTTATCAGCTTGTGACAGATGGGGATGACAAATGGAAACATACTTTACTTGTCATGTCAGGACAAAAAGATATCAGTCTACCATCTAAGTAAGCAATGGCTTATTTGCATAATGCTCAATGTGTAACTTATAAAAGTGGAAATCTCTGCACATTATATCCAGTGTGCACTTACAAAATCTATAATCTGTTTTAAACGAGTGTTCTAATCTAAAACCACTTAGCACTCAGGTGCTTAACTTCGTCACCAGCATATTTCCTCTGAACTAAAATAGCAACATATCCGGACATTTTCCATTAAAAACTTGTATCTTAACAACAGCATATAGCAGGCAAATTGTGCATGCACAGTGGTCTTCCATTTGCAAAGTGACTACAAGCTGTCCACTTCTTTTCTATGAAGACAGGCCAAGCTTAGGGGAATATGTCAGCACATTGTAAATACAGATGTCTAGTTTTACTCGCTGTTCTAAGCTGGCTCACTGCATGGCGACACTTAATTTTATTAAATGTAATTCAGTTTATTCCACCCGATACTCTCACTACATAATGCCCATGTCCACGTAAGGAGATAGTGCATAACAACATAACTGTAATTTTCTTTCTTTCTTTCAAAATTGATGAAAAATGCTGTGAGCATACAAAAGGATCTAAAATCCCTTGAACATGTAGACTTCTAAAGACAAAAACAACAAGGGTTGCATAGTTACACCACTCCTTCAACTTCCAAATGTCTCAAAATCTTACTCTACTGCTAGGTGAGACTGCTTTGTGTCAGTCTCAAAGCAAAAAGGTCACCTGGTCTTTTTGAAAAGATATCCTGTATTATTTCTAACATCACTTTTCCTTTATGGAATTACGTACCTACCCACTAGTTTTTTCCAGTACCCTCGATTCGTAATATCTTATGCACTGTGCATAGCACTTAAAAAACTGTAAAGCTCATTTTAAATCAACAAACTTGCAGGATTGCACTGTGCTTCAAATAGATCTTTTGGCTTTTCTCTTGATGGCAAAATACCAACCTGCACGTGTTTTAGAAAACTTGTCAACTCTCTTTAGCAAAGACAAACACAATAACAGATCTGATATCTAAGGTTTCACTTAACACTCCAAGTGAAATCAGGGTTTATCATCATTGCAAAGAGTTGTGCAAAAGTAGTGAAGATAGGGGCTGTGCCTTAGGACATGGGCAAATGGTGTCCGGTTTAGGAATGTGTGTGACAAAAACCTAGTCTCCCGCTCTCCCACCCTTGCTTTCCTCATATGCGGTGCTCCGAAATGCACACTAATCTGTTGCATGCTATTCAGTAATGCCAGTTGAATCTCCAGCTCTAGTACATCCCAAACCAAAGATACAACGAGACAGGTAATATCACTCTTGATGGTCCCCAAGTTCTCCTCTTTGCTGCTATAGTGTTGACTTCAAATCTTGAGCCAATTGAGAAGTGACAGAGTTTGGACCTTCATACAGTATATGTCACATTGGCGCCTGTAGTGAAAGGACTTATTCTGTGTTGATGAAAAGCTGAGGGCTTGATCCAAAGCTCATTAAAAACAGTGACAGCCTTTCTCTTGACTTCATAAAACATTGTGTCAGGTCATGAATGAGGTTCTTATAAGTAACAAAAATGAGAAGGCTAAGACAAAACAGCTCCTTACACCTCAATGTCACAGACGATACTGTTAGAATAGTACGCAAGATTTAAGTGGGAGTGCATAATTCTCCTTTTCTTGGTTGTAACAGATGTGTTTACCCAATATAGAAGACAAAGACAGAGCCTGCCAAGTGATGGTGGATTCATACTGAATACAATGACCCAGAAGTAAGTCTCCAGATCTGAACAACGAGAGACTCTGTTGTTCCGATTCAGAGTGAATCTCTGTCGCAGTTTTTTGATAAATACTGGCCTTCAAATAAACCAATGAAGAGCAATTCATTCCATATTGCTGCCGCATTGAAGCCAAGGTCAACGTCGGCAGGGCTGGATAAATCTAGCTGTAAATCTCAAACTACGTAGAATCAACATCAAAGGTAAAAAATTATCTTTTATCCACAATAACGTGTGGCTTATGTTTTTTTATGGCACAGCTTTCCCTTCTTTATAACTGCCCATTTTGTAGCTCTTCGAACAAGCTGCATGTCTGGCAACAGGCTAATTAATCCAAGCTGATGAATACAGATCTGCCTCTGTCTAAGCTGTACAGGGAGTCACGTTCTTTGAATTTCCTGTATTAATTATGAAAAAAATGGGTCGGAAGCCATTTGAGAATAGATCCTCTAATGTTTATATTTCAAGAAAGACAAATATAATAATGTAAAATTTATTACTCTGGGATTGATCTCAGCTTATAGTCTGACCTCCCATTAACTATTAAAAGCTAGAAACTGAGCACTTGTTTGAAACCACCCTGCTCACTATCAATTCTGGATCTGTTAAGAAACAACAGAGGAAACCCAATTCTCTTGCTCCATAAAGGCTTTTATGCTCTCTGACAGACCTTATAATGTCTCCGCCGTTCTTTCAGAACATTGTCACTAAAAACCAGTCATCTTCCTTCTCTCTCTTAGCTTATGGCACTGTGTTGTTTGGGGTTTATCATCTCAAGAGAATTGAAAGCAGCAGAATTAGAATGTCAAGAATAGCAATGCCATCAGCACAGTACTTGGAAGTAGGCAACTTTGTAACATGCCAGTTATATCTCTCAGCCACAGAATTTACTGCATAATTCCTTATGCGTCCATGCATCTACACAATGTTTAGGAAAAATGTCCATACAGCTCTTTGAAATTCTTAGCCGTGAAAGCATGGGTCCTATTGTAACAAACTGCCAGTGGTCAAGATACAGTAATGTTTTTTAATGGCCTGGGTCTCTCAAGTCCTATTTGTTTGTAAAATTCATCTTTATGAAATAGTACATTCATTTCAGCACAGCCTGGCAGCAACTCAAGGACATTTGCTTACCTATACAGTATTAAGCAGATAAATATTTTGTTTAGTACCCATTTACTGTATCTATTACTGTGTATGACTGCAAAGCTTTTCAATATTTATTGCTCTGAAGTCACACCTGATGTAGTTTAATAATTTGCTCAAATCAACAACAAATCACCAGCTTTCTACCTTCCTCATGTTCATCCCAATTCTGTGTTTAAGGTATATTGCACTGTGGGGTAATGTACAAAATTCCATTTTTCTTATATAATGTTAGTAACTTAATGTTTATTTTCAACATTCACATTGGGTTTCAGATGCCAATTAAGTGAAAGCAATGGTTTGACTGAGCCCTGGACCCCAATGAACTATGATTCCATCACATTCTCTAGCTGAAAAACTAAAGACTGAAGCCTGTAAACTTCAATAATGAAAACTATTAGCTGCCCTTTCATTAATAGAAAAGCAATTTTTAACTATTATAAAAAAATATGAAGGGGAAGCATTGCTGGTTATAACAAGAAATTGCTAAATAATGTAATTTTCTTCCTTCTGTATGTATGTTATCAGTACTTTGCTTCATTCTGGGCTAGAATGTGAACTTTCTTATTCCCTCTGGTAAGTAATTACTTGCATTGATAAACCTGCTGAATCCAGTGAGACTATTTGTGCAGGCTATTATTAATTACCAAGAGTGAAGAATTTACAATATGAATATATATATACACACACACATTTGCCCAAACATCTATATGGAGGCATTAATCACATTTGCTATGTTCAGGGGAGCATATAAATCTCCATTAATACTTCTTTTTACATTTCCATCTATGTATTTTCATCCCGCCCAAGCTGAAGCTCTGGAAAGGTACACAAAATTTCCATACGTAGGTTTGTACAGATTTTCTAAGGTAGGTAAAGAAAGGAAGGCTTTAACTCTGAAACGTGGTATACCGGGGGAGGAGGGGTGTCAAAATAATTAGTTTGGCGGATTAAAAAACATCTCTTCCATGTGTTTCTTCTTAGACTGTGATGTGTTATTAATTATTTAAATAGAACAGAGAATATATGCCACAGGCTTGAGGTGAGGAGGGAATGGCCATTAGGGTTAACCATGGGAAGAAGATGGGAAGAGCTGCTGGAAGAAATATTTCAAACTAAAGATCAGATTCAACTGAAGACTTCCTGAAGGCATCCTGGTACATTCTCTCCCACTAATCTGGGCAGGAGCCTGAATATGGCTTGTAACTGCTTTGCTGCAACAACGCCAGACTTCTCTAAGTACAGTCTATTTAACAGCAGAGGAGGTGTATTGGATGGGGAAAGAGAAAATTTTCAAATGGATCATTACCTGTAGCTCTCCAAAAGCTTGAGCCACAGAGGAAAGAATGGAGAAATGTCTCATTTTCTGGCCAGGTTCCTCTTAGGCTCGTGGGTAATAGGGTCTAAGAGTGTATGAATGACGCTCCTTTGACCACACTCCGTTTGGCAATCCTAAAGCGTCATAGTTTTCCAGAAAATCGAGTGTCACTCGAAACAATTTCTAGTTAGGTCCTTAAACCAATCTGACTGCATGCTCGAACTATGACTGTCGCTAGCAGTCTTATCATGCCGGTACATTTGTCAACTGTAAGATCACAAACTGCATAGCATAACTCCTTAGTAATTCCATTATCTCATTCGTTGATCTTCCATTCTACCAGAGTAAGAATGAGACGACTCACTGACCAAACCAGCACTGACAAAGACCATTGCTGGGTTTTGTTATTAATATCTTCATTAATGATACCATCTTGCCACTTAGTGTAAAGATGCTGATGAAAATAAAGAGAACAGAAAATGTCTAACCGCCTATTGTCAGCCTTCTGCAGCACCCACCTTTCACTACGCTACAGCTAGGCTCTGAAATTCAATTTTTCTGTAAAAGAGACTGAAGTCACATCACGTTTACAGTGGCTGCTCCTAGCTGAATCTCCAAACACTGTCTATGATACTACTGAGGCATCTGCACTCTCTGCATAAGTTAACACTGTGCTGATTGTAATCTAGAACGGGAGCCTATTTCATAGCATGGGACAAGTCTTAAAAGTTATAGTCAGGAAGCGAGTTTCACCCAGACAATAATTAGATGAATATGACCTCAACCAGCTCAATCCTCAGCTGAAGCAATTCATTATAATGAGCCAACAAAGCAGTGTCCCCAGTATATAAAAGATGCTGAAAGAGAAGAACCTTCACCTCATTGCTGCTGCCTGCTGCTTCTTCCAGTTTGTCTACCAGTCAATGCCAGTATTAACCATGTAGAGATAAGACACAGCCTTCCAACACTCCTTGATAAACAGAAACCATGCTAGTAGCTACTATTAATTCAAAGACAAGTTTACAGTGTATTACAGAACTTCTCTTCCCAAAGCACTACAGACAACTCGATTTGCTTTATCAGAGCCTACGAGGCTTTTCATCAGACTATATCCAAGTTTTCACAGAGATCTATAGAACAGTGCTGTGCATGGTTTATCATACTCAGCCATCCCCAAGAGCTGTCTCCAGGTAAAGGTCTCGGTGATAATAGAACAACACAGTCTCAAGTCAAGCTGAGCATTCTGGCCTTTGCAATGACATTTATTGCAGATTCAAGGCAGTAACACAGAAGCAAAGGTTTTTTTCTCACACCACAAGAGTTGCTACAGGTAGGTCAATCAGCTCAGCACTACGCTCCCCCTCCAAACACGCACACGCGTGTGCGTAAAAAAAAAACAAAACAAAAAAAACCAAGAAAACCAGAAAACCACTCCTTTATTACTTCTCCTTTCCTACTTCTCCTTTCCTCCAGTCTATGGCAATGGTATTTGGACAGTACCAGGACCTGGTAAATGCTTTGTAGGTGACAGAATAGCATTCTCACCTGTCTAAAATGATGCCTAGGGTCCTCCCATAATTGGACTTTCTGGCAACAGGCTCTTGAATAAAAGCAGTGCTCAACCTGACACTGGTCACTGGCTTGACTGACAAATGTACAACTCCACATTTGGCTTCAGCCACTTGGAGTGAAGCATGGTCTGCTTCCAGTTAATTCTCTGCATTTGTTGAGAACTCAGTGGAATGCTTCTCCATGAACTAAGTTACATCATATCTCTCCCAGTAATGCAAGGGAGAAATGCTTTTTCTGTGTGGGGAGATTACCAAAATTATTTAAGACCCTCTAAATGTTAAAGGTGCTATACAAATACAAACCCTCCTTGTTTCTGTCTTTGTGCTTTATATCTCATTATTCATATTTTACAGTGCCATAATAAAGTGGGGGAAAAAATACTCCATTCCAGTTCCAATTGCTCTGGCAGTTTTAATTCCCCAGTTTCAAATGTGAAGTCTTATTTTTAGAAAGTTTCTCTATGGCAGATAACCTTATGGAGCCGCACGACATAGCCACTGTCCTTGCTCATCCTCCAGTAACTTTTCAATCCAACAGTCAAGTTCAGCCAAATTTGAGAAGGGTGGGCAGAAATTTCAAACAGAATTTATTCTTAGCAGTTCAATGAAAATGAATGATGGTAAAAGAGAAATCTGTAGAGCTCAACCACTATACTTTTTGCTTGGCAATAACCTGTAGGGCACTTTGTAGTTGTATATTGGCAAGCCTATCAATACATTCAGTGTGCTGTGCTAGTCAGGCAACGGTGCCACACATCTCAAGTGTCATCGGGAGCTCTGGGAGGAAAAAGGAAGAGAAGCTATGGGATTCTTGCAGTAAAAGAGGGTAACATTTGGGAAACAAGGCACCATTCCATAAAAAAAAAAAATCAGGATTCATTATTTTTTGCTGCTTTTGGAACAAAATGTTCATATTTCAAGCCAAAATATATCATATGTGTCTCCAATGAGGACATCTAGCTCTACTGATTTCAGTAGGGTCACTAAGGGACAAACAACTAAAACTTGTGAGTAATGATGGCTCAATGGATGTGTATGCCTCAAAAGAACAACTCTTATGCAGCTTAGCAGCGGTATTACAAGTTAGCATCATTCTTACCATCATAAATGACATAGATGGTTAAAATAAAAGTTTCAAATAATTTAAAGGATTTTCCAACTGGAGTGATTCTAGTATCTTTACTCAAATCAAGTAGCATCTTACATCTCAAATGACCCCATTGATTTAGATTAGATCACTTAACCGGAGTAAAGTACTACTCAGTTTGAGTAGGTACATCAAACTAAGAGCTTTCAATTGTGTTTAAAATGAATATAATTTTGAGAAGGACCTTAGCTAAGCAAGAGCTAGCTGAAAGGACTCCTAAGACAATGTAGAAATTAGAGTATCTGTTCGTCTGACTTATTAACAAAACATGAGTTGATTCACTGAATGCCAACAGACTTGATAGTATTTAGACACTGATTCTGTAAAATTATTTTGATTATATTTGAAACATCCACAGTAAAAAAGTTCTGGGGTTTGTTGATCTCATTAGCATGCTCATGGATACAAAACTGATGATTTATTTTATGAAAGGGTACAGTTTTTCCAACACAAATCTGACACAGACTGGTAAAAGAAAATTATTGCTCTTCTCCAGACTCTCTCAGGTTAAAAATTTTACTGGTTGCCTATTACCTATTACTTTTCCAGTATGGATGGCTGTTCGAAATGAATTCAGAACATTTCTATATGAAATGTAAGCCAAGTAATTCCCCATCATTGCCTTGCACCTTTATGTAATGTAGATGGTTAGAAAATGATATATTTCTGAAATCAAAGCCTGCTTTAAATGTCATACTGCAGTCAACATGAAACATTTTAATCCATTATAACTCTATTAAAGGTAACAAGGATACAACATGTCTGCTTCTGAAAGCTTGCCAAAAAGTCAGATGGAAATTAAAAGTCAAATGTCTATAAATAAGGGAAGGTTTTATTCCTCCTACAACCTTGTCAACATACAGTTAAAGATAAATTTCTTGAACAGTGTCTAGAGAAGTGGAAAGTGCATTGTTGGGAAACACATATGAGAAGGCAATGAGATGAAAAATATTTCCGGACAGATAGAATGTAAAGGCATTATCAGACTGAAATTAGTAAACTCAAGTACTCTTGAAGACAACAGGACTGTTCTGGTCCCCACACTCCTTACATTAAGAAACGTCAAGGCCCTATACTTCAATTTAACTACGGCTACATTAAATTCCATTAAAATAAATGGACTGCACATGCGCTGATTTGCTTTTTATGGCTTATTAGTTGTGCCAACATACAAGAAGAATGCAGTTAAGGGGCTGGTTAGTCGAAGGGATTTGTAACAGGATGCAGAAACTAGGACATTAGCTCAAATACTACGCAGGTCGATAGAGACCAAATGTTGTTACCATCTGTTGGTGGCCTATGTGAAATCATTCAGTGGTTCCAGTCCAGGGACCTTACAAACTCAACAGATACCTGGCAAAAGTTAGAAATTCCATAAGCCAAGAAACTTGAGTTGTTAGAGTTTCCAAGCTTGCTAACTCAACTGGGAGGCCTGTGAGCTGAAGACAAACTGCTTATGCACCAGGATCTAAACATCTCCCACAAATGTAGCTCTGCACAGATGTGCACATAGGCCAAAAAACGGTAGAAGAAAATCCAAAATTAAATTTTCTCTGTACAGGTCCATCAAAAGATAATGTACTTTGCAAAGAAAAAATATAATATGTTTTAAAAAAATCTTTATTTCATGCAAAACAGAGTACCTGAAGTTCTGTTTTTATTCAAGCACCTGCCATGGTATCCTGATTCTCAGAAGTGTTGCAGCATTTCTGGCAACCTTTAAAAATCAAACCCCTATTCTTTAAATGAAGATACAAACATTTGAAATTGCTGGCCTTAAGTTATTTAATTATGCTAAAATGGACAGGAGTTTGGCTGCAAATGTCTACTATGCTTCTAGGCTAAAGTCTTTATTTCTTATTGGCTTCCTTACTAATACAATACTCCAGCTATCCAATCTTGCATTAACTTAGTTGCTAAATTGTGCATCTCATATTTTACTCTTGAAAAGTCCTAAACTCAAAAGTAGTAAGAGCTTGTCTTAGAAGAAATGTACAACATGCTGAAAATAAAAGCACTGCTAACTGCAAGGTTGTTAAATTCACTGAAAAACGATACAAGTGCAACAAGGATGTCAGACGCTGGACTAAGATAAGATGCTACTATGACTTGCAGCAGAAAGATGGTACTGGTAACATTGCAACTTAGAGAGTTTGCTGAGATGGAGCCTATTCTGAAAATAGCAATTGTATTATTGACAATGTGCAGTGAAGTTTAATATTACTTGTTTGTAAAGGCAGTGAAGAGTAAGAATTTCTGTGGCATACGTGCTCTCCTACTAATTACTCAGTTACTAATAGCAGACAAAATAGTATTGTGGTAGCATTTCTGAACGTTTTCAAGTAGACTTACATGGGCTATAGGTGAAGAAAAACAGAAAGAGCATGGTTTCTTAGAGATGTTACATCCTGAAATGCAAAAATAGCAGCTATTCTTCTTCTAACAAAAATGAAATCAAATGAAAGATATTAAATCTTTGGAAAAACACAGAGCATAAGCCTCCCTGAAGCACATGAATCCACCACCGAAGCAGCTGTTCAGTTGCTAGAGGCGTCTCAGAGGCAGACCTGGCAAAGCGAAGGACTGACGAGCAGGCTACATATTAACTGCAGTCTTGTGGCATTGTATTGTCTTTCTAACTCGAAGCGTGAGCAAGCCCAGAAATTCATGATATTTCATTTCATTTGATACACAGAGTAATAACCAATTTTAAAAATCCTCCAATTTTAAAACCAAAGGTACTCTTCACCAGTATCACATGTACTCAAACCTCAGAAAAGTATAAGGTAAAAGAGGAATACGATGTAAAAATATCTGGTTGGTTGGCTCAAGGGAAGCCTGAAAATAAGAACCAGCAAGCAGCTACAAATGATGCTCTATCTGGAAAAATTTCCTAGTCGTTAATCCCAAGGCTTGGTTTTGGGACATCAATGTTTACTTCTGTTATCAAGTCTGCACATGAAACAAATAGCGTTTAATAGGGGTACACAGATCCAGCTGTATTTGAATCTTTAAGGTTATTAGACCATTATAATAACAGCTAACAGGGGCCAGCCAGGTTGGGCCAATTCACTTCCTTCCTACTTCTTTCTGTTCTACTACATAATAGATCTCCAATTGTGGTCTGGCACAAAAAAGCTACATGCCTTGTCATTATGATAATTGCAATCATTCTTCTTTGGAAAGTCCTTATGCTGTTGTTTGTAAGCAACAATTCACTGCCAGCTTCCGAGGATAAAGAGCTGCAGTGAAAAATATGCATCTTATGCTTTTCACAGTTTTACATAGTTGAGTAATTAGGGAGCATGGTTTAACTACCGGATTCCACAACGGTGTTTGGAGAGAACCTGACAAAACAGTTTTGGCGTGTAAGCTATTCATTCATCTCAACGGGGACTAACTCAAGTGTCAACTTTGACACTTCATATGCCGGTACTATTAGCTATGACTTAGCTCACCCATGTATGTGAGAAAGGTAAGCAGTTAATCACCCTCTGAAGACTAACCCAGCCTAATTAGAGCAGTGATTTTGTGTAGGCCCTGTACTTCCAAAGGTCTGGCTGGAGGAAATTATGATTGCTTTTAATTTCCTGAAGTGGAGTCTTCAATAGTTTGCGAAGCCCTACTTTAATACAGCACTTTATAATAACAATACACAAAGATGTTAAGAACCCTTCAGAACTATAAGTAATACCGGTGCATGTGGAAAATTACCCTATGCAGAAGTGTGCTCAGAGAGAACCCATTTTTCAATAAGCATTCATCTAAGTTTGTTAAAAAAAAACCCACCCAACCTAAACCAAAACAGAACATTTCCCAAGAAAAGAAGGAAAACCCAATGACTCAAATACACGAAAAACCAGTCTTGCAGGATCAGCTAACGCATACTAACTTGTAAGTTTTGAGGACTCCCACGCTACAGTGTTTCTTTCACAGATTCACGTAAAGCATGTTTCTAGAAATGTTTCTACCTCTCACACAAAGAGTAAATCCATTGAAGACACCCAAATGTTAAAAAAGTGATTGTATGCTATTTGAGTTGAAATTTGTTAAATTACATTTTACAAGTCGTAAGGGAAAGAAGGCTCTCTGTCTGTCTTATAAATGCTCATCTAATGAACATCAATCAGAAATTAAGATTCATTATTTAAATCTAGAAGGTTTTGTTCATATCCTGTTTAGTTCTCGAAGGAGACTACATATTCCTTGCTCACACATGCTGGAGTCTCAATAAGATGGCTATTCAATAAGAGTCTGGCTTTGTGATGATTTTGCTAGCATTTGTAATAACAATGCAACCTAAATACTGCAGTTAAACAAGAGAGTAGTATTTTTGGAATACCCCGCTGTTCTTAAGTACATTGTGAATATTAACACATTCCAGTAAATTAGTTTGCACTCATTATCATAAGCAATTACTTACTGTTTAGATGCTGCTGATATTAAATTGGCAAGCAATTTGCAAGAACTAATACATAACATAAAAAGCTTTTCAACATTTTAACAGTATGAAAAGACAAATGTTACTAGACACAGTCCCTTATATACAGATGACTCCCTGTATATAGAAATTCTGTGTATCTCATCCTATCTGATATCTCTTCTTCAGCAGCAAGTGGATAGCTACCTGAGGCTCTCTGACAAACTCTTTATAAACTTTGTTCTGATGCCGTGGAGTAAATCGTAAACACCTCAGGCCAAATGCAACAGTAACGTCTCATTCGCACTGAAAGAGAAACTGTTTTCATGCTCATTTTTGAAAATAATAGTTTAGAAAATATATTGATGTGAAGTTGAGTTCTTTGCTCTCAAAGCTATTTCTTGTTCCTGGTATAACACTGTCAGATGGCCAGGGTAAATCAACACCCTTGTCCTCAAGATACAGGTAGGAACAGAACAAGGTATGGAGAACCTGCCGTGCTTTCGGCAATAACACCAACCTAAGCCTATTTCTCTTCAGTCCAAGCAAGCGGTAATCCCAAATGAAATAACCAAAATCACCTCAAAATAAAAACCCAAGCGAGAGTCCTTTTCTGAAGGACACTTAGTGAATGTTACAGAGACATTCCTAACAGGGTGTTCTGCTTAGCCACAGAAAAGGTGCAGATCACGTAGCATGAACCAAAGATAACCCAAAGATCTTTGCAGGGAGTCTAAAACAATGGGAACAATTTGCTTTGTTACTTAGTCTACATCTTGGCCCCAAGTTTCAAGTGAATTAGGTCCCAGCTGAGAAACGCAGCGCAGCTTTTTGGCTTACGTGACACCATTCCTCACGTCGCTCCGCACAAGAGTGGCCTCAGTAGCAGAGGCATCCCAGACCCCATCCGAGGAAGGAAGTCAAACGCAGGGATTTGGAAAAGGCTCTTCCTTCCCCTGAGTCAGCCCGCACAGCGGAGGAGCAAAGAACGAGCACCCAACAGTCCTATCTGCCAGCAAGTAGCTCAAAGTTGGCCCTCTGGACACAGGATGGACACCCTAATCCTTACGGTCCCAGTGAGCAGAAAGACCTCGGTACGCCTAAGCGGAATGACAGACCCATGCTTCAGTCAGTAATACACTCACAGATCCTGATCTGATGGGATTAAGCATCTATTTAAATTGCAACCCACTGGTTGAGGGTATGAGACAGTAATCTACTTGCACGGGTATTGTGCCTACCTACCTGTTTATGCAAAACCGCCCTTAATGGGACCGTGAACCTTAATGGGGACCTTGGGAATCCAGTATACCATAAACAAACCACAGTAGTTCAAGTAATTCCCAGAACACTTTTCTAAAAATATAACTTGTGATCTCAGGTCTCAATCTTTCAAGCTACATTTCAGTGTGGAACCAATTACTATAACCATCTTATCTCATAAAATACACAAGACTGTAATAGAAACACTAATGCACCCTTAACTTTGGGAGCGCAATGGTCCCTGTCTGCCATGCTCAATTATGCACTCTTCTATTATATATTGTTGGGTTGAAAATATCTTTGGTAAAAATAGGCATCATTTTTAAAAAATCGTTTAATCAGTTCTTAAACACTTTTTACCCTATTCAAAGCTGAAGCACTTTCTGCACCTTTGTTGTTACTACCTCTAAAAATATACATTTCTAAATCATTATTTTTTTTTAAATCAAACTTTCCAATTAGCCTTGTGAAGTTAAACTGCATGAATTTCAGAGCTAAAAAAGATGTGTGCCTTGGTGTCTGAAACAAAGTAATGAAGTTCTCATCTGATTAGCAAACCCAATGTTTTATTCTTATTGACCTTGAATAGAAAAACCATTCAGCAACTGTTTATAATGCGAGTGCTTCAGATAAAGTGATACGCTCAGAGCAGGGCTTCAGTCACTCTGCATTTCCCCTTTCATCAATCCTTCAGACTCTCCTTTTAATCCTAATCTGCAAGAGTTCTGACAAATTGTTTGGTTTCTAATGATGCAGCAGAAACTGCAAGCAGCTCTCAGAGCCAAGGCCATGTCTCCAAACAATTCCCCCTCTTCTGCTTGGGGAAAAAAAACCCATGACCTTACAGCTGATGTTCAATATCTGTGTCCTTAAGCTACTAACTCCTTGTACACTAAAAGAGAGGGAAGGAAAGCTTCAAATTACCTTTTGATAAATAAAAGATGATGTATAACAGCATACAAGGAATTTATTTATTTATTTATTTCCCCGCAAATTGCAAAAGAGCAATTCCTACATTTTCTGGAGAAATTCATGGCTGTACATGAAAAGGAAAAAGAAAAATACAAGACTATTTCCTAAAACTGTAATTGCTATTAATTCCTATTAAACCCCACTGGTGTTTGTAGACCCAGACTTGACTTATTCATAGCTGCACTATACAGAATCTTTGCAGTGATGAAAAACATCATGTGTTTCATGAACAGCAATCGTCCCTAAAGTCTCACAATCTTACAACATCAAAAACTGAGGGAACCTGAACTTTCGCTAAGAAAAAGTAGATATTTAGAATTAACAGCTAAAACGAGAATTTGTATGTGTGACCCCAAAATACCCTAAAGGCTCCTTAAAAAATGAGGAGGCACTCCTGACTGTGTTTTAAAACACTGCAAATACTGAGGCATTGTTATGTTCCATAGCAGTTTGCCTTTCAACTTCTCACAAACGCAAACAGTTGTCCTCACTGGTTCAAATACAGAAATAACTACAATTATAAGGAAGGCCAGACCCGATTCTCTGCCACGTCACAAGATGTTATTGGGAACTGATGCTTTTTGACCTTCTTGTGAGGCCTGACTCCCTCAAAGCATACAACAGAGCAGTTCCATTCACAGATCAGGTGTGGGTTTGAGGAAAAGCGGTGGGTATACATGTCACGAGTAAGGGAAAGGATACAGAAAATGCTTTGGATTAGAATCACATTGCATCTCTTCAACAGTAACATCAACAGAACTGAACTCAACACTCGCAAAAGAGTCACAAGGGGGCTCGAGATTTGCTTTCCCTCCCAAGACAGGACAACCAAGGAAGAAAACGTGATAAAGAAATTCAAGTTTCTCTGTGGGCCCCTTTATGCTTAGGCAGACATGTAGCGCATCTTAAAAAGAAGTCAGACCTAAAGAACCAGTCTTGCTCTAATTGTTGTGCTGGTGGATGGAAAAGTCTGCTATTGTAACATGTTAGCTCAATCTGATAAACTTGACGTAACTGTAAAGCACAACCAGATCGCAAGCAAATCCTCTGAATGCATGTCAAACAAGCCTGGATCCCTCAAAGCCCAGACGACGTTATCCCGGGTATATTATCACCTCTTTCCTAGGGCAGCAGTAGTGTCCAAGAGGTACACTGCTTCAGGGAGCTGATGCAGCTGAACCGATGCCTCTTCCTTCCCTGGAATAGCCCAGATGGCCCCATCTGAGAGCTGCGGGCTCACACTGCCGTGGGACCGTACCCACAGGTTTTGGGGCCATTTCATCTGCTCCAGGGGATTAAACTCATTATAAAAGACAAAAATGATGAAGAAAGAGTGAAAGTCACAAAACTGCAGATAAACAGAATCCATGAGGTGCTGTAGTAATGCAAACACAACCAACCGATTGTCAGCTTCTGCAAAACACCACCTAATTAGAGCTGTTATCAAAATGAAGGTCATGTTAAATGGTACTAAGCACACCCTGTACTTACATTGATATTCATGTTAATGTTCATCAAAGTAATTCCTGTTTTAAAAGGAATGATTACTTCGTACCATTATCAGTCTCAGCCTCAATATATTATGCTGTCCCTAATAGGCAGAAACCTCAACTTCAGAAAAAGATTCATTATCTCAAGTGCTGAGTCAGCATGAGCTGTGTTTCTCAGAGAAAACAGTTTCTGCACAGAAAGCCCCCACACACACTCTTTGAGCAAGACACTGTGCCCCTAAGTCTTCCCTCCAGTTTAGGCAGTGACCTGGATCCTATATCAATAACTCAATTTATTAATTCTGGGCAGCATATAGTAAATTGCTTTCTGTAGCAATTTGTACTGGTAGAGGAGAGCTATTGAGGAACTTTCTTCTCCTTTAAAGAAGACACTTTAGCTGCCACATCGTGGGTAACAATCAATGGTTCCCCTTGCTTCTTTCAGCTGCTTTCCAAGCTGGCAGTCTTAAGAGATCATTTTCAAAAGAAGCCAAATTGGTATGTTTTCCTCGTGTTCTTCTATGCAACGTTTTGTACGGGAATAAAGTGCCATTTCATCTGAAAAGATACTCTGAACTATTATAGTTTGGGATTTTTTGCCTCAACGTCTTTCATTTATTTATTTACACTCAAGACATATAATAAAAGAACAAGCAGCCTGACCTTTGGACAGCTGTCAGAAAGCCCAACTCTGCAACTACAACAACCAGCATGACCTTCTTCTCTCCATTCAGCTGCTAACAATCACACACAATAAGAGAGAAAAAAGCAACCCGGCCTGCCTACAAAACTGGGCTCCGTCAGGTACCACAGCCTGTTCTCAAAGCACCTGAAAACGTACGCTTTGTGAACCCTTCCACACCCTCTGGGACCCGCCAGCTGAATTTCAGAACTGTTCACAGGCGTGCCCCGCCACCAGCAGCAACCAGTTTTGTCAGAAAAGATTGAAAAACATTTCCGTAGCTCAACCTCTGTCACTGCAGACTCAATATCACGTGTCATCTGCCTTTCTGCAGGCACCATAAACACCGTATTATTTGCTCCTCCGTAATCCGTATCCAATTTGCACGGCTGGGTGTGCAAGGAGCGGGTAGGGAGGATGTCGAGCGTATGGTTCCACGCACAGAGACCGACGACTCTGCAGTCTTTACCCAACACGCCGCTGGAAACCAGAGTAACTTGTCCACAACAGCAAGCGGGCTGCCTCGTCACACGCCCAAGTTTTGTTTCCAATAGATTTCAAACATAGAGGAACGGGTCCAAGGTCAAGCTCACCAAAAGCATATATGGCAGCAACAATATACATGCTGGAAAGTAAAAGACATACCTGGATATGAAGGAAGAGAAAACCTATCATGACTACTGTTAATTCCCTATCAATAATCCTATGCTCCAAGCGAAATAAAAGCAGCATATGTCAGTCATGCTCAGAGAAACAGAAATAACCACCGATATATTTTCTGGCCCCTTTCTATACTGCATCGATAGTGGCCCGGGTTTATTGGGACAAATACGTAGTGCAATATTGTATGCCATGCAACGTGCTATACCACTCAGAGGGCATGTTGTTGATTTTATTGATTCAGTTTTCACACTACTGTAACCCTGTTATTGTCAGCAGAGCAATTGGAAGCTGCAAACAGATTCTAGATTGGTAGGCTCTGGTATTTCTAATTTTCTAATGTATACAAGCTATCTTTATTTCTGCTTTTTCATTTGACTCTTCTTTTCTAATAAACCCACTGCTATGGGACACCTACTCAATAATCTTCTATTAAAAAAAGGGACAGAATTCAGTCCATTAGAGGCATTTATTAGTATTATTAGGATTTTACAACATGATAGCATAATCTGTCCTTTGCCTGAAGTAAACACTCTTAAAGGAAAGTCCACAGGGAGAGTAAAACTGAAGCATGTTTTCAAGTGGTGAATACTAATCAGATATATAGCTGGAGGAAAAAATAATGTTATAACAGGAAGATACAGCAAGTAGACCACACAACAGGCATGATACCAAGGAAACAAAAGATGACAGAAGCATATACTTTGGAGAGGAAGGTGGGGAAGAAGCAATCAAGGACAAACTGACAGGAGGAAAAATATAACTATCACTAGTAGGAGACGGAGAGGAAAATCAGGACAGAAAGGTGAACATCTGGACGTTTGCACTGAAATCAGCACACTGGGAAAGGCGAGCCAGAGGTTTCACAACTGGAGATTCCAGGCTCCGTTACAGCCCAGGAGGAGACTAGCAGGGCTGCGTGCTATCGCTCACGTCGTAATGATTCATGCGTTGGAGGATACCTAGAGTCTTAATTACCATGCCCCTGCTATTCAAACATGCCCAGCCTTTCCTGCAATCTTATAGATCTTTATTCTATGTTTTTCCACTTTTGTACTGATTTTGGTACTATCAGATTCTCGCGCACAGAAACATTAACTAAACTCAGGGCTTCTATATAAATACTTGTTAATAATGCAGCTAGTCATTTATGGAGCACAAAAGAACAACTGTAGCATAAAGTGCACAATAACACTACCTATTTGGATTATGTGAGATAATAGTCTCATAAATTGTGACTGTGGTAAAAGCGATCAACACTGACTCTTTTTAATAGGCCTTTTACAAGGTCAGTAATAGAGAATAATGAAAAAAATAGCCTCTATAGCCTCCAGTTGTTTAGAAGTCAGGTTTCCCATTTAGTACATTACAAGGCAGATTTTGCTATGTCAAGGAATTGTATTCATTTCTTAAAAAAGTAAAACCAAAAAAAAACCCCAAAGCCATACCGTGCACAGACACCAGTTTCTGAAGTATCACCAAATACAACTTAAGAAATCTTTTCATTTCTGCCTATTTGCATTTTATTAAGTTATTATGATGAAGGTAAAAGCATTCAGAGCAAAAATACTGAGCCCAGGGATTGTTTCTTTTCTCACTAACACCTAAGTAAATTAGGAATAACTCATCTGAGGACAACAGAAGCGAAGCAACGTAACACTGAAATAAAAAGGGATTGTCTCTAGAGCTGTAAAACTGGAAGTGCCACTTGGAAGGGTTTGTATATCCTCTGCTAGCTCCACGGAGGAGGCACGGATAAAACAGAGTGAAGCCGATACAAAGCTTCCCTCTTGGATGGAAGGTGTGGAAACGCATCTCTAGAGTTGTGTCTCTCTATGTGTTCGTCCTATCTTTCCTAAACAGCTGACTGGTGATAGAAAGAATCCCTTCCCAGAGACGCCTGACTGCCTGGGGCTAGCTTAGACGTGATGCCTATAGTCTAGATGCTTGTTCTGCATGTGACAAGCCCCATTTCCTCAATAAATCACAGTGCTATTTACCGCTGGTTGAAAAGCAGGCAAGAAAACTGCCAACAAGTTCAGCTGCGTGGGGAGGGACTGATTTTCTGTCCTAACACAGGTGGGGGAGGAGGAACAGTTCAGAGGATGATAGGCAGCAAAGCAGAAGTTCCCAAATTGTTGATAAAATATTATAACAATTCTAACATGCGATAAATTATTATTAACAGATCATCAGATCTAGACAGGCACTAAGAACAGAGAAGCTGTAAAAGGAGACGCGCGAAAGATTTGCTTTGCACCAGCCCACAGTTTGTACAGTATGAAGCTTACCACTAATTTTGTACCTTTGTAACTAAGAATTAGTTCTTTCAAAGCAGTTTGTAAAATTCAGTAGCTCTGATTCATTTGTAAGCATTTTTCCCTTCCTTTCAGTCCCTACCTAGGCAATAGACAGCACAGTAAGCACGCTGCTAATCAATCTCATCCTCCAACCGCATCTTAGTCTTAGATTTAGATCAATCCAATTTTACCTAACTAAATCACCGCTTCAACAAAAAAGCCAGAAGGTAAATATTTGGGAAAGAGTAAGATGGTATATGAGACTTCCTCCAAGACCTGGGCAAAGTCCAGAATAAATGCCCAGTAGGACAGAATAACAGATAGAAAAAAACTTGCTGGTGAACAAACACACAAACAAACAAAAACCAACTCAACAAAAAATGTCTCCAGGAAGTAAAAGCAAATTATCTTATTGTCCAAACTTCAAAGAAGGTAGAATGTCGCTTGAGACACCTTTCCATTGAGCACAACCCTATTAAAATCAATGACAACTATTATTCAAGGAGAATCAAGCTCTGTGTTTCCTAAATGGGAGAATGCCATATGATGCAATGTGTGCATAAGAAAACAGAAAACAGCAGCTAACTCTAGGCATCAAAGTTAAGTGCTCCATTTAGGATCACAGGTTTCCTAAACAGTCCAAAAAGAAACTACGGTCTCCACAGAAGGTTATTCAGAGCATCTAAATTTGGAATTTAAATCTGTCCAGCAAATATATAAGGGACTCCAAAGCCCTGAGTTAGACCTGTAAATTAGAGCTCCAAAGCTAAGAGAGTGTGAGTATTGTCAAGGTATCCACAGACCCAGTGCCACTGTCCCTCGAGTGAAAGGCGTAACTGCCATGGAAAAACACACGCGCTCCACTGTCATGATCTTGGTATTCCTGTTAGATCAGGAGATTATAAACTTCACATAGCATATTAGGAATCAAATGTCCACCTGCATGTTAAGAAGGACTAATAAAGTCATGACTTTTTTTTCTTTCTTTAAATAACAGCAATGAAACATTTTCACCAGAAGCATTCAATTTAAGTACAACACTGGACTGTCGTCGTCTTTGCAGTTGTATAAGCAATCCAACAGCAATGATGAATTACTGCAGATGAGTAGGTACATTAAGCCTACACAGCCAGTGCCTTCCGAGTTGCTGCTCTTGTATGTATTTACTATAAACAGAAAAGTCAAGAGAAGAGCCTCTGGGAGAAACAAAAAATGGTGAAAGTACAGCGTGAAAGAATGTGTATTATGCTGCATCAGTGTGCGTCTACCACAAATAGAATCAAAGAGAAATCCAGTACAACCTAAGAACAGAAGGAGAAGGGGGGGCATTTAGACCTGAAGGCATTCCTCGGAACAGCATGCAAAGCAAAGTTAATTACTGTGAGTTTCAATAGTAGAAAGAAAGAGTATTTCAAAGCCTAACAAGATACACTGGACGCAGCTTGTGGGGTATTACAGGATACAAATACTGAACAAAGCATCGAGAGTGAGGATTCTGAATTACAAACAGTAAGAGGATAGTAACACCTGATTAAATTAAGCAAGTGGAATAGGTGCAGGGGAAGAATTGGGAAGTGTGCAAAGTAAAGGAGGAAAGAAGAAAAAAAAGTTGTTAGCTTAGCAAGTTGAAAGACGGATAGACAGACAGATAGATAGAAGTAAAAAAAAATAAACACATCAGAGAAACTGTATCTATGGCAACACTGAAATAGAAATTAGTAGACATTTTTTCTGCATTTGAAGTCTGAAGGTTGGAAGAAAATCAAGCCAAGTTGCCAGCTATTTTTCTGTGGTCTGCTTTATAGAAAACATGTCAGGAGAGAGAAAAGAGAGTATCAGTCAGGTCGGAAGAAGGGAAATAGAACATCCTTCTTGCTTTCCTTATGAGCTTCACTTTTTAGCCCTTGCTTTCTAGAGAAAAGATGGGGAATTTTTTTCAATAAAATTCTTTTCTTTCCTAAGACATACACATCTGGTTGGATTTGGGGGAATCAATTTGATTTAAAAGAATGACTGTAGGTTTTGTATGAAATTGTATCAATCTTAATTTAAAAAAACACATTTAACTAATCTAGAGTAAAGAATATAAAAGGCTGTTTTCCTTGATTGCCTTTTCTCACTAAATAAACATCAGAATCAAACATTTTTATTTGCACACTGTCAAATTTGGTCTTTATATATATTCTCAAAACTTGTTAGCTACATCTACATAATTACTAACATAATTTGTAATCACTTATAAAATGCTACAATATTTTCCGCTAGAGTTTTGTTTCTCTACTGTGTTGCGCAGTTCGTATTTCTGGTTCTCTCTAACCAGTTATCGTTTCTATTTAAAAAGCAAAGCTTGATTTTTCATTGCTTTGTCCTTTGTTCAGTCATTTATACACGAGCAAGTGGGTGTGAAGTGCTGGCAGATGTGTCACGCTATGTTACACTCCTTCTAACAACTACACAAGGAGAAAGGCACTGGATACGTAACCTCACCACTTCTGTTTTACCTATTAGACAGTAATGTTCAAGACTTATTTATTGGACTGTATACCCAAAGGAACAGACTTGGAAACTGACTGGCGAGCATATATGTTAATAGAAGAATTTTGTAATGGGATTTTCAATCTATTCACTGAAAAAAAAAAAAAAAAAAAAAAAATCAGGCGGAACTGAAATAGAGTATCATTGGTGAACCGAGAATGCGAGAAAAATAATTTGAGATAAAAAAAATTTCATGTCCCAAGCTTCAAAACCTCAGATTTATATGTTAAGCATCAGTATTATTTTAATATGTTTCTGAAAGAAGTTTCATAAAATGACTGCTTAAACTCTAAAATGAAGTACTTCTTCACTCGGAGAACATTATTCAAAGGAACAATCTGACAGAAGCGAACCAAAACTTCCCTGCATGATGAAGTACATCTCATGCGTATACCCTGTGCATAAATTACATTCCTGGGTACATCAGGAGATCCCATATTGGATAATTCTGCACTCCGTTGTTCAAAGTGCTCTTCCCCACTTCAACTAACAAACATGCATCCAAGGCAATATTGCCTCAGATTGTGCTGACAGAGCTGCTGATTCGAGAGTTCAGGACTCACAGCATTTCCAGTGCAGAATTTTTAAATCTACATGCAGTACCCCTAAAAATTTTCTCAGATGCTGCATGTATATAGAAAATGTGTTAAACCCCTACTATAACAGAAACCGTTATATCAACACTGGTGCAGTAATTCCAAATGCTAATGTTCCAAATAAGTCTGTTATTTTAACTGAGGAACCTCTCTAAAAATCTTCAACAAATTGTAAAATCTACAATAGAGAAGTCTCTAGCACTTTGTGACCATAAATTAAAAAACAGCAGAGACATATATCATGGGACTTTAAACCTCAAAAAAAGAAAAGGTGAAATAAAATTGGGAATATAAGGACAGTGAAGACAAAATTTACAACTATTTGAAAGAAGGTACTGAAACAAGAAATCAAGATTTTTTTAAAAACAATCAACAATCTATATGAAATTCTGGGCACATAGAACATATCCCCATGAAAGACACTGGAAATGGTTTCTTCCTACACTAGAAATTAACGTGGCTTATATAGAGTTATCCTTGGCTCCAAAAAAAAAGATAACGAAGGAAGGAATAATGAAATTACTATGCTCAACGGTGTTGAGAAACTATATGGTAGAAGAAACTATAATCCTATAATAGTCATGCCTGTACATAATATCAGCCTGGGCATTATACATATCTTCAAAATAGAGACTCAATAGAGTTTAAAGCAACTGTGAATATTTTGAGAGGTGCTGTTAAAGTGAAGAACCACGCATGTCTCTTTGGGAGAACTTGTCATGCGTTTAGGTCTTTCCGTGGTCCACATCGCTACGAGCTCTTAGCTCTGGCCAACGCACGTTGGCTGATGTATGGTGAAGAAGCTGCGCCAGAGCGTTAGCGCCCGGCCGGCGAGCCTTCATTACTCATAAATGTGCAGAGCTGGCTTTGGTGGCACAACATTCAGGTCTGGATTAAAAGACACCTCCGAACCCCTGGAATGCATTGTTGTATGGAGCCTACGCTGCGCTCGCCACGTAACACAGTTAGATTTGAGTCATCATCATGTTTATGATTGGACTATGACTAATGTATTCTACTGCTCATTAACCACAAATCTTGAAAAAAAAAATCATTCAAACCAAGGATTGCACATCATTTTCCCATAACCATGTACAGCAGCTGTTTCAGACTAAAACTATAAACCCGATTTGAGCAATTCTTATTTGTATCGCGCGATGGAGGATGCGTACATCGCCAAAGGAAGAGAAACCCTCTCCAATTGTACCCTGACTTACATTTGTTGTGCTATATAAAGTTCATGCAACAATTGCTGCAAAGATACACAGCACAATGAGCGGCTTAAAGCTTCTGCTTCTATTCTGAATAATTTATCAAATGCTTAGCTGTATTTTAGAGATCTCTTTTCATAAGCTCATATTACAGCACTAAGGGCCATACTGTGACTTCCCCGTGCTCACACGGATGAACCATTATTCATACAACTAACCCTACTGCGACAAAACTGAAGTGCAGCTATAAATACAGGGCAGTAAATTGAAATCAGAATTTCCGATACTTTCCTAGGCGTCTATCATTCTGCAACAAATATGAATGATCAATTTATTTGGTTATTTTCACACATGGGCTCTCTTCCTCATTCATGTCACTTACGAAGTTTAAAAAGCTGCATTTTAACAGACTTTGAGTCACATATATTGAACAATCTCCTCTTTAAAATCAATATTCTCCAAGTGGGTTAGCTCAAAAGGTGACTTCTGTTTTTCCACTAAATGCCTTTACTATGCGAAAGAGGCAAACATCAGTAAGTAGTGTTGGAGGGGAACTACTACTCACCTGCAGTACCTCCAAGTAGCAGGAAACCAGTTCTGCTTCAGCCTAGCTTATGTTGAAGCGGTGTTAACTTTGGAGTGCAGGGGGCTTTTTGTTGTTTTTTTCTTAAATAAAGCTACTTCAGTTAGCATGCAGAAAGAATCCTGAGATTGGGATGGCAGGCATCTACCTTAAAAAATAAGGATCTCCTTATTCAAAATTGCAAGCACCATTTCCCTGCTGGTTTTGTATGGGGTAAGATTAAACCCAGACTATTAAAAGAAATATTCAACCTGACTGCAGAGTACCAACGTTGCTAGCTGGATCCAGGATTGTAATAGTTCCTAAGGACTTGTTATAGCCCGACTAGTCAATGATCCTTAAACTAAGAAGGATTTACATGACTAGTCTAACAACTCTGAAAGGGTTTTTATAGTCTACCAAATCACAGTTGCAGAGCATCACAACCTCAGAGACAGAAATGGCTCCTGTGGAGTAGGTCCCATTACTGGAGTGTATAACTGCTATTATCAAATCAGCGTATGTAACAACATACTAATTGATCAGTGAACTATAAAGGTAAATATTGTGTGCATCTCAATCTTCTCCATGCCCTATATATGTGTAATTAAATTCACTAGTACAACATGTTGCTGTAGTGCCTTCTCAGTGGGAAAAGACAGATCTATGTGATTCTTAAATAAAAGAAAGATAGAAACAGCTTTTCAAGGCACTGAGCCCTACACAAGCAGAAATACAAATTTTAACACATGCTATTTTATTAAATTACTGCAAAGAGGAACTTCAGATCACTTTGGTAGAAGGACGAATTCAACTATGTCAAGCTACAGTCTGTTCTTCAGTTACAAAAGATTTTTTTACCTTAAAAAAAAAAAAAGAGCATTCGGCTCTTGATATAGCAGCACAATACCATAATTTTTAACAACATTTACACTAACTTCAGTGACAACGGCATTTGTTTCCTATGGAATTAAATTAATCATTTTACACAGGACTGGTGTGAGGTTTAAGCCCTTCTCCGATCACTCAAAGCTTTTAAAGAAATACTGATTTGCGTTGGTTTTTTGCTTTGGATTAACTTCACCCCAATTTAATTCATAAGCGGATATGGTAGATAAAATTATCTCTTTCTGGCTCCCACACGTGATTATATGGAGGAGAGTGCGGCAGGTGGAAGACAGCCACTTCCACTGCCACCTCCCAGTCTTTTCCCATGTGGGTTGCAAAGCGAAGACTGTTCAGAAGTCAGTTAAATCAGACCAGCATCTTATTATTCACTGAGGCAATACATTGTCATTCATGTCACAACAGTAACAGGGAACAGAAAAGCTTCGCTATGTTTAATACTGCCAAGTACAATCACCCAAATGACTGACAACAATTCCAGATAACTGACAATCAGTGTAATTTTCCTATTTCGACCATCTTAAAAATAGACCTTCAGCTTTGAAAATGTTCATCTTGATGGTTTTTCAAACAAGTTGTTGCAAAGACCATTTATCCTGGACATGGTACTTTTCTCTTTTCTCAGTGTTGACAACGATCAGTGCAGTATAATAATCTCCTTTTTTTAACTTCTTTGGCAATTTCAGATTCCTAGTGCAAAATGTAATCCCTAAATCAAGCTAAAGGAATCAACTTGTTAAAACCAAGCTGCTTTCTTGGTCTTACAGATAATCCATCATAATGCAATTTACTGCCAGCAGAGTGTATTCCATGTACATTATTTTATATAGTTGCAGTGTTTTATTAAGCTAGTTTGAAGTAAACCCACATTTATTTAATGTTGATAGGTAGGGTGAAAAGAACTAAAATCCACTAAATATATTTTTTTTCCTTTGAGTTACCGTATCTTTTTCTTATGTTTCAGTAATCAAGTACAGAAAGATGTAGATGTCCATATTGTGCACTGCTAATTTTCCTACCTATAAATGAACTGGTACTCATAATAACGAACTTGTCCATTATAGAGAAAGATGCCTGCTTAAAGTGAAATAGGCTAAAAGATGGAATCAGGCTCATGAAGAACAGTTTTCATTCAAATGACCCTCAAATGGATGTGGGTAATGTGGGTTTTGTGATAGGCAGAGGGGAAAAATAGCGACAGAGGGAGGCCTGTCAGCTGTCTTCAACACATGTGCAATGATCTATAAAATGTGGGGTTTGTTCTGGTCTTAACCCCCCTTCCTCCAAGTTTCATAGCTATCTCTAGTTCTGTAAAGAAGAACAAATTGAAAATTTTGTTTGTCATAACAACGGTCCCTGAAAACTTTCTTGTCTAATTAGTTCACTCCCAGATATTGCGCATGCAGTTTTTTTGTCTCTTAAATGCTCAGTGATTCCCAAAGAGATTTTGGCCAGTTTTCATTTGAAGAGTCAAGCTTAGTTAGTTTTATATCGGTTGAGACTAATGGGAAAATATGAGGAAGAGCAAAAAGGTCAAAGCAAATTGCAGAAGTATTTCTCCTGACAGCATTATCAGAAGCGTGACCATTTAAGGACACATTAAGAGAGAGGACTGAGAGAAAGGGAATCATTTTCCTAAAGGCTAATGGAAAACACAATACTGGCAACAGACCATTCTTTTTCTCCTTCCAGGCTGGGCTTACTAGGGAAAGAAAATATATTAATAAGCTGTTATAGGTTATAAGTAGCTTCAAGGCTTTGACTAGCACAAAAAGATGTAGGGAATACAATTTATGAAGGATGTTCTGGCTGACTGCTGTCTTGTGGGATCCTTACTTTGAAATCTTTAAAAGCTGTTCCACAGTGAATGCAAAAATAACTGGTAAGGGTGCAACCAGACCAACGTGCACTAAATTGGCAGATGACCAGCAAATTAGATTTCTTCCAGCAGTTCAGTCATTTTTAACATCTTTGCCAAGGCCAAACTTTGCCAAAGCTAACTGGACTCTAAGAGCTTTAGGAAGTGTGATGAAGTACTCCTAAATGACTATGGGCTGTGCTTCACTTTACAAGTCAGTGTATGTTTGCAAGTGATTCAGTCAGCGTAGGACCTCAGCTCCTCATCTTTACTTTGTCTAAGGCAAAATAAGGCAAGTGAAGTTAGCAAGGATTTAAAAATAACCCCCGAGATTCTATTCCCAGTGCTTGTATTTCCTCATTTGCTATTAATAGTAATATGTCCACAGCAAAGACCGTGATCACGGGCCACCATATCGTTACGCCAGGCACTGTACAAACACAGGGGAAAACAAAGCAGGCATCACCCCAAGAACTTATAAATCAAATCTATAGAAAGCGTGACGGTTGTGAAGAAGACTGACCTTCTCTATGGAAATGCTCACTTGCTATTAGAATTCCAAATGTAGTTTCAGAATTTTGACAATACCTTCTAAATCTCCTTACGAGAGTTTATTTTGCTCTTTTTTAATAAAACGTTTTCTTTCCCAATGTTTTCTTCTTTTCTTGCCTGACACATATGTGATATGACAAATACAGCTAGGTCTGGCCACATGAATGCTTTAATTAAAATGGGAAACTATTCAAAGTCCTAAACAAACATAAACAATAAAAATATAAGAAAAATAAAAATATTTGGGCTTTTGTTCAATTTACTCCCACAAATCTCTGTGTAAGATAAATATAAAAATGCTACATATTCGACTACCTAAAAGGTAACTTTTGTGAAGGAGGGTTGGACTAGATGATCTTCAGAGGTCCCTTCCAATCTCAGCTATTCCACAAACTTTTAGACAGAGGGAGATGAAGGAACAATCTAGATGCTCACTCAGCTTATTTTCTAATAAAGTAGGTGTGAAGAGAAGCTAATGCAAAGTATTAGCTAAAGGAACAACATGTCGTGGTTTAAGCCCAGCCAGCAACTAGGCACCACGCAGTCGCTCACTCACTCGCTCACTCTACGACTCCCCCAGTGGGATGGGGGCGAGAATCGGAAAAAAAGTAAAACTCATGGGTTGAGATAAAAATGATTTAATAAGTAAAATAAAATAAAACGTAATACTAAAACTAATAAAATGTAGTAATAGTAATAATAATCATAGTAATAAATCAACAGCCAAGAAAAAAACAACTGATGGACAATGCAATTGCTTACCACCCACTGACGGATGCCCAAGCAGCGATCGGACCCTCCCAGCCAACTCCCCCCAGTTTATATACTGTGCGTGACGTTCTATGGTATGGAATATCCCTTTGCCTAGTTCAGGTCAGCTGTCCTGCCCATGCTCCCTCCCAGCTTCTTGTGCGCCTGGCAGAGCGTGGGAGACTGAAAAATCCTTACCTTAGGATAAGCGCTCCTTAGCAACAACTAAAACATCGGTGTGTTATCAACATTGTTCTCGCACTCAATCCAAAACACACTCTACCGGCTACTAGGAAGAAGATTAACTGTACCCTCACCGAAACCGGGACACAATACTAACCACCAACACCTGATGCAGTTTTAGACCGCGAAGATGCTGTTTAGCGTCCCCTACAAGTGATATCGGTCACAATTTATTTTTTTTTTCTTCTAAAAGAATATAGAAAACAAATGCCACTGTAATCTGTGGTTCTTCTCAGAATTTACTGTAATCAGGGTATAGTTTGCTTTGCAAACTGTGCTAGCCTAGGTATCATACCAAGCTTGCAGACACATGAACTGTTTATGGTTGTCCAGAACGCAGTATGACAACAATAATGTTCCACAACTGCGTGATAAAAAGAATGAAAAACAAATTCTGGGAAAGTAACAGAGGGCAACAGGATCCTACTCTGAATGATCCACTAAATTTTCATGCAACAGCTCTTTCTTTTTTCTAGAAATGCGTGTTGCCCTGAAACAACTAAATCATCACTGTAAGTTACAGTATTTTGCTCTTCTTTGGATACATGGCAATAGAAGCAGTACAAAAAAGTCTTAGATTTTGCATAATCTTGGGGTTTGCAGCTCCACAGCAATTGCAAAATCAGCAGTAAGCCATATATAACTGAATCGGGCAGCTTAAGAAGGTAGTTGGAAAAATTGGGGAAAGGACTGATTTCAGTTTGCATTTTTATTTTAAATTTTTATTATTAACGATCCTATTCTGATGGCACCTAATAAAATTTCCTTTTGCTCGATGCTGAACAAAAATAAAAATAAATGTCAGCTCTTACCTCAGTTTATATGCCTAAGGGAAATGCACATTTGCCGTTTGCACATACCAATATGAGACCTGTATTAACTAGAAGCTGAAGCTATATGAATGAAGATAAAATTTAACTCAGGATTTGAAGCGCAACATTTTCAACTAGGCAGAAAGTATTTTAATTCAAATTCAGACTTTTTTAAATAATACGCTCAGATCCTTATACTACACCATTTAAAGATCTATTCCATTTCTTTACTTACCTGTGCTCACCCTAAAGCAAGGGGCCAGAATATCTTCTTACATCCTTAAAAGATGCCTATGCTGCCTTCCTCCTGGCTTTTAAGTCTTAAAGTGCAGACAGAGAAAGATCAATAGGATATGATGACAACTTATCAAAAGCACAATGTAAGCAATCAAAGACAACTCCATGGCAGTGGTGACCTTGGAACTCATACGCTTATTTAAGTTTGTTATGGGTGTCTGTTATTAAGGCAAATGGCAAACTCACTGCTCACGAACAAGTTTAACAGGATGTAAGGGAATGTCCCAGCTGGTACAATGGCAAAACAAGAAAAAGTCTTATTGTACCTTTTGATATAATATTTGGTCTAAAACTCTACAGAAGAGCATTGAAACGACAGCAGTCGCTATATTCTATTCTTCTACCATGCTGCTATCAGTAAAGGTACTCTAAAGCCTGAAAAACGTTATCTCCTGCAGAGGTGCCCAGATAGTTATATTTTTACCAGTAAAGACAGAAACAAGATTAGAAATTACAATTCTCTTCAGGTTTTTACAGATCTCCTCTGAAAGTATTGTTTACTTTTTTTGATATCAGCATAAAGATTCCCTGAGATAATGTTGCTGCGAAATTTTGATCTAAATCAGTAAAGACTTCTTTCTTCATCATGACACTGTGGAATATGGAATCGCACACATTGCCTGGATATTATTTAGCCTCATCTTCTCCTGTAAGACTAAATTCAGATGAGGGCAAGAATGGAAGTTGCGGTCCTTTCACTTAACGTATATGTCTTAATATGAGATTTTAGAACGTTGTATTTATTAGATAACATGTATTTCTTCATGCTTTTAAGGTTTCCGCCACTTGGTTTTCATAAAAAAGGGTGATTCCAAAGTAAGTGAAGATTCCTATTTGAACAACTCCTAACCAAGCTTCTGACTGTAGAACATGGATGTAGCATGCACCCAAAGTATGAGAGCAGGGACAAGAGAGATACTTGAGTAAAAGCAGCAAAAAAAGAGATATTCACCAAGGCTTTTCTAGCCTTCGCAGTTATCAATTGCAATTGAAGTCTGCACTTGATTTCTTCTGTGAAGAGAAAGACAATTTGTGAATCACTCCTTTTGCATGGCATTTCAAGAGTCATCCAGTCGGGAAGTGAAGGGAGGTTAGAAATTATCAGCTTGGAAAAAATCCCGCCGGTCAGTTGGACAGAAGACTTACAGAAACCTCATTCCAGCATTTGGGGGTTTTTACAGTCCTACATTATGGCAGTGACCTTTTTCGCTTTTACTAGGAGGCTGATTTGTCACCAGGATCTGACTCAGGCAGTACCGGCCCGTGTGACATTCAGGATTCCCCGGTGCAGTTCACAGTTTAGCCAGCCCGTGGATTACGCGCCAGCTGGCCACTCGCTTTCCTCCAGCTCTTCCTGCAGTGACATCCAGACACTTTCCTCATTGTCACCATAGGTCACCGCAATTTACACTTGCAACAAAATCACGCTGTCCTACAAACACAGTGAGTAATACGAAGTCCCTGTTCACTGACTGAATCATTGCTATTGCCTCCCAAAGGATTTAGGGTAAACTCTGAGCGCATTTTATGTAAATCCAGAGGAGTTAGAGTACCATCCTCTCCAGTAATTTAGAGCATTTATTCCTGTCCTGGCAGATCACAAAAAATCAAAACTTGGAGACTACAATACATAGGAACGAGGAGAGAGAGCTATTAGAGAAGCTTAGCTATAATTTCAGTCTTTCTTTCAGATGGTCCTGTTGACATCACATATTCTAAACCAGACCTGCTTTAATAGACAGAAGGATATTATTTTTTTTTTAAGTAAACATTGGAAATAAAAATTGTATCCAAAAATCTCTAAGGCACGTGGCATAGGTAAAGTCTGTGGAAATAGGTATGCATATCATTACGGTTGTTTTGTTGGTTGGTTTTTTCGCAGATCTGCCTAAACATACAATAGCCACGTCTCAAACCCAGGTTATCTACTTATTCAACTTCGAAAAAGTAACATTTACTGTTGCTGTTCCACATATCTGGGGCATAATATCATGAAGCCAACTATGCCACTTAGGTTTCCACAAACCCCCCCCTCTAATTCATGCCCTAAGTGTTGTGCAAGGAAATGAAGAATTTTTTTCATGATTAGGGCACTTGGCACTGTTTTAATTTTCTACAGTTTGAATGCCCATTTGTTTCAATCTAGAATTTAGGGAAATAATTACATTTCTTTGTGTTCCACTTCTCTGTCTCTACACAGAATGCAATAATAAGTCCAAATTCCAGGCAAAATATTATGTCATCAGAACCCAACAGTAAGGTGTGCTGGGACTGGTTTTTCAACAAACAGTAAATTCATATTACATGCAAAAAAAAAATTTGCAGAGTTGGGGCTGTACAGTTCATAAATTTCAGTCAATTCAGTGAGTACTGCCAGTCAGAAAAAAAAAAAAAAGATTGATGATTTTGTTGGGCTGCAAAAGTTGGGAAAGGTTAGGCAAAAAGTCAAACTGAACATGAAACACTTTATCTTGATGCAAGCAAAATGTTACACCGACACATTTGGTGATATTTTTCTGTCTAATTGTCATTCCAACAATTGCTGTTCCATTTAATGTAAACCACTTCCCTCCTTTCCTCGCATCCCTCCCACTTCTTCAGTTCTATTGTGCTAGTGAGCACATAAGTACTTCTGAATAAAGAAAAATCATAAAGAATTTTCAGATCAGCATTAGGAACCCATACTATTATCCAGGGGAAATACTGAGAATAAATCTAAACTATCCAGATGCTAAAAGTAAAAATGAGAAGCTAAAAAGAAAATTCAAAACAACGAATTCTGCAGGATGCAGACAAACACAACAAAGACACCGCTGCCATATAAAAAGCTGAGTGACATTGCAGACAAACTCATATCAGGAAAATAACACATTTCTCTCCATATGTATGCATACATGTAAGAGAGAGAAATTACAGGTAGAAAGATGCAGGTACACAACTAATATTGATTTCCAATAGAATCAAGTCACTTGAAATGAGCAGACAGGAACAAAATAAATCAGTACATTTCACAATCACTTAATCCTCAGTAAATTCATTAATTTTTAAAAAGGAAAAGAATTAAATCCAGAATTATGAATCTCAAATGGCAATGGTGTTTCCTGAACAAACCAGTTATTGTTAGCACTTACCACGCTGAGAGGCCATTAGAAATTAATTTTTTAAATGAAAAAATAGAAGGTAGCTTTGCAAGACGATTGAACAAGAGCATTTCTAACAAGGACAGAATGTTTCCCATTTTTGTTCCAAGAAAGTAACAGCTTTTCTCTTGGCTGTTTCAAATTTACAAAGAGCAGGATGAAATTTTCTGCATACATATAAAGTACTGGCATTTTGACGAGGTAATGGGAAATTCAAATTCACCCAATAGACTGCTTGAAAACGAATATCCTGTCCTCCACTTTTTTTTCTTAATTAAACATTCCGGTCGCACTTAATTGCTACGTTTGCCCAAAGTGTAATAAACAATTGAAGAAGCCATTGAGTACCAGGTAACAAATACGTTACTTAGCATGATATGACAAGAAATTACTGGCCCAATTAGTGACACAGATTCTCTAGTGCAAGGTAAAAAAAAAAAAAAAAAAATTGATCCCTAACGAAAATAAGATGTTCTGCAAAGCCGAAACACCATCTCTGTATTGTGCGCTTTGAAGTCTAAGAATATCTCCTGGGAAAACTGAAAATAATGCACTAAGCAAGTTACAGAGCAAAGCCATTTACTTTGTGTGACGTTTTTTGGCTGTGTATTGCAAGGGTGTATTAGGAAGAAAGAGTATTATCAGCTGTCCAGGGAGAGAGTTGTTGGAAAAAGTTAGAAAAGATTGCAGGGATTATAATGTAAACTATGGGTTTTCTGACAAGATGTTGTTGCTAGTGTGAGTAATCTCTTGGTTTATAAAACCACGCTTTTACAGATAGGTGCCTGTTTAGCCCGGCATAACACATCTACCATCACTGCTGTCCCTTATCTACCCTGCAGAATCAAAGGGAGCTTTCAGGGACACTCTCCTGTGATGTGCTGAGGGCATCCAACATCCAGGAGAGTCTCTGGGAGTTAAAAGCGCCTGACTCTTCCCAAAAGACACCCAGCACCTCATAGCATCACACTCAAAGGGAAAGCGTTAAAGATCCAATAAAAAAAAAAAAAAAGAAAAAAGGAAGTTTACTTGAAAGGAAAGCGTGGCTGGAAGGTCCATGAGCTACAAATCAGAGCAATTAAATTCAGTAGCGATGCTTCTCTCACTTAAAAGGAAATTGCAAGAACTTGAGTCTCTTGGCAGGCAGTTTTGGTGCTGTGGTGTAAAGTTTTAAATGTGTTTCACAGTCAGCTTTTTAAAGATATTTCTATGTGCATTAAAATCCACAAAATATATAACTCCAGTTTTCCCCCAGATCTGAGTATATATAAGGTCTCTCTTTACGGTAACTCTTTTCTGGCCAGAGAACAGGGAATAGTAAATCAGCTGCCTCAGATTCTCTCCAGTCTTTTATGAAGCCACTTGAGGGATATTTCTATGGTTTGGAATTCAGCCACTAATAAGGACAAGGTAAATGAGGACAGAATTTGCTTCCTCAGATCACACAGGGAATCAGGACCAAATATTAGTACATCCTCAGACTGTCACCTTCACACTGTAGATAGAAAAGCCCTTTTATGCAGGAGCTGCCAGTGTGGAATTTCTGGGTAACTGGATTTAAGAAGAATTAGTCCTCTGATGAGCAAAACCCAATCCTGTGTGCTACTCTGGATGGCTCTCCGTTTACGACAGATCTGCAAGATGCAAGTGTCAAAGAACCTGCAGCGACGGCAGACTGAACGCAAGGATGTTTCTGCAACATGCCAAACTTACAAACACAATTTGAAGTTTGCTTGACGAGCTTTATCTCCCCTCTAGTTCCTCTTTCAAGCTTTCTCTGCAGAAAGAGGTAGAGGGAGAAGAAAACAAGAAAAGCTCTGGGAAGTCGCTTTTGTTGTAATGAGCTACCATTGCACTTTACTACTCTTGCCCAGATTATGAGCGTGTTCCTTTTGAAACTTTTAAAAAACACAGTGTTTAGCAGACAAGTTGGGGAAAAAAAGACTGCTTATGAGCTCACCTGCATTTATTTTACACCAGCATAAATTCACTGACTAGACAGGGATGACAAAAGATTCATTTCAGAAGAAAAACTCTTTCTAGTTCTTGGTTTGTGTTCTAAAGGCCTAATTCTGCATAATTATTTATAGCACTTCAATTTAAGGGATCCATCATAACAGCCTCTGAGCGCAGGTAATTAAATCCATCTATCAATTTACTCTGACTACATTAGGAAAGGAAAACTACCCATCCCACTGCCTAACTCAGCAGTAGCAGAAAAGCACACTAACACCTTGAGTTGGAATGCAAAACTAAAAACACATCTGTAAATTATCCTGTTAACACAGATCATCCTTCTTGTAACTCAAGCAAAGAGCATACAAAGCAAATATGTAACACACAACCTAAACGCATGACATGTACATAATAGCAGTGAGACCTCACTGGCACAGAAAGCATTTAAAACGTGCCAAGAAAACTTAAAATGTTTCACTAGCCAGGCTCTGTAAAGCAAACAAGAACTCACACGGAAATTTTCCTTGGGGATAAATGACCAGCTATGGCTAATGGCATTCAACTTCCCCACAGACCATCGCTTTTCTCATGTCATTAATCACTAGGAAAAGAAATGGTGGGGCAGGGGGGGAACCTTCACAGTATCACATAAGTGAATAGAAAACTGTAGGAAACTGGTTTAATTTTACATGATCAAACAGCTACATAGAGAGAATTGGGCAACCTGTGCACACTGCACCGAATTTTTAGGGAGCATTTTCTTCTTTATTTTAAAGAAGGTTAACTAGAATAAGATGAAATAATAGATTCATGTCTGTCATTCTCCATTCATTTTCTATATAGACCTAACATGCTTCGTGGATGTCTGCTCCTTTCAAGCTGATGTACATAAGCCAGATGTATACTGGCAGATTTTTCACTTGTTTTGGTTGATAAGCCTGCCTAATAACTTTGTTGCAAACTGGGGACCATTTCAGATTTGTCAGAAACTTACTTTTTCTTTTCCGATGAATATATGTTTTGCGCAAATAAGACTCCAAATACCACTCAAGGAATTTTACAACTCAAGGTAGCACTCTGAGCTGACCCAAGCCCTCACAGTATTTTATGGTATCTTTGTCTCAAAGCAGAAAGAATGTCCCTCTACGCACAAATTAAGTAATTCATAAATCTTACAGAAAGCTTTCATGTATTCATTTTTGTATTTATTGGTGAGAACTGATGCTGTCAAGGTTATCTGCACAGGATTTCTGAAAATCAAAGGAAAAGACAGCAAAACGTTATCCTTCCCCTAGAGGTGCCACACTGCGTGCAACACTTGTGAATGAAATGATTTTGCTGCACCAAATGGACAAACTACACGTAAATTGTAAGGTTACATATTTGTATTATAAAAAAATCCCTGGAAAACATACAGTTAATTTCAAAATGGGATCATTAATACATTACACTGAATTAATTCTCACTTGAATTTACAAAAAAGAATATATAGGCAAGTGTACTTGTAGCTATCCTCTTGCTTGTTACGTAAAACGAAAGCTAGAACAGCTAGAATGTTATTCTAAAGAACTTTTTCAGATGTTTTTATAACTTATATGACATCTTTATGCACAAAAGTACTTTCCCCACTTTTGAAGGCAGGACCAATATTTTAACGTGAGAGACCTACATTTAAGCATATTCACCATCTCAGAGAGCAAATCCCCTAAAACTTTCTGTTAAAATATTTGAACCATTATACAGTTTAGACATGCCAATTACTAATAGATGAAACATAGAAAAAATATATTGTATATTGACCGGGAAACTTACTTCAGATTTAATGTTAACTACTATACCACTACTACTAATAATCGTTTTACAGAATGCTACAGAAAACTGAATGAACGGTTGTCTTTCATTCCTATTTTCTATGCAGTTTAGTTTAGTGAAGACAGATAATGGTTTCATGATATTTAATTACAAATCCACCATAAAAAATAAAGTTGTTTATTCTATATTTTAACCTTGTTAAGCAGCATGAGAAAAATAATAAATAAACCCATCCAAAAAACCCCAGAAGTGACAGAAATAATAAAAACATGCCATTAAAAAAACCCAAACTATTGTACATGCAGGAAAATTAATTTATGTGGAGATGGCCTACACATTTTTGAACAGCACCTGTTCAAAATGCAAAGGCATATGAGCACTCTATTTTTATCAAATACTGACTTCATGAAATATTACTCTATCATATTTTTCATTAGCAATCTCTGTGCAACAGATTTAATGATATACAGCAACTCCACGCTCACATCCAGTTTTACTCATGATTTAAGGTCCTACCAAACAAACCACACAAGAAGTCCAGGGTTTTTTTTTTTCCCTGAAGTATAGAGAAATAAACCGTTCTGCCTTCTAGAAAAAGCCAACGCACCAAAACTACAAAACCAGGGCCTTGCAGTGGTACCGACTAAAACAAAATTAATACAAAAATTACACCGCCATACTCCCTTCCTATTTCTGGCAGACTTCCATTTGCATCCTTTTACTCTTGGTGGGGGAGGAGGGGGAGGCAGTAACAGAACTGAAGAGCATACAATAGATTGTGAGCAATACTATGTGAAGTGTTGCTGAAATATTTGAAAATATTTTACGGCTGAAAGGTTATTCTTCTTTCAAACTCTCCAAGATTGCAGGCTGTTTCTATCCACGATCTGTTGCATAAGAGTCTTCTATGAAGGGCTCAGCCACATCTTCCTTTGCCAGGAGTTTGAAGCTCTATTCAAATATATTGGTCTGATAAGGTGTTCGTTCAAGATAAAAGGGAGTTGCTTAGCTCCAAAGCTGTGGTGAAGACTTTGCTGAACTTTTCGGATTTGTGATGTACCCTGCTCAATCCGTATTTCTACAGAACGTGCAGAAAGTCCTGGAATGAATGAGACTCCTCAATAACAGCTAATCCTACATTGCGGGGGAATAATAGGGCCAGCGGATTTCTGTTAATTGAGATCCCTAATCCTTGCACTTGGAAAGAATATAGGTGCTCACAGGGCATTCAGTGTGTAGGAGTAGGAGCTCCAGCTTCCCAGGCATGCCCATGCCCATCTTGTCCCTGCTCCTCTAGAAATCATTCACCTCCTTCAGCTGATTTCAGTGAAAAATGAAAGGTCTCCATTACAGCCCACTCCTTTAAAGTCAATGCACATCCCTCCTCAAGGGAGGAAGAAATTGACCCCGAATTCCCTATTCAAAATGTTTTGGGGTTTGCAATATATTGAAGGAATTGTCTCTCTTTTTTCTTTTTTTTTTTTTTTTTTAAATTTTCTGATGACTTGGGTAGCTTTCAGAGCACTTCACAAAATCCTGTTTCCTGTCCACCTGCCTCACTCCCCAACTATCCCATACAAACTCACACACACCATCTCGTTAAAATGTGGGTCTACAGTAGAACTTGATGCCTAATTAACATTGCCTAACTCCACCACTAATAACGATTAAGAGCTGAATAAGTTTCTTTCCTTTGAAAAAGGCTATTTACACTTTTGGAGAAAATTCTAAAGGGCACCAACAAGTCATTTCAGAAGCAATTTAGGCACTTAGAAAGCTATATGTATTACTACATTTATACGTAAGGTGTCTCTACAGAGCCTTTTACTAGCAGTTGAAAATTTCACACCCCTTGTGGCATCCAGAAACCATGCGTAGCGCAAGGTGAGGCTACTGAGTCATGCTGATAAACCATATGGCTTTTGATCAGGTCAGAAAGTGGGCACAGTTCACCCGGGTTTCCCATGTAGACATATCCTCTGACTCTTCAGATGACTTCAGCGCTTTTGGAAATGTTACCTTATGCCAGAGTAGGTAGATGCAATGAACCAAGAAAGCAGCGAATGAAATAGGGCGTATGAAGTGTCCTCTCGAAACCGAGTGAAGGAGCCTCAGCACCTCTTTGCTTCTAAGGTGGGCTATGGACTCGGCTCCGACGGAAAGAGATGCTCCTAATGATCTCCTTGTTCCACGGCCGAATGCACAGAGCTAAAAGGGAGGGTTTATACCTTCAGAAAATAGAAGAAAGGTAAGGGTGTATTCCTAAAGACGAGATGCAAACAAGAAGTGGAGAAAAACAGAAACAAAATGAAGCACAGAGTCCGGGGAAAAGTAAGGACTGGTCAATAGCAAACCAAAATGCAATAGGCATGAGAAAAAAAGTGTGTACTGGAAAGGGAAATACAAAAGTTGGGAGATGAAAACAGGGAAAAAAAAAAAAAAAAAAAAAAAAAAAAAGCAAAAAAGCAAACAGTCTAGTTTTAAGAGCTACTGTATTGGGATTTCTGCAGACCATACAGTAACTCCAGAGAATTTTCCTTTAGGACCTTGATCCAAAGAGTATTACTTTGATTCTAATGGGCTTTGGATTAGGCAAGCGCCCCAGAGTACAAATTTATTTATGTAGACCAAATATCTTGTATAATTCAGCACTGGCTAGCAACTGCAGAGTATCCCGTGTACACAGCTTAAACAGTTCCTTTTTTTGGAACCTGCGCAGTAGTATACAAAAATGTTTTTAATCAAATTCTTGCCCCATTTTACTCATACCCAACAGGACAGCATGCATCATTGGATCAGAGAGGCCACCTCTCTCAGCTTGCATTATTATAGACTCACTCGCTTTAAAGAACTCTCATCGGGAGTTACAGCCAGCTGGTGAACCAGCCTCACGTTTCCCTACGACACGCCAAATACACACCACAGATTAACCTGTTCTACAGCTGAATACATCCACGCAGCTAATGAGTGAAATATAATAGCTGATATACTTACCGATAGTACGATCCCTAGCCAATATGCAGGGTATAAATATGCTTTAATGTTCTTTTTATAAGCTGTGCCTCTGTTCTTACAGAATACATTAAATAGGCTGGCATTTAAATCAAGTGCCTCGGGGGAGACGCATCTCCTGAAGCATTTAGTCACCTACATTAAGAAAGAAGACTTCTCCCCAGTTTAGCAACAGGTTTTATGAATGTGTGAAAATTCTTTATGGATGTATTTGTTAACAACATGAGATCTTTTTCACACCTGTAAAAGGCATTTAATAATCCTTAGGGAGAGTTTTTCCAGTTTCAGCAAGTGAGGCATCATATTTGCTTTAAGTTGAATTGTAAGCGACTCCACCAGATCTTCTTGATTCTCTTGCAAAAAAAGGTATTGTCTTAATTAAGCTTATTTCCAGTTATTATAAATCAATAGGCTGGCATGAAAAAATACTACTTAGTAGTTCAAAAAACTAATTGGATCCTGGATGCAGGTAGGCTGATGCAGGGTGCGTGCAATCAATCACTAGAGGAAAAAAAAAGTCTACACTAAACACTCAAAAATTAAAGCTTTTCTGTTGACTGAACATTCATTCCACATAACATAAGCTCTCCTTGTGGATAGCTTAAATCTTTCTTAAATGTAACAATTCTGATTTTTTGGAGCACTGTATTTGTCAAAAGATTATTACACAATTCAGAGAAAAAAAAAAAAAAAAAAAGTATATTCTTTGATTGTGTCCAAGATTCATTTGACCCTGACGCTACTACTTTGGGAAACCAATTTTCTTAATCACGTAGTCCTCTTTACGAAACAGCTCATTTATAGATTCCTCTCCTTTTGTAAACAGAGGCAAGGTCAGCTACTCTTTAGCACGACAATGTATTCCATTATGTCCATGCCTAAGACAGGAGGACTGAAAGAAAATTCTCTCTACAGAATACATTATACACTCCATTTCAATAGTGCATTATACATCAGTTTTTCTCTATATTAAAGGATCTACATGATGTATTGGTCCATATTACGTATCATGTATTCATTCCCCTGCAGCAGTTGCAGACTCTGTTCCACTGAATAATGTAATGCAACTGTCAGTTCTTGTCCTGCATCACTTTATTTCATATAATATTACTTCACTCTACATATGGTTCTTTCTCTATTATGGCAGAGTTGCAATACATGAATCACCGTAACTTCGATGTTCTCTCAATATATATCGAGTGATAGGTCCCTTTCTTTGTGTAAAATTACCGGTGACAAAAATGAGCAAGACAAAATGTTACAGGATTACTGAGTGCACCTTCAATATACATTACCGTAGCTGGATTTTCATTTGACTTATATTGCTCATCTTCACAGCATGCATTCATAAAGCAAACAAGAGGTAAACTGTTGCAGGTGAAATAAATGTTTTAAGAGGAACTGATTTCTGCAAGTATTCTTCAAAAGCAAGTATCATAGCCCAGTGTTTCCATGTGTTAACAAGCAGAGAATAATCTATGAATAACTATTGGATGAATAACCGAGATCTCATTAGAATTATGAATCATAGGATATGAATTAGGCGAATGAATCTTTTGATAGTAATATGCCTCAAGGTCTTGTAGAAAAGACCACCTTTCCTCAGACAGGAATAATTTCTTGAGCCACAGCTTTTTCTAGAGACACCGTGAGCAAACTGGTGCTGAAAAATACAAACCCTGGCAAGTGTGGGCTGCAAAGGGATGAAGAAAGGAGCAAAGGAGCACAACATGATAAACTGAAATAGAACTGGGAAAGGATACAGATGATGAGACATGTATTCATCCACCTAATTATGATAACTGATTTTTGACTCAAAGTTTCCCCAATTCAAGTAACAAGGTGAGGAAAGTTTAGTGACTTATCACGGTATTTTTTTCTAGATTTGCAGACGGAAAGGTGGAGGAAAAGAGAATCTAAGTGGTTTTATATTCCTCTCGTAATCTTTATTTCCCAACTCCTTCCTGGTGAAAACAGTTTCAAAAAATCCTTGAGAAGGAGAAGGCTGAATGTAGGCCCTTCTTAACCCAAACTCCTCCCCAAATGTTGTATCTGGGTTTTCAGCATGAAATGAGGCTTTGCAACTCTCTGTCTTCTGACTCTCTATACTCTGCTCGCAGCAAGAGCAGAGATTAATTAATCTAGCAAGATACCTCCATTCTGGCAAACTTCTTTTGGAGGAAAAACTATTATTAGCTTTAGATACTTTTAATTACAAGTTTAAGAGAAGATCAAAGACAAAGGGCATTTCTCAGATTTTTCAGTCTTCTTAAAAATAACTTAAGCCTTTGATTAACACACATTTAAAGGAAAATGATTAATTACATAGTCAAGAACTGTCAATCATAAGCTAATTCCCATTTCTACTGACATTTATACGTGACAAAACCTACTGTACCAAAAAGCTAAGACCGGCCGGACTAGCAATTAATTAGCTGCACCAGCTTTGCTAAGATGGCTCATGTGCTTAGCTTCCTAGTTCCTTAAAGGAACTGCCTTATTAGGTTTGCAGACAAGAGGTATCTAGTAAAAACACTAACTGACATTCAATTGAAGTTATAGTTTCACAATAAGTCACCAGACAGTATTTATGCAGGAAAAGAAAAAAAGAACATACATCATTTATATTTAGTTAGTTAGTGTATTTTGAACCAAGAAGACTATTTCACAAACCTGCACATCCTTCTGTGCGTTCACTTAATTTACAGGTGTAAGAAAGCTCGCTTTAGGATACGTTTAGAAAAAAAACCCACATACATTTATCTTCCTGTGTTTTGTAAGGCAATAAGAGTTTATGTAAGGTATAAACTCGTTCATTTCAGATACTCTGTACATTTCATACAGTCTTATACATAAAAAAGGCGTTATTAAACGAGCAACATGGTCTTAACATCACAGAGACCCCGAAAGAACCTGCATGTTCTGCAAGAATGTGAATTTTAAATAAACTGTTCTCTAATGAACTGATGAAGAGACCCTAACAAGTAGCAAATACTTTTCACTAGCAGTTACGACAGAAGTTTTCTTTTCTTCGTGACACCGGTAGCCTCTAAGACTGAAGGTTGCTTTCTGAAGGTTCCCCTCGCTATTCAGCCATGACAAACACTATACGGCATTGTCGTGAGGTTGAGATGGGACACAGAGGGGTACAAAAGAGATTCATAGCACAAAAAATTCTACCATTTTATACCCAGTGTAATGTCACTTTTTTTTCTTATTGCCATCATGACAAGTGCTAAAAGGTACTAAACATTGTTAATATAAAATACGAATTCACATTTTCTCATATTTTTATAGCACACAATCATAGCCTATTCTTTTTTCTTTTACAAAATAGCTAGCCTGTTTTTTACAATGATAATTGGCCACAGGCTTGAGGATATTATTGCTATCACCTACCATCTCACCTAAAAAAGTAGGTTGGAAGAGGTGGGGAGGAAAAGGGAGCGAAAAAACGGGCCCATTCCAATTAGTTTTGAAGTAAGGAAGATGAAGGTTTGAAGAATGAAACCTGCAGTTTCAGCAGAGCCATTCCTTGGCAGATATTTGGGACCAAATGAGGCACCTGAGAGGAAAAAGCAAGAACTTCTACTCTGTGAAGAGGTCGGGCTTCCTGCCGGAGCTGAAATACGTGCTCTCCAGGCTGAGCACCGGAGCAACAATGGATCACATACACCTAATCCCCTTTGTTACTCTGTCATGCTAAATCTGAAACCCTGAGTATTAAAGAACGATTAAAATACAGGAGTCTGGCACCTTTGGAAAGTAATAAATTACTTACTACCGGGAAAGTTATGTACAAAGTTGTACACGCTATGCTCTGATAGTCATACAGCTCCAGCTCTTGCTAAAGGAACGTAGACCTAGATCGCAACCATCAGGTACCAATTCAAGTTAGGTTTGTATTACAAAAATTAATGTCACCTAAAAAGTACCACATTTCTGATTTCTGATGTCACAGTTGTACCTTAAGACAGGATTGCAACCACAGAGGAAAAAAAAATTACAGAGAAATGCGGAGAAAACACAGGAACAAGGTCATGTTTTTTCTAAGATCCTGGGGCCAATTTCCACCCATCTATTCATGTCCCTCTCAGGATTTACTCCACCTGGATCTGGGTCATATCACCTACACCAAATGCTATGCCTTAGCATAAACTCAGTAGACAGAAGCATCTCTAAAGCCTTAATATGTGCAGAAAACACCTGTATTTGTGAAAAACAATAGTTCTCACCAGAGTACGGCAATATCTGCTACCATAAGGAAATCCATCAAAAATTATTATCTAGTTTAGGACAAAGCAGCCTTTTATAGACCGTAAGAGTAACTGGAACACACATAACTTATTCCAATTAGCTGGAAGTCCTGACATAGCAGGTGGCAGCAGTGCATCCATTACTATAATGTGGAAAATATATGGTGCATGGCAACAGGCAGTTGTATTTGTCTTGATTATGGAACCTGAAAACGGTACTTTCTATCCTATCTGCTGTGGAAAAATCACTTTTTCTGACCCTAGCGTGGAAACGAGCCTTGAACAATGTACACAGGCAACATTTTCATGTTTCTTCTGCTAAATGAATATCATGACTATGAGTCTTCTATGCAGAGAGTCGTGTTAAATACCCGTGACAACAGAAGTTGATTGTGAATATAAAGACAAAAAAAGAATTTTAGGTGATACAGGCACTTCAAAACCTCCCGAACTAGAGGAGCAAAGACGAAAAGATCCTTCTGACCACAGTACACAAGGCAAGGGTAGCACATGTACTAATAGCACATAAGGAATGGTAAGTATTTGTCTCCCTTCAGGAAAGAGTAATTATTTGTCATTATTGCTCTGTACCCATGCTGCAGTTACAAGTTTACCTCTAGTCCATTCAGCCATAGAAGATCCGGATCTCAATTCTGCCTGATGTCTCAAACATGCTTCTGTATCAATGGGAATTTTATGAACAGAGCAGTTACTGCATCATTCCCACAGATGCCTAAAACATGGGAGATCAAACACGACTAACCAGCTTCATATTTTACCACATTCTGCAGCCTTCTCTTGTTAGACAAAAAAATGCTTTTTACAACTGGAAATGAGAGATTCTTTCCATAGAGTTGAACAAGACATTAAAATCTCTGATAAAATCGCCTGATGCTGTCACTGACCCTTTGGCTTAGCCATATTTTAAAGCAGTGGATGACAATGTTGCAAATGCCGGACCCAAAAGGAATACATGTAAATCCCCTTTTAAATAACAATTACAGAATATTATTCCTTATCCATGAATTCACAAAATATTTTACTCAAGATTGTTACCTGCCCTACAGGAGGCAGAGAGGAATTCCTAATTTACAGACGAGGAGCCTGAGAATGACTGATAATAAAACTAACTTTCCAGAGGTGCCATAGGGAGTGCACCAGAGCACGGGGACACCTCTGCTCTCACTCCTGTGCTTAACGCCAGTCGTGCCGGTCAAATACTCCACGTGAATACACTTATGCAATTACCTGGGACTTACAGACAGCTAAAATCACACCTTTATATACAAGGGCAGCTTCTGAGCTAAGACGATGGGTTCTAAACACAGGTAAGTAAATTGTAAAGGATACAGCAGATCAGAACCTGGCTCATTAAACTTTTCATTGGATTAGCTATATCAGTTACCTCTTTTTTTTTTTTTTTGTCTTTTAACATTCAAGAGGTAGAATGCATAGTAACAGCATTGTCTTAATGCTTGCAATGTCTTATTAAAAGGAAAATAACATACTCGCACACATATACATACACACACGTGGGGGGGAGGGGGCATGACTGAAGACTGTTCTGCTTCAGAGGGCCGTAATTTTGACTGCAGTACACATTGCCAAAAATGAGAACTGAAGACAGCTGAAGGTTTATCACAGAACCAGGCAACTCTCTTAGCAAGGGGCTGATAGCATTGGTGAAGAAACTGGTGTATCTGGTACGTCCAGACAATCCCCTAGATAAAGAATTCCAGCCTCTCTTGCAGGCTCTGCTTTCCTTTAAGGCTCCCAACTCAGCATATTTACCACACCTAAAAAAGACTGATTTGGCCCTTATGTAGGTGGTTTCCTAGAAAAGCATATTTACATAGGAGCTGAAGCATTACTTCCGTCTCTCAATACAGAATTTTTGGTAAGAGGTGAAAAAAAAATCAATTTATAAGTGTTTTCCATTTAAAGTAATTTTCCCTGATAGGAACTGGGTAAATGACCAAAAATTGTAAGTATAATCACTTTGTTTCACATGCATGAACTAGTATATGGGACAGCTAAATGCCAACTGGTATCATCGTCATGCCTACCAAGTTAAAACACAGTGTTTTGTTATTCTAACACTAACCATTTGTGGGGGAAATTTTAATTCTGAAAGCAAAAGTGGCCTGTCAAAAATATTCTGCTATAAGAAATTTTAAAAGAAAAAAGACAGGAAATGTTCTTGCGTTTTGTTCATTTAAAGAAAAAAAGAAAGGCAATGCTGCAGAAGATAAGAAAAATTATACACAAGTCGAGGTCCACGCAAACTTTCAGCAAGGCTTCTAGCCTCTTCTTTTCATTTATATTTAAGATACAAAGACATTTTAATTAAATTAGCATTTATATAGAGAGTTCTCAATTTAATGGAACATTTAAGAAATACCCAGCGTATAAAATGACATCTTTTAAATTGCTAAAATACCTGGATAAGATTTCAGGATGTGTGCCTTTCACTTCATGGATAATTCATTTGGCTATCTTGGCAACAATGTTTACCAAATACAGTTTTTACTCACTAAAGACTTAATTGCTACGTGCCATTCTCAAGAACATAAAATAAGCAGCAGTTTAGTTGCAGCGAAAGCTCTCTGTCTGCTTTCTTAAATTAAACGGGACTGTCTGTGCCTTGTGTGACATTAACTTCCCACCACAGCTCCCAGTTGGGGATGCTGGTCAAGCTGGAAGTAGAGCGTTAGTGCACTGACGTACCAGGACTGTTCTCCTAGTTCTGGAGTTTGTGACAATAAGGAGTATATTTTATGCAACGGTTCAATCACACCTTTGATTAGATAACTCTCACAGACATTTGAAGGGTCCTGCATCTTCAACAGATCTGCCAGCACAAACGCTGTAAAAAGCAATTTAGATATCAAGCTGAATTGGCAATCTTCCTGGAAGGGATGGCCATTAAACACTCCAAAGTACACCTTCCAGCCATCTCTACTAGGACAGGATCCGACCTAGATGTTTCCAGCACCTAATATTGGACCACGGTCGAGAGCTTCCCTCTGTGCCTCCTGGGACAGAGAAACCTCGCAGCTAGGTCGAATGAGAAAAGCCGGCGGTGGCCTCAAAGCCATGACTGACAGCAGCATGACGTAGGTGAGAACCTGCTGCACTCAACCACTGCTTTATACACAATATGCAGAAAGCTCATACAATGTTGAAATTTTTTTCCGCTGTACGGTGTTTAATGTTATAATGTATGATTATGGGCATTCAGCTTAGATGAGTTTGCCTGTAGCTGTGAGTCTCGCTCTCTTCTTTTTTTTTTTTTTTTTTTTAAGAGCTTGTTACTGTTGGTTGATTATTTTATTTTCATATAATGCATAGGACCTAAGTTTTTAGAAGATGGTGATCCAGGTTAGACGGACAGCACCTGCATCTATATACCATATTCACCCGCGTTGTTTTACTCTTGTGATAAATATTACGTAGCAGATAAATCATTTTGACGTCACTACTGAACTATCCTCAGGACTATATTAGTGAATCTGCAGCAGTTTGTGTGCATTCAAATTAGACCTAAAACAAGTTCACTGACCAACATACAACACTTTGAATCAGTAACACCGACTGCCAGTGACGACACCACCTGAAGACCCGAGTCTGAAACGCAAAGGAAAAGCGGGGAACAGGAGCGTCCTCCCCTTTCGAACCTGCTACAAACCTGGTTTCCATTTCCTAGAAAATGACTAATAAGGGATGAACTTACTGAGAAATCGTAATTGGTTTTACCCTTACCAGAATTTAATACACTCGATCAGATAATTAAAATCGCAAGACTGCAAGTTAAATGTTCTACAGGGTCTTGGGCTGACTGACTGCAAAAGAAAACACAGAGACGGTGCGATGGTGGTTTAGAATTAAGATAGAATGGCTGAACATGGCAATACATCCTGACTTCTTTAAAAGGGTTATCTATAAACATTAGATGTACACCAGTAAATTTTAACTACTGTACCTTCATCGCGCATATTTAACTCCTTGACAATTATGCAACATAGCCCAGAACATTTGGATTGATGTCTCTGCTGAAATCGAAGACAAGAAACATTTTCTATATTGCTAAGTGACTGTCCGTGACTATTTAATGGGTTCCGATGAAGATGTAACAAAGGTATATCTAGATAATGGAAGAAGCTATCCTCCAGCTGTGTTTATTAGAAAATACATCACTATTAAATCTTAATCTATTCTAAAAGAAAATAAGCAAAAGAGGTATAACTGTAGCAAGAAGAATAGCCTTATTATGAGAAGATCTAAGAATACCTTTATTTCAAAATCGGATTAGTGGTATGACAGACTGTGCCACATCGCAAAAAAGGTCTGTGCCATTAATCAAGGAATCTAAAATTTGATAAAATGTGTGTGTATGCAGAAGGATCGTTTCATAAACACATTTAAGTGAATGTGATGTAATAAATTGAGCCTATGGACATGTGCTGAATAAATATTTATGATAGCAGTAAAATGTGCCTGTGGTATTTATTATTTCAGAGTTTTCTCCGTGACAGGTAATGATTTTTTCCCTTCTAATTATGATTCAGTGCTACATCTTTATTTTTAGTTTTTCTCCTGCATATATGCACCGAACATATACTGTATGAAAAAAATAACATTTTAAAAATGCCATAACAAAATCAAAAACTTCAGCCACACTGCAAATCTGGAGTCCGAGGGAACTTGTTTCCACGTCGGAGAATACAAATTGACCTAGTACCTCAAAAAGCTACTAAAAGTTCTCATTAACATTAAGTCTCTATTAGGTAAGAGTAATGCTCCTTGATTTCTGCTATCAGTGAAGAAAACTATAAAGATGCTAAGGAAACAAAAGGACACTGATTCAAATTTTATGCCTAATAAACCTTGCTCTGAGGGACTAAACAGACTTCACCAATGCAGAGATTATGTAGTGGACAAATTCCACCCAGACCACTTTTAGGCATATTGTTAGTGTGTACTCATCCATTGGACTCTCGGTAGAATCTGGACTTTCAGGGACAATCTTCAACCCCATCCTCTGGCAAATCTTATTTGCAGCCCCTCCTCTCTACAGAGATCCCTCATGCCAATGCAATATGAAAGAGGATTTCAGTACATGAGGAACAGCTTATTAATTTTACACAGTTCTTGAGCTATTTTGAAACCTACCCTGGAGAGTACTGTCAGCAGTAGAGAGTGATTATTTCCTCAGCTTTCTTGTCTTTTTCTATTCAATCCATCTGCTTAACACAATGGGCTCACAATCTCCGACTGAAATTTCTAGACACCACCATCGTACAAACAAATATTAAAAATTATAACATCCGCTAAGATAAGAAATAAAAGACACACGACATGATGTACTACTCAAAAAAGCCCCATGAAATTATGGAAGAAAGTTAATGCTGACCTTCCCTCTGTGACTGTTGACTCTTCACATCTATTGGCATTACACATGGTAAATCACACAGACTCACTGCAAACTAAAAAGCCTTGTCCCAGTAATTCTCACAAATAATGGCCTGTGAAATCATTCTGATGAACTGCTAATTATCCTAACAGTCCTACAGTAACATATGAAAGCAACTAATCCTTTCAAACAGAGCTAGATGTGTCTTCACTGAACTACATCCTCACCCCATTCATTCTCTTATGGAATAGAGAGAAAATACCTTGCGTACGGATGCCAACATTAAAACATCCAGAGCAATTACATGGAGAGGGAATATTTAAATGGCAAACAGTATCTGTAAAACAAAATGACATGATGTGAAGCCACCAGTTCAAATCTAGACTCAATGCATTATGACTGCCCTTCTCACTTAATAGCCATCAGATACCATGAGCAACTGGAATTACAAGACAAGCAGAGAACAATATTTAAAGGAACTGCCCCCCATATGGCCCCAAAAATGTAAGCACTGACAGGGAGTTTGGAAAGATTTGACTTATACCAAAAGACAGGCAAGTCTCATCTGTGAAGGCATGAGAGCTCTAAGCTTCGTGTACTGGCGTGCACAAAGATCAGTATTTTACGCCTTTTCTACATCTAAATAATTACAATAGCTCTATAAAAATCAAACCAAATAACTGAGAAAATACTCCCTGTTAAAAAAAAATAAATCACAAATTTTCACAGGGAGAAAACATTTCTGCTTTTCTTCTTCTTGAACAAAGGTATGCTCTGCCTGCTCGACCCATTTTCCTTTTCTTCTTCCCCTCCCCCATTTCTTTGTGGCACCCTTTTTCCTTTTTTTCACAAATCAGTTCTATTAATCCCACGGTATGACCTACACACCAAAGGAAGGAAAAATGGTATTTGTTCAGTAGCAGCACATTGTTTTAATGGTCCTGGGTCTTAGTATTAGCACCATACAATAGGATGAAACAGATATGCAGAACTCGGCGAGTCTGCTTAATTCCTTTTCCCATTTCAGGCTGCTGTGTGACTTATGGTTAGATGCTTGACACGTTTAGATAGGTAAAGCTGAAGTAAGTGGATGGCTGAAACTCCTGAAATAAACTGAATGGCTATTCTTTAACAAGCACAAGCAAAGACTGAACAGAATAATCCTTAACCTCTGATGCGCTTAGTTTTTTGTTTGACGCACAGCTGTGGGAAAAGCACTACCCAATAAATTGCTTATGGAGCGATGACTGAGGCACGGCATACGCTAAACCAGCATGGAATCTGCTTTAAGCTATGCCAATTGACAACAGAGTGTTACACACTCTGGCCATGCCCCAGATACGTCTCGTATCACGGGCAAGTGCACAAGAGACACAGAGGGAAATTTCAGATGGCCAGTCTGACCGTTGTGTGATTTCTTTGAATCATTCAAGAGGGAACGCAAATGAGAAGCTGATTTACTGTGCCTCAGCTCCAATCCGTGGAACGGGAATAACCATTCCAGACAAGCCTACTGCCAAGACACGCTGTAGCACCGGAGAGATACCAGCGTGTCTGCCGAACAAGGGTTAATGTGCCTATGCCACTTTTCCACACGACAGTTAGAAACAGGGGGGGTTTAGCAATGTTGAACTGATTTATACTAAGTACCATTTAGCAGTAATGACTGCTTCTTTTCTCCCCCCTGATTTTCCTTTTTTTCCAAACTATACTTTGGCAATTAACTGACCCCTGCAGAAGACAAAAGAACCACCACATACTATAAGCATATGGAAATTTACTCCTAGATTACATACAGTTCTTTTTGTAGTTTTTCTTCCAATTCAAATAATTACATTTGGAAAAGGAAAGAAAGAGGTGAGTGATTATCAAATAGCCAACAGAGACCAAGTTAATGACTTGAAACAAACAGAAAACATTTGCAAAATCCTGACGTATTTATTTACTCACACCACACTTGCTATGACCAGCTTAGGATGAGCCTTTCACACATCTCCACCAGTGACCTTGTACTGAAACAGCGACATTTGTACCTAGCCCAAGTGCCAGCAAAAACCGTATGAGACACACAGATTGTACCGAAACCCACCTTCCCAAAGTCTAAGGCATAAGCTCCCCGGCAGGCAAATTCTATCCCACAAGTACAATGAATAGATAGGATCTGAGGAGTCTTCAGTTGAGTCACTTGCAATTTATATCAGCATTAATAACTGCCATATCTAAAGTAACTGCCTCTATAGATATCTAGCAGATGTATCACGGGTTTTTTCCCCCATTTATTATTTACCTTTGCTGACCTCCAGCTCTTTGAAACTAAGCTCCTGCACACTTACGTAGAAATTGCATTTTCATTTAGGCAACCGTACAAGTCATGAAATGACTGTCAGCTACAAACTGAAATTTAAGTGTCTGAGTTAGATATTTGCAGGCCACTGTTCTTCTTAACAGACCAACAACTCCTCTTATCTGCATGCTTAACTACAGTTTTGCAATGTCTTGCACAGTAAGATATTCAAGCATCTCACTTTAAGATGTTTGTTTTTGCTGTGGTTTCTGCAAAATAATGTTGTTACTATCCTTTCTTCACCAGCTTCTCCCTCTAAATGCCGTACAGTGGATTTTACTATATTCATGTCAGACAACAGCTAAAGCTGTCAAATTGTCCTGAGTGATGAAAAGAAAGCTTTATGAGCTAGCGTGAGAAGATTTCTACAAAAGTTAAAAAATATGATTACAAAAAATTTTCTGGCTTCACTCTTAGTGAATGACTGGTTTTCTACTAGAAGTCAGCACAGTCGAAATGAGCATTTGGCCCACATACCCTCATACATAACACATTCGAGCCAACAATTTCTGACGAAACCATGTTGCATGTTTCTCAACCGCAGTACTTGAAAAATAAAGTCTTCTAATTGACAGGGCATAAAGTGAGCAGTCACACTCTTGCAACTTAAGTACAATCTCCAAGCAATAAAGAATTGCTCGGAAAAACTTCCAAGCAATAAATTAGGGTAGACTTCTCCCCCACCTTCCCTTGCCTATATAATGTTTTATTTCCCCTCACTTGATGTAACAGCTGATTCTAGGAAGATGGACATTCACAGCATTTCTATTTGGTTTAGAATAATCAGCAGCGGTATTTGAGAGCTGCTCTGAATGCTGGGGTCGGGGTGCACGCCCCAGGTGGATTTAAAATCCGCAGCAAGGCAAACTGCAAACACAAACCAGCCCGAGAAGAGCATGGGTGGAAGGATGGGGCTTGGATGGGAGCCACAGCATGTTCTGACCAACTGGGACACCAGGATTTTAGGACGCATCCATTTAGACACAGCCAAAGGGGCTAATCTCACATCTGTTGTTTTGTCACAACTCCTAAACCCCTCTCTCTGGGAACTGAATATCCAAACCCAAAATAACAGCATGACTCAATTCATGCTCGTATGTTTTCCATAAATATGGCAATTCATTATTTTCGCTGAAAGCTCCCTCATAATTCTTGTCATGTGAAATAAAGTGAACGCTAACTGAATCAAACCTATTTTAAAAACACACGTTTGCATTATTATTTGCAATATTTCACTCACAGCTTAAAAAGCATTGTTTAGGTGGAAGGGGGGCCACATCAGAAGCGCCGCGTGCGTGAACGACATCCTATCTGCCAGAGGCGCGACGGATCAGGTCACGCAGTGGAAATTTTGCGCTTGACCTCAATAAGAGCAAACCAGGCCCAGGCCAATGATCAGAAACCGCATCTTCTTTAGCCCTCAGTTCCTTCTCATCTCCCCATCTCCGCCGGTCAGTGAGGAGGAGCCAAGCCCACGGCCAGTTCTCCCCATCTCCTTTCCACCTACTTCCCAGTGCTCTAGAGCTGCTGTCACCGAGAAAGCCAACCAACTCCCGGGATTCAACAATGCAAACGTGGATTGAGATTACATCTGACTCCTCTTCAAGGTAGCGAAAGTTTCTCAGAGTTTTTTGAAGTTTCTCCAAGTCTAGTCATTCTCTGCTCTTCTTTATTTTACAATTGCAGATGAGTTGAATTGATGAAGTAAATTAGAGAAGCCCTAACTCAGTTGCAGATATGCAGGGATAGAAGAACATATTTGGAAAGCAGTCAACTTGCTTTAGAAGCATGTTGGCATTTCTTTGCAGATACAGCTGCAGTACAAGAGAGCTAAAGAAAGAGTTAACACTTCTGTCATTTCTGAGTAGGTGTCTGAGCGCATCCCCCGCTAAGGCCCCAGAAGAGCAGAATGATCTGAGCAAATCTTTTACCGCTGTGTCTCTCCATGCTTGAGCAGCAAGCTCTTCAGGAAACACCTATCTGTGTATTTAAAAGGAAGACTTGCCATTGTGCTGTTTACTGTTCATATAAGTGGGAAAAAAACCCCACCCAGATAATGCCCATTCCTCACCCCGTCAGGTAAACCCCACCTTAGCTTCAACCTCGCCTTGCCTTCTGAGATTGGGGATCACAGATACCACGTATCTATCGTATGTGTGCATTTTTCTTATCAACCAAGCCCCCAAAACGGTAAAGCTTTTTGGTTCTTATCCTACCCACAGCGCGCGAGCCAGTCACACCCTTAATCTGGACTATTTTGATGGATTTGGGCAGTTTAGTGCTTCCAGAAATTCAGAACCAATTGCTACGGTTTTCTACGGTGAATCAGTAATCGCAGGCCAGAGGTGGCGACTGCTCCCAAGCACGGCATCCTCCCCACCACCTTGTCCCAGCTCTATGGAGCGACATCCAGCAGCACTACTGCTTCTCCCCTCCTCCTTTCCCACTTCATTCCACTGGCTCATTATTTTCTGTCAACTAAGGGAGAAGTGAATAATTACTTATATTGTTCTGACCAATTACTGAATATTGTCACTGAATATTTTTTAACATTTTCAACTCTTAGAGAAATGCTCTCTTTTTCAACTTAAACCTATGGACCATTTTCTCATTATGAGGAAACATCTGTGATATGGATGTGTGCATGCACATGCTCGTGCACAAATGTATATAAAGTTATGAGGGGGGGGGATTACTTCCAGACATCCACGTTGCTGTTCGGAAAGAAAAAAATGTCTAAGTGATGGTAAGTACATGGCCTCTTTTCTTTATGTTTGTCACTTTTAACTTTATAGAACAGCGTTGTTATTTATAATACACTTTCTTTCATCAAATCAGACTGTTCCATTCTACTTATAATCACAGCTACATTCACAAGTCAACTTATTATCACAGCAAGATCTATCAGCTCTGCCTACACTGTATTTACAAACTAGAAAGGAAGTTTTTAGCTTAGAAAAATTTGCTACAGATACTGTGGCAGACCTGAGGACATCAAACTTAATAACAGAGAGATAAATTAACTGATACTAGGGAAAGACAAGGGAGAGGTCAGTAATGTCATCTTGATTACTCAGAAAGGTTAAGAACTATTGCAAGCTTTGACCAAGGAGAAGACAAAAGATTAACTTCGGTGAACTACACTACGTGATCCGTTGAAAATACAATAATCAAGCATATCATCCTATGGTTAACCATGGTAATGGCCATCTGTGTGAGAAAGCTGGGAAAACATTCAGGCTGTAGAACTGGTCGTGCTTACTCACACTGGGCATAGCAGTTGTGCATCAGAGTTTTGCCTACAGAGTTCTCCCCTGGACGGAAATGAAGAGACAGAGAGAAATTTCCCTTAAAGCCAAGTCAACTTCTTCTTGCTATCAGAAAAAATCCATCTTTGAAAATTAGAAACAGCAGGAAGTACACTGTATCGAACGCTAAATTAATTTCTTCTGATAACTTATTTCAAACAGTATTTGATTAAAAGACAATAAAACATGCTTTTAAATCTAGAAAAACATGGTTACTGCAGGCTGAGGCAAAAGTGGTATTGCTGATAAGTGACAGCAGTGTTGTTATTTATTTCGCTCTTGTAAAGGCACCCCAGTCAATCAATAGCTGTGCATGTGCTAAGGCAGTAGGGCTTGTATAAAGATGCTTATCAGAAATCCATGAGCAACATTCCACTTTTGATTACCGTGCTCCAGACTGTCCACAACACTGCTGAAGACTGTATGCCTCTTTGACAAGCCATATTGACAGAAATAATAATATAGAAACCACACTTCCTAATATGCATATCTAACTGCACAGCCAATTAACCACTATGCTGACTGAAATTGCTTTGTTATTCATTTTATTCCAACTGATGTTAATACTTTGGCAGCTGATGGGGATAATAACTGATGGAGCATATTGGAAATTTTGAAAGGGGATATAAAATTTATATAATTTAAAGATGTGGAGAAAGGTGCTTTACAGTCTTAAAACATGGAAATGTCTCAGTTATGTGTAAGAAGTACTCAGAGCAGGAGAACTAGTAAGTATTTGAAAATCTGTGAATGAAAAGGAAATATAAAAAGAGAAGATGGTGGTATACTAACAGGTTTGAAAAAACGTTAAAAAGATCTCTCTCTAAAAAAAGGCAGTTATAACACGAAGATGAGACTTTTTCACTTCTACCTCTAATATCACATTGAGTAACAATGCTTGAACATCTGGAAACATTTACATTTGATGTTTTAATCAAAACATAACCCTTTTCTGCAACATAATAAGCACATTCTAACTGAAAAATGCCATCTTCTTTACCCTAGCCCCTAAAAATGTTTGGTTTATTATCATAAGATGCAGAAATAGCAATTCCAGCATATCAAAAAAAAAAAGTAAAAGGCCATCAAATTATTTTTACTTACACTAGTAAGTCTTTCCTTGCAGTTTTCTTACAAAGGTAAAACACTATCTACACATCATATGCACATCTTTCAAAGTTGTGTTGGTCCTATTTTTCACGACGCTGGCATAAAGGATTTCACTGCAGTGTTGCAATCCTGGTCCTGCTATTCTTGCTTAGCAAAAGCTCCTGGGGAGTTCAACAGGCATCTTCACCGACCAAGGGCTGCCTGATCCAGCCTGCTTGCTCCAGCAAGGGTAAGCTGGAGATTCTGCTACGGAAGTCTCGCTAAATGGACGTAACGGGGGTGAATCCAGTGCACGTGAACTTCAGCGACAATGGCGAAGCAGAGACTGGAAGAAGCTGGCCTAGCTCAGAAACGGGAGATCAGTATGCACGTCCCCGCTGCCGCGTCACGTTCTGGATAGAAAAGACCGGAGGAGGGAACGTGCCGTAGTAACGCACCATCCCGGTGCTCAGTCTCAGCTCTCGCCTCCAAAACACGTCAACCTTTCTCCCTCAAAGCCCTCGTTTTCCACAAACTCTTCTTCGACTTTGCTGTCGAAGCACTCCTTCACCCGCTCGGCTCAACCTCTTAAATCTCTCTCTACTGTTGCACCCCAAAGGTCCCTAGCGCTTCCCCACCCCAAACTACCACCTCATTAATAATAACTGCCCCCAGTACCCCAGTCCCTCGTACTTCAGACTGCCTCCGCTCCTCCTAAACCATTAGCCCGCGTCTTGGTCAGAAGTCTCATCGAGTGAAATCCCTTCTGGCACCATGCTAACCCAGGTCCTTAAATGCACAACCCCTACACACGCTGCTCAGCTCTTTCCGTTCTCCCTGTGAGCACGTCAATCCGATTCCCTCCCCATTTTTGCCTTTTCTTTCCAAGCACATGCACGTACCAATATGCAGATTTCATTAGTCACCTCCTGGCTCCTACTCTGGCAGATTTAAAAAACCCAGAATCAACTTAGATTCATCAGAAAGCAGCCTGAACAGGATCCTGAGAGCACAGACAGAAGAAATGGCCAGAAGAAATGGACACACCGTACTTGTCATTCGGTAAGTGAATGAGGAATTGGGGGGGCAATAAAAGGCCCAATAAAGACCTAAGAGGTGTTTGCAGGTGTTTTCCTTGGGTTTTTTTAGGAAGGGGTGAATGAGGATAGTCACAGCCATCCATACGGCTACAGTTTTAACTTTTTACTTATTCAGCATGCGATTTTCACTTTACACATGATCCATCATGTTCCTGGGTTCTTAAAGAAACTGGCTTTCTTCATTTAAAGTTACTGAGAAAGTTGCAATCTCTTTCCTTTTATGCGGGCTTTGCCATGGACAGTCCATGGTTTTGTAATCTAGAGGCACTGCAGTATGAGCTACTCTATCTACTCCCCAAAAAAGATTGCATGTTAGATACAGCTATAACAAAAGCAATAGCCTTGTTCTTAAGTGGAGCAAGGAGATATGAACATAAATCATCAAATAACCCACGTGCTGCAGAGACCACTGGCAAGCGCTGAGCAGCCGAGGACTTGCAATTGTGAACGTTAGTCTCTCTCTTAATTCTCTGTACTTCTCTTTATGTTGCTGATGTCATGATCCAGAGAATTATTTTCTTATTCCTTCGTGCGGTTAAACTTTCAAATCTTTCACCTTCCCAAGTTTAATGAGGGTCAGAAAGCAAAGCCGAAAAATCATTTGGTGGAGCTTGAAAGATGTTTAATTTTTACTTTTAGCATATTGAAAAACTGTGTGCTGAACTACTTTTTGTTTAATAGGGTGAGCTAATTACTCGGCTGGAATTCTGTTTATGTCTCTGTAAGGCACAATACTGTCCACTAAAACCACATGAGATCACACTACTAAGCAAAATCCCAGCAAAATTACCTGACGAGAGTCTTAGTAGCAAGATTGTGGTTTGGTTTTTCAAAAGAAGTGGAAAAAATCCAACCATGCTGGGCTTTTGGCTTTGCTTATACTATTAGCTGGAATTGGGTTGGCTCAAGGAAAACTGAAAGAATAAAAAAAATCAAAGCATTTGCCGAGACGATGGGGGTGGCAGGGCTAGGCAGTGCCAGGGGTAGAGGAGGAGGGTGTGGATGTCTGGGGACTGTGGTGACATTTATTGACTGCCCGGGCAAAGCGATCGTTTCTCCTTCTTTTGACACTTCTGATTCAAAATATTAGAGCGCGCTGCTTTCATCGGGGATCGACTAATTGACCTACCCTAAAAGCTCTTTTCGACTTTTAACAGGTACGACGCTACAAAAAGCTGACAAAGTAACAAAAAAAGCAGATACGAGGTCACCACGAAGACTGCGACGTTTAGGTACAATCGTATTAGAGCAGAGCAGAGTAACTGCAAAAGTGAATGGAGCTTATGCCGAAGGAGCCAAGCCTGAGAATCAAATTCTCACTCTCACAGAGGCTGGGGACGCCGGGGAAGGGCACTTTGACGCCGGGGTGAGGAATAAGCATCCCCCCCAACCCCTCGCCCAGTTCCCTCTGGCTGATGCTTAGAAACGCAGTGATGGGCTCCACAGGAGCTGCGTCCAACCCTGCTCAGCCAGAAAGAGAAATGCTTCTGTCGGGCTTAGAGAAGCAAATGGGAGCACCTCTCCGAAGAATTAATAATGAAAGGCATTAGATGTTTTAAAACGCAGTCAGATAGTAGAATTTCGGGTAAACACAGAAAACCAAAGACATTTAGAGTTACCGAGTAAACATGCTGACATGCCTTCTTATGACATGTAACATCCTTCATTTTGTGAAATCAGCTACTTAACTTCTGGAGAGGCTCCTGGGCTTCCCTCTGAAGTCCTTAAGTGGCAGCTCCACCACTTCATTTTTCATTTTCTTTAACAAGACTTGTTTCTCCCGAGAAAGCTGCCTTTTTACACCATCACCCTTTGATTGGGTCCAAGGTAATGTTTTTAAAAACTAGCAAAAGGCGTGATTTTAAAATGCATTCTAAGGAATTGTAGCTGGTACCTCTACAATCACGTTTCTGCTCCCCTCCTTCTTCCAGCCTTCCCTCAAATCAATAGCAAGCCCCTAAATGATATTCCCATATAGGCAGAAATTGAAAGAATAATAAGCATACACATATATGTGCACACGCATACATCTTCAATTCTCCCCTTTAAGAACATACAGTACAGAACATGCAGCATTCTCAATCTTGCACTGCCTCAGTGCACTACAGAGGAGAGTGGTGGCCTGAATTTCTCAGTCTTTTTTTTTTTTTTTTTTTTTTTTTTTTGGGGGGGGGGGGGGGGGGATTAGACCAGACATGTAACTTTAAAAAAACCCACCAAAACCAAAATGCTTAAGAAAAGCCATTTGTGTGCACTTTGCCTTTTCTAGCAGTTGAGTATTAAAGGGTATTTAGCACACAGTGGGAATTTTCAGGTAAACAATACTATTGTCTCCACTAAGGCTACCATTGTTAATCACTGAAAAAAAATCCAATAAATCCTAACTACCTCGTGCCTTCAACTAGGTCATCTTGCACAGAGAGACAAAGGTTAAGTACAAGATCTGGTTTTCACTTTGCAAAGCTTGTAAATGGTATGGCATGATCGTGCAAATGAAGCAAGGCAAGATGAGAAAATGAAGAAGAATGAAGCTGTATAATCTAATCAGAAGCCAACAAGGGTTTTTCTTTATCTTTTTTTTCCTCCCTCGGAGACAAAGGGATGCTTTAAATCCTTTTAAAGCTGGTGTTTCGCTTTCTTTTACAGCTTTTGGTAAGGCTGAGCATATGCACGTCTATTTTGCATGTGTTTATGTACAGGTTCACGCAAGTATGCATGCGAAAAGAGAGAGAAAAACTGTAACGGGGCCGCTTAAAGGGCACTGAAACAGCTTCCCGTCACTTCAGAAACTAAGTGCCGGAGCACTGTCATTCTTAAGCAAAACCTATTTGCACCTGAAAAGAATTTTCTCTCCGTCCCTTTTCCCGGCCGCTACGGTGGGCATTCCTTCTTCCCCCTTTCTCAGCGTCCAAAGGCTCTCTTCTTCCCCGGTCCCCCGCCTAATTAGCTGCCCTTATGCTTTAGTTCATCCACTTTCCACCAAGGTAATGAATTGGAAGGAGCGTGATCATCCCCAGCAATTTAAAGAACACACGGGCTCCCCCCCCCCAAAACACACACACACCCCTCCCCGGGTTCCCTCGGCTCCCAGCCCTGCTTCTCACCGGGGCGCAAGACCCCACTGGGGGGGTGTCCCCGGGGCTGGGACAGGGAGGGGGACCGGGACACACACACGACACCCGGGATTCTCCCACCCGGGGACCGCGGCGCCGGAGGAACCTCCGGGCTGGGCTTTTCCAGCCGGCTGCTGCGGGTTGGGGAGGAGGACGGGGGGAGGTGAGGAAGAGGAGGATTTGGGGGGGGGGGTGAGGAAGAGCAGGGAAGGGGGTGCGGAGGAGCAGGGGGGGGTACGGGGGGGATGCTCCTCGTCCCCGAGCCGGGACGACCCCGCAAGCCCGCCTCGACGGGGCTCCCGGCGGGACCGGCCCCCGCAGCCTTCCTCCCTCCTCTTCCTCACCACCACCCCCCCGGGTCCGGGTAACGGGGGGGGGGGGGGGGGGGGCCCGGCAGCCCACGCCTGACCTCTGCGGGCCGGCACGGTCCGGTCCGGCGCGTCGCCCACCCCCCCCCCGTGCCATATACCGAGCCGGTCTTCCAAAAACCCACCGTGTCCGCCTCGCAAAGAAGCCGGTGACCTGTAGATAGCGATAGGCACTGAATGATGTTTGCTGCTGCTGCCGTGGAAATGGTGAACGTGGTGAGAACCCAAACTGGAGGCCCCCCACGCCACCCCGAGGAGGCCGCTGAGAGTGAGCGGGACTATCCAGAGCAGGGCCAAGCGGCCCCCGGTGCCGCCGCCGCCGGTGGGTCCCGGCTCCGGGCTGGCCCGGAGGAACCCCCCCATCCTCCGGGGCAAGGGCGGGCGTCCTCGGGAGGAGCAGCGGCCCCGGCGAAGGAGGCAAACTTTGGGCAGAGGTACACGCACAAGGCGCCGGTGGGAGCTCAGCGCACCAGGCGAGCCATCTCTTGTTGCCTTCGGGAAAGCTGCCGAGGATCCTTTTCTCCGGGTCTTCTTCTACCCAAAACAATCCGAGACATAGTCAGAGAATCCGGAGCTTCGGCAAAAAGGTGGAAGAGGGGAGAAGCCCCGCGCTGGAAGAAGCGCTAGTTTCAGCTTGCTTTTTTTTTTTTTTTTTTTTTTTTTTTCCCCGAGGCTGCCGCTCATTAACAAGAAATACTCCACAGTTGCGAGGGCTACGCGAATGCCAAGCGTTCCCCCGTCCTCAGTAATCCACGCTGGAGCCAATCGTGCCACCTCGCCGCCGAGCAAGAAAAAAGGGGATGCCGCTCCATCAGCCAGCGCTGGGAAAGCGGAGAAGAAAAAGCAAACTGCTGTTCTTCCCCTCCATTCAAGCTCCGAACTGGGGAGCCCTCACCGAGCGAGCTCAATCTCCCGGCGCTCACGCACCCGCTCGCACACACTCGTCCACGCACACGCACCCGCACCCACCCGCAAGACAATAAACGGGGCTGCTCCGGCAATCTCAACGGGCTCTTGGCAGTAATACCCGAGGATGTTTGCAGGGAGAAGAGTGCACCCTTATGAAAGAAGCTGGGAAGGGAGGGGAAAGGGGGGAATAAAAAAAAAAAAATAATAAAATAAATGAAATAAAATAACCACGCTCGCAAAGAGCAGGGCTATGCAAATCTGCAGTCTGCAAACAGCAAATCGCTGAAGCTTGGATGCAATGCAGAGGACGAGCCTATGTTAAAGAGGGAGGCTGAGTTCAGCTCCCACACAGCCGCCCTGCCTCTTCCCCCTCGGCTGCTTTTCGGGAACCGCGCACCGGCGGAACGCGGGTGCGGAGCATCCCCGCACACCCCGCGCCCTCCCCCCCCCCCGGCCGCGGCACGGCGGGAGCCTTTCCCCCTCCTCCCCTAGAGTTCGGATGGAGCAGGGGCTTGGAAACCCACTTTCATCTGAAAAAAAAAAAAAAAAACAAAAAACCCAAAAACACCCAACCACGCCGGGGTCTTTTAATTGGCCTAAACTTCGCCCAGCAGCTGTTTCCCTCTGTTCGAGCATCGGCTTTGATGACCCGGTAATTACACACCCGGCGCCTAACAAAGAGTTACCGGTTTGAGGAGGTTTTGGTGGTTTTTTTCTTTGTGTTTTTTTGTTTGGTGGGTTGTTGGGGTTTTTTTTCCGGCACTACTCAACTACCGCACCTTGGCCACCCACCGCAGACGTGGCCGCAAACTGGGCTGAAATATCATTTCTGGGCTGAAAAATCATTTCTGGGCTGAAAACTCGTTTCTAGGCTGAGCCCCCCCCCCGCTCCCCAGGTGTGCGGGGTCCCACCGCGCCTCTCGCCCCGAAACCAGCGGGTAGGGCTACTCTAACCCCCCCTCCGGAGCCGAAAGGGAGGAGACGCCACGTTGAAAAACCACGATTTGCATCCAAAGGGACAACATTCCGGGGCTTACCCCCCCCCCGCAGCCAGCGGCGGGCGGCGCAGCCCCTGCAGTACCGCACCTGGGCACAGCAGGGGGTGTGAGCCGCCCGCTGCCGGCTCTCCTCTCCCTCCTCTCCTCTCCCTCCTCTTCCTCCTTCCCTCCCTTTCTCCCTCCCTCCCTCCCTCCCCAATTTCCAGCCTGCCGTAGATCTTGTGCCATGCCTTCAGCAGCATGAGCTCATGGGTGCGGGGTGCGGATGCGTGAAAGGGAGAAAGCGAGCAGTGGGTGTGAGAATGCTTTTCTTTTTTTTTTGCCTTCCCCCCCCCCCCCCACCACCACCTTTCGCGTTCATTTAAACAAAAACCACCGCAATTTGCTGAGGCGCTTTCTAATTCGCGCGGACGCGGAGGGAAGTCACAACCCTTACTCAGCTGCGGAGGTTTGGGGAAAAAAATGGCATTTCGCCCCCGGCTCTGCTCAGCCCGGGGCGGATTGCCCCCGCCAGCGAGAAGAAACGCCCTTCATCGTGGTGTTGCACGACAGAGAAAGGACCCTGAACACACCCCCACCCGAGCAGGGCTGAGGAATGGGACCCCCTGCCCTGGGGGCGATGAGTTTTACCCCCCCCCCAAACGCAACGGCACCGCAACCTCCCCGCGTCCTCAAAGTTTTACAAAGACCCCGAGGTAAATTGTAAACAGGACTTGGGGGGGACGACGACCCAACACACACACCCCCCCCCCCCCAAGGGCCCAAGCCTTTCTGTGCTTTATGGGTGGGGGGGGCAGGCTGTGTCTCCAGGGAGGAAAGCGGTTCTTTGGGGTGGGGGGGTCTCCTCCACCAACTAACCCCCCCCCCCCCCCAGCTTGTCCCAGGGAAAGGCAGCTTCGAAGGAAATCAGTGACTTTTCCAACCTGTCTCAAGAAGCCTGAGTGTAAAAGAAGTAAGAAACCCCAATTTTCCAAACTATCAGCTTGCAACTGCCATGCACTGCCACCTCTTAAAAAATAAAAGTCCAAGAAATTCTCTAAGTTGCCGTGTTAAGGGAAAGGGAAAGAAATCTTAAAGAAACGTCAGCCTGGATTTGCCGACTCTCCTAAAATTAAAGCCCCTGATGTGTACTTCCTATTCATGCAAGTAATATGTGTTGGAAATTTAATCCATAAATACCACTAGGTTTTCTATCAATCTGACTCAGGAAACAAAATATTTCAGTCAGTCACTGGAACCAGTTTTTCAGTAAACTGTTCACACATTGCTGCCGTTTTAGAAACATGCAGTAGTTAACTGACTGTTCTTAATGATTCTAGACATCCTACAGACGAGCAACTTAAAATTGTTATCACTTCTCTGAAATAGGAAGCCGGTATTGCCAACCGTGTAACGATACAGTTGGCAAGGCGGTTGTTCAGATACAATTTCAGTTGGCAAGTCCTGTCTAGACTAACTTCTGCTCGGCTGTTTTAAGGCCTCCATCAGGAGCTGTATTGGACTACCTTTTAGTGGGAGTTTCCCCGTCGGCAGTCGGGAAAGCACGGCTGGCTCCCCGTTGCGGCGTTCCCGGTAGGGATAAGCGTGCAACGGAGGCTTTCCGCTGATCCCTTCCAGCCCGAGCATAGTTTATTCAACGCTGGTTGAAGATACACCTTGGTGTGGATTCAGCAGGACTTGGTGTAAGCGTTCTCCTCTGTGTTGCCGGGTACGTGGGTAGCTTGAGCACCTTAATCTAAAGCGTTACTCCATCTGCCACCTACTGTGTCAGGGAGGCCTAAAGCGCTTAAATACCAAGGACAAATGAATAAAATGTTTAGGTACTTCAAAGGTACTTCATTTAATGTTTTACTGAGGATAAAAAGGGTGTTTAAGTGCTCGGCATTATTAAATGTGTACTATTTATGCAGCGCACACACATAACTGCCACTAAAGTTTCTAGTTTAAATCTGTGTTTGGAGACTACTTAGAGAAGTTTTTTTTCATCAGATAGATTATAATGGGTCATTTTTAGGTGTTACATTATGACGTTAAACGCTACTTAGGGACTGTTAAATTAATGGATTATTTTGCTGCTGCATAGCCAAACGAAGAGTTGAGGACACAAAGGCCAATCTCCACAAAGCTATTTAGACGTCTAACTCTTATTTAAGTACCCGGTTAAAATGTGAAGGGGGTTACTGACGCCTAAGCGAGCACCTCTTTCTGGACCTGGCAATGTGCTCGGCACCTGGTATGTACTAGCTCTAATTTTAATAACATATGACATTTTCCTGGCTCTGCACTCTGAACTACAGAGACAAACAAGAGGGGGACTATCCGAATTTCAGGGAGGAGAAAGGTGATCTAGTGCAATGCACGGCTGAGAAGTGAAGTAATTTGCAGAAAATATCATTAAAAGATTGAAAAGAGAAAGAATAACAGGAAGGTGAAGAAGGAAGCATCTATGAAAGCAAGTGAAAGGCAGATGGGGACAGGAAGGAAAAGAAGGAAATTCAAGGAAATAAAATCCTCTCTTGCGCAGTTTTTTGTGATAACAGCAAGCACTTCTTCCCAATTTGAAGAAAATCTTGGTAGATAGGTACTTCTAGTCTTTCCATCTTTTCTTTTAAAAGAGGTTGTAGTGAGGTGAGGGTCGGTCTCTTCGATCCAGTAACTAGTAATAGGATGAGAGGAAATGGCCTCAAGTTGCGCCAGGGGAGGTTTAGATTGGGTGTTAGGAGAAACTTCTTCACCAAAAGGGTTGTCGAGCATTGGAACGAGCTGCCCAGGCAAGTGGTGGAGTCACCATCCCTGGAGGTATTTAAAAGACAGGTACATGTGGCGCTTAGGGACATGGTTTAGCGGTGGACTTGGCAGTGCGAGGTTTATGGTTGGACTTGATGATCTTAAAGGTCTTTTCTCACCTAAACGATTCTATGATTCTGTTTTTAAAAAGCTTAATTGGGTGTCTTAGCACTCAGAGTTAAGCTTTTTAATGAAAAGTAAAAGTTAAAAGCATCTGCTAGTAGAAAACCGATGGTAAGCAGCATTTCTTATTTAAAATACTTGCTTTCTTACCCCCTGCTGACATAAGAGTATGAATCTTTGTTAGTTGAGGACTAGCTGAAGTTGAAATGATCTGGTTTTAATCCCCAAGGGCACAGAATCACGCATTCCCAACGCAATCAACATTGTGGCATCAGTCTCTGAAGGTTCTCTCAAAGAAGGAAGAAGTGGTACAAAAGAAGGCAGTAAACAAGAGTTTGTGTAAACAAATAAATGTCCCATTGCAGGCAGAGCAAATAAAGTGTGAAAATAAACTATAGTGTTGACAAGGTAGTTTTTAGGATTTCGGAAACCTAGCTCAGTGAAGTTAATTTACTGGCTTTTTAACCCCATTTAACACTTACCCTGTGCAGGTCACATTGGTAGTAAATGTAACTTTTAATCAAGTTACTTCCACCGAGTGAACTCTGCTAATACCAGTAGGTTCCTACATTTGTGAGCAAGAATATCCTTAATTGTAAAAACGCATCTTTTCCTGGCTGCTTCTAATGCCATTATCCTACAAACACCAAATGCTCCTAAAAAAATAGATTTATACAAACAAAGTACTTCCATGACTATAAGTTACATTACTTCCTCGGATAAAATCAGATACTCCTTGCTGGTACGACCATATCTCTCTACACCCCGATTCTTGTCAATACAGCTGTATCAGTTAAGACAAACAACTTCGGCGACACCAGCAAAAGTTAAAAGCAGACCATGCCTTAGGCGAGCAGAAGTTGTCAAACTCAGGGCTCCTTTAGGTTTAGTGCTGCCTTATGCAACCAGACTTCTCTGGCCACCTCCGTTCTCCAGAAATCCTGCGCTTGGTGGTGCAACATCCACTCTTAAACTCCCGAAGCTCAAGTGCTGTTCAGCAAACTCTGAAAAAAAACCCTCCAAAAATATCTATCTGTATTACAGGGAATCCTATTCAATGGACACTTTAACACACTTCCTATGTTTTTCTATTATAGCTTTTCTCCACTACTGGGTACGGAATTTCACTTCATTTGAAAACCTGCGGACCTTTTGTGATTACAATTAAGCAGGCCAGAATTTATGTTTATCCATCCTACAGACAGTGCCTTAGAGAAGAAAACATTCAAGCTAATGTTTCCACTCACCACCATAAACTCTGATGAATTTAAGGACCTATACACAGAATCTCCCCATACTAAAAATGTCTGATTTTCAGCCACTTCAATGTCTGATAACACTGAGGATGTTAATTTTCCTTGTTTAAACAACAGAGAAGGTTTCTTTCAAAAGCCAATGAATTGCAAGATACTGAACCAAGGCCTGTCATCCGTGTATAACTGTGGCCAGTTTGTGTCCTAACCCTACAGAACTTGGGGCAGAAACCCTTTACTTTAGAAAGGAAGCCAATAAACTTTATCGTGTGAACTAACTGGAGACTTGGAAGGTAAAAAATATTAGTCTAGGAGAGATGGATGGAGTATTTGTGCAGCCATAAAACACACAGAAATTCCAATTTTTTGTGATCACGTAAAAAAGGGGGGGCGGTTACAATGGAAATACTTAGGCTGCTTTCTCTGTAGTGCAGCTATTCTCTCTGTATGTATAGTTCAAATAAATCCCGGTACAGTTAATAAGTCTTTCTGTCTATAAATCTGTCCATCCAAATAGTCTTAAATCTTCATAATAAATGTTTCTTGACTCTGCGTGTGTAAAGACAGAAATAATCTCTTTCTCTCTATTCCTTGCTGTCAAAAGCAAGCTGATTTTTATTTTGTTTCATTTTATTGAAACCATGCACATAAGCCAGATCCCTTCAATTTAGAACAGAAGGAGCTGGTAGGAGAACATTTTCCAATGGGGAGTTTTGACTCGGAAAGAAAGCTCCCTCTTGGTCTGAAATAGCCCTGGTTGGTCCATCAGTTGTCAGGGCACTTTGCCAAGTCCAGCTACCGTTACTTGCATTTAGCCCTGGTTTGACCTGCCTTGAGGAGGACGGCTTATACTCCACTGGGGGTTGTCTTTTGCTGGCTACCAGTGCTGCAATGCCACTTAACTTCGTATTTTCTTTTTCTTTTTTTTTGTCTAACTTGACACAAAGGGTGTTAACACCTTGGGTAGGTTCCCCGTTTCATTCCAATATAAAACCATAGGAATTAAGACCAAATTTACATGTATATACATGGAGGTATTTAAGAAATTTGTAGTCTTGTATCAAGCAGGACAGGCTGTACTCATGTTCTCTCTGGACTGCTGCACGAGCAGTTAATTCTACGGGCAATTAGATTGCTGCAGAACCTGCAAAAGTCTCTCTGATTTCCACGAGTGCTGCTGCACGAATTGGCACTGCATTGCCGCAGAAAAGAGAGATCCCCGACTACAGCTTCAATGCTACTAATTTGAACTCCTCAGCAAATACTCCAGCTAGGAGGAAAAAAAAAAAAAAACCCCAAAAAAAAACCCCACACAAAAATAGCTTGCAAATTAGTCATCAAGAAGTTTGATGAGATCAGTGACAGATGCCAATAACAGAACCCAGCGTTGTGCTCTTTTGCATCCAGTACAAGCATACAAAGTACGTGCAAAGCCTCTTTGTCTATAACGGCCTCCAGAAATAGGAAAAGTGTATTGTGTTGTTTGCAGCTCTTGTTATTGTTTACCATACATAGATTACCTGAAATATTAAATGCCATGTCAAGGCCAAGCCCACACTAGACTCAAAGTGCAATGGCCCTAAAATGGGGAAATTGAGTTTAAAGTCCTTGCAAGGCAAAGTTGATTGCCCTTTTTTTTTGTTTTTTTTGGTGGGAAGCCCACTGGTAGCCTAGAGAGCCCTAAATGATGTTTGTAGAGTGCCTAAATCAGTAATAGTCAAGAACGCATTTTTAAGCAGGTTTTCCTGATAGGATTTCTAAGATTTCGCCCATCACGATTCCTGATCGGTCACCCCCTCCCTTCCTGGCCTTGGTGGAGAAGAGGTTGTACAGCGGCGTTCTACCTCCTGCCTTCCCTGAACTCATTAGCCCTGTAACTATATTGGCAAAGAAAGGGGTAAGGTACAGCCTGCTACCATTCTGTCCACTCTTCTAGGTCAATATATTGCTTCAGACTCCAGACAGCAGTAGTGTTACAAGCTGGCTGTAGAAATAACTACATTTCAAAAGCAGACTTGTAAGAAGACGGCATTAACTTTTGGCATTCTTAACTTTAAAAATGTCCCAATACTTATGTAGCTTTAAGCTTCTTTCTCCCCCCCCCCCCCCCGAAAAAATGTCACCATTGTGCAGAAACTGTATTTGTTTGTAGTGCCAAGCAAATTTCTGTAGCTGAGTTATGAACCTCTGAACATACAGGTTTAAAATGGAAATGCTGACATAATCTTAAATGTAGTGGCACAAATACTGCCACTACAATAATCCTTGTAATCTAATATATTAGCCCTAGGGGGATGGAGACTCAATTGCTGGTCTCAGACAGCCTTTCTGAGGCTCAATTCAAATGGCATAATTATTCTACATCCTTCAAGTTCTTTAAAATACATTTCAAATGCAGTATTGTACATTCCAAAATATTTGTTCTTCAGAGATTGATTTTGCTTTTTTTTTTCCCCCCTTTAAAGAGATATATGACCTCAGAGGCATGTGAAAAATCATTAATCAAGTTTATACTGTGTAACACTCTTTTGTGTGTGAAAGACTTACTTTTTTCCAGATTTCCTCAGTTATGTTGCCAAGGTGATTCCCCTAGAGAGCCATGTGTTTATCTTGACAGGTGTTAGTGAGATCTGCGGAGTCTCAGTGGAATTGTTACTGGTTGCTTTGAGGTACAGTAGAAAACATTAAGTCTGCAAACTAATGAACTTACCTTATTACCTTCTAAATAAAATAAACCACAGAGTAAGTTGGATTAATCTACTAATGCCTTTCTAATGAGTCTTTTATTGGGCATATGGTGTGGTCTTGCTATTTTCCTCACATAGCTAGCACCAGCAAAAACTCGAAATAAAACCTACACGTATCTCTTCTGTTACACATCAGTATCAAAAACCCGCTATCACAATTATTTTCAGATTGCTATTTTGCTAGCGTAACCTTTGATTATGATTTGCAAGACTAAATGGATTGAAAAAAATAAAAAGCAGTTAGATTAAAAAAAAGAATCAGGAGTCACCACCGATAGGAGAAAAGAAAAATACAACTTCTGCTGCTGTTGCTAGGGGAAAAATATAAAACACTGCTGCTAACTTATAATTACTTTAAAATGTATTCTGTGACCTGTCCTGACAATGTCAGGGAATCATTAACTAAATATTGTAACTTCTGAAGTTAAATAATCATTCCTTAGTTACAGTCCATTAGGGTTTTCCAGCCCTGAGCTGTAACACGCTACATTTTTGTAATGCGTATTAGAAGCAATAAAACAATAGGAGCTTTTAACAAAAAAGAATGAGTTTTAAGCAACGTGAAACAAGATACCATCATTTTCAGCCAGCTATGCCTTTTGCTTTCAATTGTATTTTCTTTCTCTCTGCGTATGTACAAGATCAGAACACAAGAAAAAACACTCCTTAGCAATATTCATCTTCTGGGAACACGCTGCTGAATTTAGGTATAAACCCATAATGGCATCTCAAAGAATAGCAATATCTCATATACTTCAGCTTTGATACACTATTTCAAATCCTTAATTTCCCCTTTTTCAGTTTCCCACATAAAGTTTTGCTTTGCTTCCATATTTGCAAATGCCCATTTGAGACAAAAAGATCTTTTCATAGCCAAGCTCTCCCCTCCCTTTATTTACTTCAACAACAAATTAGCAGCCAAGTTTTTGTAGAGGATAAGAAAACAGATACAGTGAAAACAGAGCGAGAACATAGTTTTTCTTTCCTTCAGCACCAGCAGCCAGAAACAGTATGAAAGCAATGGATCATGAAGAAAAGCAATTTCCTACTTCAGGGATTAAGCAATGCCCTCTTTTGTAATGTTAAATGAAAGTTCTAGTTTTGTTTTTTTTTCAAGTAATACTGGGGTTTTTTCCCAATTTAAATAAATGGCCACTAGAGAAGCTCCAGTAGAGTGCCAAACACATCACTTCCTAGCCAATCAATAACACTGGTAAAACCCTTTATGTTGTTTTTCTTTGAGCAGGCCTATTGATAGGGCAAGAAAAATTAAGCTACTACAGAAGCCAAAGATAATTAACTTAACAAGGAAGAATATCTGGTGATATATGCGTTCTGTTCTTTTCTGAAGGACAAATATAGGGGATTCCGATACAGAAAATATACAGACTTTTGCTGAAGCATTCAAATATAAACAGCTACCTTCATTTTACTGTCACAGTACGGGTCTCTCATCCAGTGACACTGTAAAATTAACTACTTTGGTGATGATACATGGCTAGGCTATCAGGTGATGTACCATACCCTCGTCTAAAACGTTATCCTACACTTCCCTTTGGTACTATGGAAAAGATGGGCAAGTTCTCCATCTGCCTCTGTCACAGCTTTTCAAGTGCAATCTCGGGCAAATCACTACAAACCATTAGTCTCTTAATAGCTAATTGACAAGCTAGGTCAATGTTATCAGTCACAAGGATAAAGATTATTTGCATGAGTAAGGCTTAGTAGAATTACACCCTTCACTCCAGTGCTGAAAGGTTTCAAAGGCTTTCATCTTCAAGCCCTATTAAACAGTGCATTGCAGGATTAAGTCTTCTTCTACACCTACAAGTTTGTAACTATAAAGCCCTAACAAGAACATTCAGCGCGGCCTTAAAGCCGATACCGTGTTTCAAGCACTTTGAGATCGCTTCACGATAAATGCCTGCCGATGTTTATATTAATTATGGATGCGTGGGCCTTCCTCAGTTTTAATACAGAGATAAATGGCAATCCTGCAAATATGTGATCAACTTGGCTTAATGGGACAACTCGTATGGGAAAGCATTATCACTGTAAAGAGACTTTGTTGGACCGAGCTCCTTCTCCTTAGCATATATGCAAATAATAGCTGCAACTATCAAGAGATTGGAAACAGAAAATAATTTAATTCATACCTGTGTTTTGGTTTTTAATGAATTACATAAAAACTTTTCCTAGCTAAGACAAGGCACCTGCTGTATAATTAAAATGAAGAGTCACAACCAACTTATCTTTTAAAACCAGGTTGTAACAGGAAAGAAAATGCAAGACTTCTCAGCTGCAACTTCATGGCTCTATCAAAACTTGCCTAATTTTACCTATTTATTCCAGTGCATAATAAAAGATGTACTCCGAGAAAAAAATATATGATGCATACATATTTTTAAAGGCTTAGAAAGCTAGCAGTTTTCTTTTAACACCCTTGGATCTAATTTTGTTTCTAACAAGTAAAATGAGAAGAATGAGGCCCTAAAAAGGATAATGGTCTGAAACCTGCTCTTTGAATCTTTACAAACGCTAAAACTATCATAAATTTCAATCGAAAATGTGGGCGCACTGCTGGCCATCTTTGGGTATAGAGTTCAGCATTACTGCCCCGAAAAGCTTAGGGGTTTTGTTCGGAAGTTTTCAAAACCCACCATATTGAACCACTAGCCTATAATAGCTCTTCCACATTTAACAGGATGTCAGTTCCTGGAGCTGTTTTTCCTTTGATGCACAGAAAGTACTGCCAGTAATTTTAATCAGAATTATGCCACGCACTGGAGGAAGACAATCACATAATATGAATTATCACGGTTTTTCCATATCCCTGCCTCTCGCAGAACAGTTGTTTTGTAAGTGGAGTTGGTACTGCATATGCTACTGATTTGTGGCTGCTTTGTTTAAAAGAAGCTTAGTACTGGTGTAGTCCTTCTCATCCAGATATATCAAAGTGCTTTATAAAGCAGCGAAAGCAGTGAAGCCGAGAAAAAACTTGCAGTGAAACTTTTTTTTTTTCTTTTGGTAACATGAAAAAGTCTCAAATTATTTGTACCGAAAAATAAAGGGAACACATCATGAAAATTAAAGAATTGCATTTTTAAAAATGATTTCATTTTGAAAATGATGTTCCCTTTCATAATTTTTGGTGGTCTTGGTTTAAAAAAATTAAATGCCTTTTCTTTGTCACTATTTTTCCCTCACAAATCTTCTCTCAAATACTTTCTTTACAGAACTGCCTCTGAACCTACAAGTAGTTAATTCCTATAGCTCAAACCAGGGCACTTTACTCAATAAAACTCCTACTCTAAGTAATGCCCTGAAAGTCTTCACCTTGTTTTCACTCAGTTCCTACTCACAGAATGCAAAAGTGCTGAAAGAAGATTAAATATTACGATGTAAACTTACAATACTTGGTACTAAGAACCTCAGTTGCCATTTACTTTGCTCCTGTAAGCTAGCTTTAATGAACATATAGTTGTTCCACCCTAAATATTAATCCCTGGTGCCAGATTTAAACTTACAATATTAGGGATAAAGCTCAGGGTGAGATACAGGCACACCACCTGCGTCAGGTCGAGTGGCAGGAGATAAACCGTCGGTGTCAGGCACCGAACAGGGACACAGTTTGTGCATTGGGTACGTAACAAGGCACGTCCTCTACATTTTGTTGCATAAAAGGGGGATATGCCTGCCTTCAATCACACAGCCTAACACAAAACTTGGGACCGGGATCCCTGTTTCTTACCATCCCATCGTAGCAGAACGCAGCATTTGCAGTTGCGTCCTATCGGACAACGAGCAACCCCCGTTTGGCTAAGAGTGAACTTCGACATCAGAATTACAATCGCACAAAGGGTTTATGGATTACAACGGACCCAAAAGCAATGCTCGTATTGCCGCATACCTTTGAGCTGCGATGCGCATGCTGTGGTTGAAAGCCAGAAAGTGAGAGTTGCAGGACAGGCTGGATGGTTTCAGCCAAAATCCCATTGACCTGAATGGAATTTACTCAAGCCAAAGACCTGGACGCTACCTTAGTGTTAAAACATTGCAGCAAAATCAATATGAGCTATAAATTATTAGAAGCCCTTTTTAATTCTCACCTACTTCACACTAATGATCAATTTACTGTTAATGCAAAAAGAGATTTAGAGCAATGTTTGTGCCATTAAACTAAATATCCATTAGATATACAGTATATCCCACAAGCGCATTTGCTTCTCGTGGAATTCCTCCAGAACACTGGATCTATATACAATATAATATAATTATATTTAACTGGTAACGAGCTATTGAATTGCACAGGGGGAAATAGCTTACAACCTTAAAAACTTCTAAAGTAACTTCTCTAGTCAAGATGGGCTTCAATGATACAACTCGGTATATGAAAAAGCTTTTTGTTCTATAAAATGTAACACTGTTAGTTTGCACTTCTTTCATTTTTTTTTATCAAAGGAGATTTATAATGTGTAAGCAATACAGTAAAGGCTTTCTTCCACTAAAGAAGCTCAGAAATAAGCAGATTCACATGATTAGTTTTCCAGAAAGAAAATTCTAATTATGCATTTGAAGAAGTTTGCTTCTTCCTTTCCAGTACTGCTACAGTTCGGGAAAACGTTGGTTGTAAATATGACTAGCAGCAGGGAATTCCTGTGTCGCTACTCACTACAGACGCAGGTGGTAACAACAGTTAAGTTTTTGTTAATTTATTTAGAATCTGTAATTTAATCTCCTCATATGAAAAGGACAAACTGCTGCACCGCTGAGGTTTTTGGTCACAGCGGCGAGATCAGCAGATATTTCATCAATGTTTAGCTATACATACATAAACCTCGTTCGGAAATTTTCTGACCTAAACACAAGGACTGAGAAAACCCAGAGCATTAACACAAACCTGGCCATTAATCGGCAATGCAAGATTTCTCTCCTGCTAAGAAAGAGTACCAATTTTCCCGTGGTTGGTGAATAGTAAGAGTCAAGCACTCTGAAATGAGTAAATGTTGATCACTGATATCTTGCTGTGGTAGAGAGCAAATGTATTTTTTCTTCAAGATGAGGACTTTTTTCCGTATCTTTTCAGTTGATCAATCTCCGATAAACCTTGATCATATTTATCTAATAGGTATGTGGGAGGATAAAAGGATCGGTGGTACTTTTCTCATTAGTTGCCTAGTTTTAGTGTGAGCCTCCACGCTTGAACGTGGTTCAGGGTGACACCGTGAGTCGGCATCTGCTCACAGCATATTGGAATGTACAAACACAAGCATAGCCTGCAAAAACGTGAAGTAATTCTTCCCTTCAACTCAGCATTAATAAAGCCTCAGCAGGAATACCGGGTACAAATTTGGACGTTACACTCCAGGAAGACATGAGACAATGGAGAGAAATGTGAGGAGAGCAACATGACCAGAGTCTAGAGAACACGAGCTGTGATAAAGCTTCAAAGAATTAGGCTAGAGAGGAGACAACTGAGATGGAACATGATAATAGCCTTCGAATACATGAAAAGCTGTTTCAAAAGAATAAGGAAATAACCTGTTCTCAATAACAATGATGGATAGGACAAAAAGAAATGTGCTAAATTGCAGCAATTAAGATTCAGGTTAGATATTATGAAAACCTTCTCAACAGCAAGATAGGGAACCGCTATGAAAGATCACCTAGAAGCCAGTGGAGTCTCTACTGTTAGAATTTTCTCAGAGTAGCGTAGACAAAAGTCCTTCTAGAGCTACTCAAATATAATTGATTAACTTTTCAGGACTGGGATGATGTCCTGCAGTCCTTTTTGTCTTTATATTTCTATGAACAGGGCTCCTGCGTGCTATCGTTTGTGCTGGAAACTGTTAAACTTCAGAAATGAAAACATTCTCCTCTAGGCCTCCCCTTGCCCAGAGTTGGTGCAGAAATAAGTAAGAGTAAACTTCTTATCAACACCCTCTTTTGCCCCATATATGATGTTACTAGAGATGACAGGTCTATTTGCCTGTTTGAAGCATTTCTTAGAAAACAAAAATGAGAATAACAAACCTTATCTAGACCAATAGTAAACAAATGAATAGAAAAGCAAATATCGCTTCACCTTAAATACCTCTTCTAGACCACAAAACATAACAACTCCAAATGAATTTAAGAAAGAAGAAAATACATCAAGTACAAAGATTTTAGATGAGTAAAAAAGCAAGCAAGCTGCATCACCCACTTTGGTTTTAGAAGAATATCTTGTGATATATGAACTTTTAGCTGACGTACATACGTACGTGTGTGTGTGCGCGTGTACTTGCCAGCTTTTAACACTGATGAAAATTGTCATGATTAGACCTTATTTCCCAGGGCTGGACCATATTATTTACCGTGACCTGTAACGTGCATGAGATTCAAACACTGTCATGCTCTTGGACTCAGTGGGCTCAATAATATTCATTAAATAGTCCGTCCTCAGGGGATTTAACCTTCAATCATGTTATTTAGGAAAACTTCCATTTCAAATCTTTTTAATTCTCTACTGAATTACAATATTTCATTGAACAATATTCTCAACATCGTGCTCTAAATGACTTTTTTTCTTTGTAGCTTAACCCTGAGTGATTCAGAGAGTTGGATACCGTGGTGTCCTATTTGAGCTTCCATGCAGCCACTTACATGTACTAAATGAAGAAGCACCCAATGAACAGTTCTGGACAACCATACATGAAACTTTCAAAAGTGAACTAAAACATGACTGAAAAAACTTACTTTAAAATTTCAATTTAAAGCTTGAGTAAAGTTTGGTTGCAATAGCTATGAGGGAGAGAACTGTGGTCTCAAGCACAGGAGAGGGTTATGTTTATGATCTATTGTTACCGAGGATAGGAAGGAGTAGAATTTCCCTGTCCCTTCCTAAAGTTACATCCCTATAAATCTCCATCTGTTACACCCTTGACAAGTCTCCTAGTATTCATAATTTCTTCTTTCTCTCCCTGGTAAGTTGCACAGATATGAAGAGTGAGAGAATATCTCCTGAGCAAGTTCCTGCTGCTTACATCCCCCTTTGGAGAAGACTGTGCCTTTTTGCTAGTATGTAAAGTATCTCAAGATTTGTCCTTCATTTACTAAATTCATTAGAGATCATCATGACTATTGAATTTCTTTTCAGCAGGACACTCTCTTGTCAGTAATTCCCCATCCACTGTTCTTCAAAGAAACAATTTCCTTTGATCCATATTGTAACTGAATCCCCACAACTTAAAAATAAACTTGTTGCAGCTTACTCGTCCACTGCTGATAACTGCATTTCCATTCAAAAAAATTACATCAAAGTATACTTCTCAAGCACGTGAGTCTTTCCTGACACCTTTTGCGTTACCTTCCAATTAATCTTGGTTTATGGTTCTATTCCAGATTCTTCAGCATGATAATACATCTAGAAACTATAAAGCATCTAAATAATACAAGAATGGTGATGAAAAAAGTGAGAACAGTTGGATAAAAATAAACCTCAGTATTATCTAATCAAATTCACAACTGCAATGTCATACCCATCAAATTCAAGAATCAGCATCACTAGAGGAATGTGAAAAACCTATCCAATAGGATGCCATCACGAGATCTAGGAAGTATTGAAGGGATGTTCCAAAAGTACAACCAGAGAATGAAAAGAAGCAGAGGACCCAGAAACAGAAATCCGTAGTATAATACAAAATAAAAGATAGGAACATTTGACTTATCAGACAGTAATTCTACCAATGGACTCAAGCGACTGCAGAATACGTGACAGCAAAATCTGGTAATTCACGATTATTTATTCCCTTAATACACTTATGAAATAGATGTTTCAATTTAGTGCTGCTCTTCTCGAAAAGGAAAGCGAACCTTTTTCCATCATATTTCAGAAAAGCTCCAGGACTGAAATGGAATACATTTCAAATGGAAAGATCAAAGTGATCTTGCTCCATCCCGGAACACACAAAGTTAAAGAAATTAATTATTTTATTCTGGAAGCATTCTGATCCCAATTTCTTATACATAGGAAGCTTGACTTTTTGCCAAGATGCATGAAAAAGCATACAGTTTCATTGATTCATAACTGTCCAATTATATATAATCTTTGCTTACTGCTCCTGAACAAGGACAATTTTATGTCATTATTTTCCTTCTGGTTTTCAGCAAGCCAAGCATCACTTGTTTCAACAGAACATCATTATGGGTTGCTTTTCTCTCCAAATACATTTTCCAGTGGATTGTATTAAAAATAATAATAAAAAAAAGACAACACAAACCCAACCAAAGAAGCAAACAAACCCTCCAAAACCAACACACACACACCCCCACCCGCCAGCAGTACAACTGGGTTGCGTTGCTTACCCCCCTATCAAAAAAAGGCTTCTCTGCCTTCCTGAGAATTCCCCTAGCCTGCAGGGTGACTATTGGCTGCTGGGCAGATCACCATGGGGAAACGAAAGGAGAAGGACAAAGAGCGTGAGTGTGCGGATGTGGGTGTACGCGCTCGCTCACACGCGTGTACGAGAGACAAAAAAGTAAAAGCTCTATATTTGGGGTTATGTATCCTTTGCAACATTTCTGAGGTTCTCAGCAGTCCCCAAGAAAGCTTCTGCTCATATGCTTTCCTGATTAAGGCAACAAATATTGAAGTAATCTCATATTCATGAGTAATTTACTAAATGAAAAAAAGTAGCCATTTTAAGAAAGACTTTAGCTAAATAATCATGGAATACTCAGGATGGGTCAAGTCTCCTTTACTAAATAAACAGTTTATTGCAGCTTTCTGAAACATCTATAATATACTTTAAGCATCCAGACCTACTACCGCATGATTAACACTATGAAATTGTATTTTCAGAACAGTCCACTAGAAATTACTTTTTTTTTTTTTTAAGCCTAGAATGGTTTACAGGTCACAATGTTGCTAGCAGATTTAAAATCTTGACAGGACCTGTAATTGCATCAATCTCCTCTCCATCCTCTGTTTTTAAGGTTTCTTAAGCTTTGATTTCAGGAACCTCTCATTTACTCATTTACAGCAAAGCGAAGTAGTATAGAACACACAATTATTCCATATACTGATATAATTCCATAATCCTCCATGGAGAATGACATGTATACTTTTGTAAAATATGGTCCCTAAATCACATCTTTATGTTCTTCAGTGACGTAGTATTTCTTTGACTTTTAAGTGTTTTTAATTATTTCCTATTGCTATACTGCTTTTTGCCATGCAAACCCCAACTAATAAATGTTACTTATCCTAAAAGTGAAATATTATTATCCCCATTTTCAGTTAGATGGAAATGCAGTCTAAATTAAACGAGGGTAATAGGAAGTTACTATTTCCAGATTACAAGATTAAGAAAAGGAGCTCAAATCACAGCTAGAATAAGAATTTTAGGAATTAAGACTAAAATATACATAGACAAATGTCAACTGATGCAAGCCAACATACATACACTGATTTCAACACAGCACTAACAGTTTATATGTGAGGAGCCACTGGTTGGTAAGTTAACAAAGTACAAGCATAAAGCCGATTTTGGTAAGTATTAAATATGTCTGTTAATGCAGGAAACAAACTCTTCGCATTACACTTAAATAGGCAAACTGCCTTTCTGCAGAAAGGCAAATGCAGGAAAAAAATTAAGTCAAATGCTGGCCATAATCTAGTTTTCTCTAATTCTAATACCATGCAGGTAATATCCCCAAGAGAAAAGTTCTTCTGGCTTTACAAACTAATACAATGCCATTTGAATTGAAAGGCAGACAGTCACGCCATGACAAAATACTTCTCTATTTGTAAAACGTAAACCGAACTGTATTTCAACAGGCGGCAAGCTGCGTGACCAGGCTATCTTTCAGCAACAATCTTTTCAAGTTTCTCTTCGTCCCCTCTTTTTTTTTTTAATTTTCTTTTAAAAATTTTCTGCTTATTTGCTATACAGTCTGCAAGCCTAACTGCTGCAACTTAATTAATGAAAGGGTTTGTTTTTTATTTGGGGGGTGGGTTTGTCTGTTTGTTTGTTTTTGTTGTTGGGACTTTTTTGTTTGCTTTTGGTTTGGGTTTTTTCTTTAAGTTGTCTTTTAATCTGGAATTTAGATGGCCAAATTCTTCTTCAAGTACAGAAACATACACAAGGACACTGAGGTCAGGGAGCGGTTCGAAGGGCTTGGTGGTTCCATTCAAGTCTATGGGCTCAACTTCCCTGGCCACAGAAACGGAGGCGCAGGCAGGACTGGTGTACCCCAAAGGCTCAGGGTGAGGGATCTCATCCTGCAAGAGAAATCATCTGAGCCGTAGATGGGAACGCTCCCGAGTTCGCTACTTGGATGCAATCTGAATTGCAGGCATTCCCGCTGTTATTCCCACTGTGGTGGTGTTTTTAATGTTGTTATTTTTATGTTCAATGCCCCAAGTTAAAAGTTTCCCTTTGTATGTATATTCAAATTAACTCTGAAAGTGTAGTGGGGTGAAATGCAGCTAGAATAGACAAGAATCCTCTGGGCTTAGCCAAAAAAACAGGCAAGCATTCTACCTTTCATTTGGAAATGAAAAATCAACCCAAGTTGCTTGACAGGTTTAGAAATCATAGCAAACCATTCAGGGATCATAGCCTTACATTTACATTTGGATATGAAGCCCCTCCGCAAGGCAAGTGACTGGGGCTTACTAATTGTGTTAAGAAACTTTCTGATAAACACATTTGATATTTTACTATCATAGAACAATCTGACTATAAATCCTTGTAGACTATTAAGGTGTTGGAGTCCAACGATAATGTACTCACAACCACAGATTAACTAACTGTTGGGTTTTCTTCTGGGAAGCTTCTGTTCCTGAATTCAGCACTGTCACTCCATTTACAAAGTGGTGCTCTCCTCTCCTGCCACATGAAATACAAAGTATTGGGAATAAGTTCTGAAGGATTGCACAGGGAAGGAAAATAACTATCCGCTTCTGCTTTCCATCACTCCACGTGATAGCAGTTTGTGTATGCAAGAGACCTGATGGAAGCATGCCAGATAGTAAAGAGGGAGGGAGAGGAAACTCCGCAGCACTTCTCAGTGGAAGAGATTTTGGTGGAAGAGATATTGATGGGCATTCCCATTTGATGGCTTTCAGTGGTTTGCACAACTTTTGAGTAGAGATGATTCGGGCTGGAGTCATCATTTGAAGCCTAGTGGGTCTGATTTATCCTTTAATAACATCCGTACTCAAAAATTATGTTCCTGATTCATTCCATTAGGCTATTTTCACAAATGCTTTCTTGCGATGCTTTTGAAAAATTAGGAGCTTTCGTTTGTCAAGTAAGTTCTGCTCATTTGTCATACTGTCCTACTGCCTTTCTTGTACACGCTCGCTCTCATACTACTTGTCATACAGAACCAGTGACACTCGCACTGATGGTAATGACACTGGCAAACGTGCATACAGAATTAAGCTGGAATGTGCTCCACACTGGCTAGCATTAGTACTGGCATCTTGGTTTTTCCTCTCCAAAGGAAGCAGAGAAAAAGACCTTTCCTCCCCTCTCCTTAATTACCTTTCTGCTTTCTACTGTAAGTAAATGCAGCGCATATATTAAAAAAAAAAAAAAAGCAAAAGTGAAAGTGCGGTTCACCTGCAACTCAGCTAGTGATGCTGAAGGCTAAAATGATATAAACAGAATGAACAAATAATAAACAACAGCTCTCTTTAAAGGGCATATTTTACTTTTTCTAATGGCATTTTTCAAAGCAACCCTGTTAATTTTTATGGTATTCTAAAATCTTCAAATAATTGCAAACCAGTCAAAACCGTTCTGAATTCCAAGGAGGTTTTGAATTAAGGAATGAGTAAGTTTGTATTATAAAAATATTTTACCGAATATCAGCTGTGAACAAGAAATACCAAACAAACCATGGTATTGAGGGATTTGTAATGAATCTAGACAAAAATATTAAACAGTTAGTAATTTCTTATACTTGTCTTTGTTTTAAAAGGTAACATGGAAGTATTTAACTTGATTCCCACTCCCTCCAACTCGGACACACACAAACACAGCCAAATTTTTAACCAGTCACTTCAGGGAGATGATACTGAATAGACCACTCTGGGAAACTTGACAGAGAATAGATACAAAGGCAAGTGCTTAAAAAGCCAAAACAATGGGTCAAGTCTAATCTTTACCTACGTGCATTAGGGTTTCAAGATTGAGCGCGATTTGTTTTAGAGCAACAATGAAAGCTGTATTGCTGGTGCTGAAAGGAAAATATACGGAAGAATACTTTTATCTATCTACACTGCAAGATATCAAAACACAAGTTGCACAAATTGATTCAGTCTGCGTCAGAGAGGTGAAATGCAATGGCATCCTTTTATCAGCTACCCAGCCTGTGATAACCTTGAGAGGAGTTACTTGAGAAAAGATGAGGGCTGCTTCTTTTATGCTTTCTCCACGGGCAGAAGTCAGTCCTGGTTTGACTATGGAAGTACGCCACTAATCAGGTATGTGAGTATCCTACCTGTGAGAAAGACAATCGTGAAATATCTCCGAGCAGAAGCACCCACCTTGGAAGCAGTGTTTGCCTCTGCAGCCATATGGAAGTTAGGGCTATTTTCTGTCGCTGCAAATAGAACTGAACAAATAATTGACTTGCTGGCTTTTTTCCAAAGTCAAAAGAAACGGTTGTTGTGGTTTATCTAAAACAAGTTTTCCTAGCCAAATAAAAACAATTAGTATTTTATGATTTTAGGTTTCGTTGCACTTTCAAGGTTTTAAAAACACTGCTTTGGAAATAAGGTTTTTAAAAGCTGTGATTTAAAAAATGAATATGACGTTATTTTAGCTGCTGTGATTTAAACTCATTTACACAAACTAATGAATTGTTTCAGCTGGGAGGAACTCTAACCCCCCTCTCTTCAGCTAACAGACTTTCCAGCATTTGGGAGCACTAGCTGTAGATTCTGGACTTTACTTGGCCTACTGGATTTCTGCAGGGTAGGGTGGGCCTTTGATGGTTCAGATTTGCTTGTGACTGTGAACATTTGTTCCTTTATTGTCTTTGATGATATAACCATCCACGCTAATTTTGGATATAATTGTAGGTAAGCATGGTGTTTGACCATCTGCTGCAATATCTATAAAAAGATTTGTTCTTGTGTAATACATTTACATTTCAATAAATAAAGTTAAAGAACTAAGAACATGCCTGTAAAGGAATTTCTATGGGTTTAAAACATGTTCACTTTACTCATATAAACAGACCTACTATTTTGAAAGTGTTTGCGTGTAATATACTGCACATTTTGTGGCTGTTGCACGGTATATGTAATATTTCAGTGTACGTGACATAGGTCTCCTCCTCTCTCCCTGCTTTATATGTTCGTATCTAATTGTATGACTTTTTCTCTCGGTTTAGATATATCCTGCTGATGATGTTGCATAGATTAAGATACAAAACAGTAGTGACCCTAAGTTCAGAACAAAGAACTAGATAAATAAGGTGGGTTGTAAAACTATGAAACAAACAAAAAAAGAAAACCCCACCCTTACTGTTTTCGATTCTACCTCTGTAAATAAAACCAGAAAATTACTAAGGGAGTAGAGCGAAAAGATCAAAGCAAGAAGATAATCATATTATTCTTCTGCCTAAAAATAGTAGTAGTCAGCACATACTATGGATAAATCCTCCCACAATTAAGCACTAAAACACTACAGGAGGCAGAGTTATCAAGAATCATATCACCAAACCTTTAGAAAACACGACTATTTTTGTCATCGCATGTCATTATTTCACATTAATCGTTGCGGAGTTTCCTTTGTATTCATGAAGGATAAGAGAAGACAATTATTTTAAAACCCGGAAAAAGTACCTTAAGCTTGCATCAAATGTTGTTGTACAATACCTGTATTGATTCCATTCACACACAGATCCATGCTAGTCACTACCGACCTATTTTTATGATTTTTTTTTTTTTTTATATTAGGTAGTGTTTTTTTTTAAATAATGATTCCTTAATTGTAACATCCAAGGTTGAAAGAAATAGTGATTAAATGGCTTATCTCAGCATGTGAGCTGGTGCTTTCCCTTTTCTGTTTTTCATCAGAATCACCTTTCAGTAGGAGCTTGGAACAAGGCAGTGACGGCAAGTTTGAAAGCTCATGGAAAGCTTACGATAGTAGCAAAAAAGGCTATAGATACGAGCAAAGAAACACAGCAAAACCTGTGACATACCAGAATACATCAGAGAGCCTTCAGGATAGGGGAAAGCTAGAGAATTAGAACCGATTAATGCAAAGTGCACTGAAGGGATCTGAAACTGTGTCTACTCAGATAGCTTAACGTGCTCTTGAAGTCTAAAATATTCCTTGACATACCTTGAATTTGCCCATAGAAGTATCTTGTGTAATTAAGACCTGAGTTCCAGAGCCTGAGCTTTGGTTTCCTGGGGATATTGGGTAAGTGCCTACGACCAGAGGCTTAGCGCTCCTCATAGAGCTGTTTATAAAACACCAGGATTCAAGCTTTGACTAGAATTATCTACCGATCAGAATGTATCGGTGTGAAACTCTATGCCGGAAATCAAACTTAGGTTAACCCTCCTCCACCCCACCTACTTATCACCCATTCCCTTAGCAATCCTGATCAACCTATTACTAGTTTTTCAGAGTAGAGGCCTTCCCACACCATAGTAATTCTCTTAATTCTTTGTTTTGATGTCTGTTGGAAACAGTTTTCTCCTTATCTACCTATTCAAACTTAAAAATATGAAGATTTTGTGTCCTCTAAAAAAATAGTCTTACTCTGATGACTATCAGTAATTTGCAAGCCATTTTCCTAACCCTGGCATGTAAATTTGCTAAGAATTATTAGAGGAACTGGGAGCCGCTCTCATATTCCTCTCAACGTTGGTGACATTCTTCTCTCTGACAGTGTACAGCAAGTGACAGTAAGGAACGCAATATAAAAATAAAGCTTGTAGCAAGGCTCAGGAAGAATACTGCATTTTTGTAGGTATAGTAGAAATGTAAAATAATCCTCAGACTCATTGCTTAAAGGGATTAGGAAGCTGATGGTGTATAACGATAAAGGAGATTCTCTTCTACTCAGCAGAAACAGCACTTAATTGGCTAGCCTTAATATTGCCTAATGCACGTCGTACAACGTTTTTGATCCAGGGAGCTGTCTGCTGTGCAGAAGCCTAAAAGCAAGATAAAATTGCATGGACAAGTTGAAAATTTAGCATGCTTAAAAATAGAAATCAAGTTTGGGAGGTATATGGCATAACCACATAGAAAGCAAGGCCACTGAAAGGTGGATTTGGGGAACTTCAAACCCTGATGGATGTCTCAGTAATAGCAAAAAATATTAGAAGAGATATTATTTGGGGTCCAGATAACTAAGATTAGAAGATAATGTCAAGACTATTTAAAAGATAATTTTGTCTGCACACCACTAGAATATCTTAAAAGGTCCGTAACAACTCAGTGCAAAGAGCATCAAGAATATATTTCAGAGCTAAGTTGTCACAATTAATGATACAGTATTTTCTGTGTGATTTCCAGTGCTTATTTAAGTTGCTTCTGATCTGAATGCTCATAAGAAATAACCCAGGTTTCCCTTGGAACTTTGACAGTTTGGCAACAAGAGCCTGAAAAATGGGAAAGATAAGTCCGTTAAGTTAAAAAAAAAATCTAATGTTTTCTTATAGGGTTTGTCACTTTGCATGAACTTAGGAAATGATGGTTAGTTGAATTATAAATTGCTGGATCTTGATTTTGACCGTGAAGGTTCCAAAAAGAGCTTCAAAGGAATCCGGCAGACCCTATAACTCAGAAAGAAGCTAGAGTAATTGGTAGTAAGCTGTAAAATGGCACATTTTCTCTACTGTTTAATTGATCTCATTGTACTAAGCACTAGCCTTCTGTGCAAGTGAGAGATGGACAGCCAAAGAAACTGCTTCATTTGGTAATAGATTTGTTATTATAATTAAAAAAAAAAATCACTGAGCAATTGACTTGCTCTTCTTACGTGTAAACGTCTCTGCAGATTCATTTCTGCTTCTACTTAATGAAGCAGGTTATTAAACGTGCTTATCAATTTATCAAACAGTTGTCATCTTTGATAATCTCAGAGGTGTTTCTTTTTCAAGTTATAATCTGTATGTCATTGATAAACCAATTACAGATTTCAGAAGTCAAATGATCATGAGAAATGCATAATGAGCGGTAATAATTTAAAAATTCAGACTTTTTGATAGCACTAAAGATTAGGGCAAAACTATATACATTTCAAAACAACAGTACTAATCATACATGTCGCCTTACAGCCATAAACTTTCTATAAAGGAATAAACAAACTGGCACTGAGGCACTAAAGACTTTAAAGGAAAAAAAACCAAAACCAAAACCAACAAAAATAACCGCCACAAACCCAACCAGCTCACCAAAGAAGATTTTTATGGACATTAGGTGCAATGAGATTTGTAATCAGCCTTAGTAATATTTGCTGGCAGAAGGTCTATGTCTATGAAGATAAAAAACATCTATGCAAAAGGATCAAAAAACCCTTGTGTTTAAAGCTGGATAAGGGAGAAAGAATACTGTGATTATTGACAAAGGTTTCCTACAAAAATCCAATCACTGAAAAGTAACCATGTTTAGGCAGGGTTGATCACAGCATTTAAGGAGAGTATAAACAACCGGTGTGCAGAAGAGATTCAACCAGAGAAAAGAAAGCATGCATAAAATGAGTAAGGATGGTATTAAAGACTAGACCAGCCAGCCCACTACTCTTTTTGACCTAGATGTTCATTCTTTGTTTAATTTCCCAATTTCTGCCTTAATTTTTTCCAAGTGGCTTCCACATTCAGCTATCTGATCAGCCATCTTCCAGATACTACATATACTTGTTTTCCTACTGTAAACTGGCTGGGATGTTGTGGAACTGGCATTATTTTGACCAACATTTCATCCTCACAGGGTCCCCTAACACAGGCAACTCTAACAAAACTATTCCTAGGAAGCTGTTTGTCCAAATCTCCCTAATTCACCCGTGTTTGTGTTTTATTTGGTTGTTTCGCCTCCTGCCCCTGCATTTTCACTGCTGGCAGGGAGCTATTACTGGGCCAAGGCACTGAACCATGAGAAACTCAATCCAGACAAAGCTTGAAAAGCCCACACAGCTTAATTTTATGGTAAGTTTGGTCTGATATAAAGTGACTATGGAAACTAGTCTTGATCAAGTTCCTACTGTATTTGTCCTCCTACAAAAAGATCTAGGCTACTGCTCTAGTTTTCAAACTCAAGTGAATACAGGGACTTCTCTGAATCCTTCCAAGCTGGTTAAAGTATGACTAAATTTAAGGTGTAAGGCTAATTCTGCAAGTTTTCAATGCCAACACAATGCTTTCTCCACAGAGGGAAATAGTACCTTGTCTTGAACAAGGTCAAAAATACTTTTTTAAAAAAATTGCTGCTTAAATCATTAATGTGACATAGCACTGCCACAGCTTAAGACCTTTTAAACCCTGAGCTACCTGCATTTTACTCAAGCACTGAGAGTAGATTTTAATCTAACATACTACATGAAGAACACATCTTCTTTGCCACAAAAAGGTGTTATTTACAGATAAATAGCTAATACGAGATTGTAGCTTCCTTGTGAAAATTGGTGAAGAAAAAAGTAAAATTATCTCTTGCCTTGACTTCTAAAAGGCTTTCCATTAAGGTGTCTTCAGCTAGAAGCCTCCTTGTAAAAGACATACCATTTTTAATAATGAAGACACAATGTAAGGCTGCATTCACAGAAAGACTGCCATGCACTTGATAAAACATATGGTAACATATGGCAAAGTAACATATGGTAAAGGCCGACTGTGGACATGAAAGCTGCAGTTTCCACTCATGTTATCAGCCCAAGGTAGAAAAGGAAAAAAGAAAAGCCTCCTCCTCCCTCGCATTTTAGATATTTTGATAAATCTTCTTCTTGAAACAGCTCTAACGTTCCTTTTCTTTAATCTGTAGGTTTTTTCACAATTTAAAATAAAGATCAAAGTCTTTTGCTATTGTAGAAAACAACAAAAAAAGAGGCAACTTGGCAGTATGAGCCACATGGGATTGTGCTAAGGGTATCCAACATTAGATATGGAACTTAGGCTTTACTGAAGCATATGACAGTGAGAATAGGTGGGAAAATATGAGAGGGGAGAAAACCATGATCAGACATGCTTAAGCAAGTGCACTGAAACTGGCAGGCTTGGTTGGATAAAACTGAGATGAGAATTTGGCTCAAAGTATCTTTGATATTTACTTCAAAAATAAAGAACATCTGCGAAAACTAAGAGAAGGAAAACATTTTCGATATTTTATATTTAAACATTTGAGTAATGAAGTCCCACTCTAAGAACATAAAAAATGTCACATGTGCCCTATAAATGTATATAACTCAAAAGCAAGAACTGATGTAACTACAGCTATTATTTCCCCATTTTCTCTTCAATGTACATTATCTGTATCACCGTAAGACAGCAGAGAACTGAATTTTCCAATTTCCTCAAAAAGACAGTTGAAAAGTTTGAGGTGCATTTACTCTTAAGAGCTTCAGACTGAAATCTAATCTCAAAATTGCACTGTATACAATTATTTTTGTATAGGATTAAGTGTCTTATTTACATATTATGCATGCTATTCACAACCAGCATTTTATCCCTTCGCTGCATGTGGACTATAAGGAAAATAAACTGACTAAATTAACGTTGATAATTGGCAATGATCCTATACAGACTAAGGTATGCAAAGGACTGTATGCGACCAACACTTACACTTATTTTTCCAGGCATAGCTACAGTTAATATCCAGTCAATCACTGTTACTGTATACAGAGTATTTCTAGTATTCTTCAGACCCAGAATTTTTTGCTATGCTGCACCTAAATGGGACTGTTACGTTGGCTAAGGTTTACCTCATTACTTCCAACTGACATAAAACTGTTTACTAATCTCACATTATTTGGAGTCTCCATTTAAATGCAGCCTTTATCACTTATTTAGACAGCATGAGATATTTTAATTTCTGCCTACATTAAAGCTCATTGGCCACTGGTGCTTAGGATATTATTATCTCAGCACTGAGCAAGCCTGACATTCTTACTGTTTTCTACCGTGGCTGCGTATCTAGTAATGACAGTTAGCTACAAAGAGCGTGCAGATTTTAACATGAAGCCACTCAAGTTTTCTATCTCTCAGAGAAAGCAGAAAAAAAATATTGTACTCTTTCATCTTGTCAGTATGCGCATTTTATTTAGAGGATGGTTTAATTAATAGGAGAGGAAAGGTTGTCCGGCATCTGTTCACTCGACTGTACCCAAAAACTGAGTGATCAGGGGAGAGACCTGTTTCAGATCCCTGTTGTAGCTGACCTGCTGCGAGATCCTGAACCAAATTTTTTCATATCCCAAAGGAGTGTCCTACGTACCAACCTGTGAGGTGTTTCGTGGTGGAACTGCTGAAACTGTTTCACTACATACGAGTCATTCAATATTCATAGAAGGGACAAAGGACTTGAATTTGGATGTCCTATATGCATGAATGCCTTAATTATCAAGCTATGGCAATTCCTCTTTTACTTTTCCTTCCCTCACCCAATGAATATGGAATTACTCAGCCAACATGGAATAATTTCAACAGAGAGTTTTACCGAGACTATCCAGCAGCCAGATGACTGACACACCCTCCTGGTATGAGGGAGGCCATGGTTAAGTCCTGCTTCAAATAAGACTGAGCTAATATTCAAATGTGGCCTAATGGATATAATACAGAGAGGTACATCTGCTTTCCCACACAAACTCTTCGTTCCCAGCTACCTTTGATTGGGCCCTGCAAGTGAGAGAAGCAGGGAATACTCATTTTGGGAATTTGGCCAGGGGATAAGCTGCACATCTTAAAAGCTCTGCAGCAAGGGAAGAAGTTATACAGCAATCCCGGCTTCAACAGACACAAGCTCACTGCCAAAACCAACAGATACGTTTCCCATATGGTTGGGGGAAAGAAGAACCTAGAGGAACAGATGGAAAGCTTACCTGAAGAGCATATCAAAAGACAGGCAAACCAAGAGAGCCAAGCACAGGCTTTTGTCCCGAACCCACGAAGGCTCCCGCAACTTCAGAGTGCGGCGAGTAAGAATAATCACCGACTTCTGATCCCTCCGCAAGATCCAGGTGCATGGCTATGTTTCCTCAGAGAACCAAGAGCTCTAACCTAAGGACCACGTACTTACTCCACGCAGTGTTACAGTTGTAGGCTCACGGTGGAACCGTGTCACTGCTTTTCCTTTGGCTACCCAGATTAATGACACCATTGGTTAAACGTTCGAAACCTAGAAATGCTAAAAGCCAAATTTCATTTAATGTGTACGCATGGTATGAAAGTACATTCAAAAGTATTCTTTTATTTTACACAGGAATCCTAGAAACCTTCAATGTCTGTAGAGGCTCACGAGTGTCTCGTGGAACTCACATTTTTCCAAGGTGAGGAGTGTGACGGATGCTCATAGGTTTGAGGTCTTAACTGCTTTCTAAGCAAAAACTGCAGGACAGAAACAGCACCCTTTTATTTTGGTACAATTTGGAAAATTAATATACTAGATTTGCTGTAGTTAAGACTCCTTTAACTCCTTTCATCTGTTCTCTTTCATGACAATGGAATTAGGTCTACACAATAGAATAAAGAAATGAGGTTATCCCAGGAGGAAGCTACTGAATGACAGTAGCTAATTGAGCTAAACCCTCTTTTTCCACTCACTTTTCCAAATTCCCAGCTGTTAAGCTTTTTTTTTCCAAAGGAAAAATTACTTTTCACCCTATGGGTTTTACTTTTATGATAATAAAAAAATAAGTTAACGCATACAAGTTTCTACTTTGTTTAAATGTAGAAGTTTTCTCTGGGAAGTAGTAAAGCAGAAAAATACAAGAGTGTAGTCAGAAAAAGAAATCTGAGAAAGAGCAATACTGGCAGCAGTGCCCAACGGTACCCTCGCCACGGTGGCTCCTGACTAACCCTGCAGTACCAACTGCAAAGCTCAGCCCAAGGTGGTAAATACCGCGCACCTTTGCGAATCCTTTTCTGCATGCAACAGTTCTGCCTCTGTAGTCGTTGACGCTTACCCACACTTAGGTCTAAGGCTGGACTCTTTTGTCTTGAATTTTGAAAATTTCATGTTTTTTTTCTCCTCGTATTTTCAAACCAATTTCTAACAGCCTTTCAAGACGGACAATATGTTATTAAACAAAGGAGCTATCTAGAGCAAGGCTAAGATGCTAAAGACCGAGCCGCATGAAGGGATCGGAGAGCAGCAGTTCTCCCCACAGGAACTACACCACCATAAAGCCCCAAAGTAGTGTCAGGTTTTAGCTCTTGGGAAAGGAATTGCATAGTTTGCCTTTTCTTCCTCCCCCACTGGTTAAAAAAGAAAATACCAAAGTAAAAAGCAGACATATGGACAGTCCCTCATATCTGTGAAGCTTTAGTTGAGCTACTGTGCCCTGGTTTTACTATAATTTAATTTAATCCAGAAACTACTGTATTGTTTGAAATTGTTCCTCTCCAAAACTAATATTCATCCTCTTCTTATACTTTCAGACAATAAATCTCCTTCTAGTTGTAACTGGTTAAAATGTATGCAGCTACGATTTATTCCTGCATAGGAAACAGCACTAGAGTTCACTGTTATCACCTCCCAAAATTCTCACATTTTTCAAAAGCTTTTTAGTAAATACTCACAAAAAACCAGCAGAATATCATAAGATTTAGACATGACAATACCACGGTTCTCTAGCACATTATCTTCCTCTAGCCGACATTAGTTTATCTAATTTATACACCCTTAAATTTAAGGTTTTAAAAATAAAGTCTATGGTTCAACTTTTGCATTTTTATTTTCTGCACTTTTTGTCCTTTTCATTACAACCTTTTGTTCTGTGCAAGTAAAGAAAAAAATTAAGAAAGGAAAGTCCCTCTGGCCATGCAGATTATTTGACTGTTAAACAGTCAAATATGATTTGGCCTTCTAGCAGTATTATGACCCTGGTAGATATGAGGTCAGTATTTAAAAAAAAAAAAAAAAAAAAAAAAAAAAAAAAAGGAGGAAAGGAAAAGGATGAAAACTACTGAGAACAGTCATGAAAGTGGCCAAGTTCCAGAATCATCATAACTGCTGACGAAAAGTCGTCAATAAGCAAGCATAATACCAGAAACTGTAGGTGCTTTGTAATGTATTCACTATGGCACTTACATTACTGAGAGTTATATCCAACTTCTATATCGGTACTAAACAATAAATACGTATTTATATATGTGTGTACATATATGATTCCAGGTACCTAACATTTTGTCTTTTATCTTGTACAAAACTATGTGCTATAAAAGTGTTTTTTTTTTTAATGAGGAGCGTTTTTTTCTAGAACTAAGGAAAAAAATCACCCAACGCTAAATCTTAGTAGAGAATTTTTAAATCCTTCTCCAAAATATTAAAACAAAACAGTAGTATGAAAAGCCAGAAATCTGGTGGCCTTCAACATTCCTTTTTGATTAATTTTAGCTTTAAATTTAGTCAGTCAGTGACATGCCACTGCTAGAAAGTCAGGGACATTAGATGATAAAAATATACTTTCTATTATCCAGTACTAAGGAAGGAAAGCGCTAGATAGCATAGCAGTACAGCACAAGTGTAGTATTTCTGTGCAAACTTAAATTGAGATTATTGGAATCACAGAGAAGATAATAAAATGGAGTCAGACACAGGTCTTCAGAGTTGCCAAGTTCACATAAACATTCTGATCAATCTTACAGATGCTGAAATTAAATACTTGTATTAATCAAAATGGGGCAGTGCAGCAAGATTTAAACCTCGTTTCCACTCTCTCCGCTGATTATCTGTTCTCATTAGTGACTTGTATTTAAAACCTACTGTGTTAAACTCGCCTTCACTACTGTGGGAAATACTGGGCATTAATTTGCACTCAGACAAAACTCCCACTGAAATAAAATATTCCAGGTATTCTAGGTTTGTGCCAGGCAGCTCATCTGTTGTTTTCCTCCTATACGCTATTATCAATCTCTACAAGCCTAGCCTTGCTGATACAGTCAACTCCATATTATATTAACTTCCACACATACTTTTCATCAAAAATAACAGGAACTTGGGTTTAGGTCCAAAGGTTCAGGGAATGTTAGGCAGAACCACAACTCTGAAAAACCTACCTACTAGCACACTGATGTCTGAAAGAGCAACTAAACCAGAGAACTCGGAAGAACAGTAAAAATGCTACACTTAGATGTAAATACATAATTCGTGTACTCTTACCCCACCGCTAGCTTTGATTTTGGTGCACAATCTTCTCCACACAAATCTTAGGAAAGAATCCTAACCAAATTCAATTTTTATCGCCTATTTTGTTTCCAGAGGCTTTAGCAAAACGCGGGGAGAAAGCAAGCTTCTGCCAGAAATAAATACATTAGAATGCTGATCACTGTCTGCATCGAGTTGTGTTACATTCAAAGTAATGAGGTAACCCTTTGCAGGCTTCCCATCCTAGTCTCCTTGCTATGAACAGGCTTCATCCATTTAAACTGCTGAAAAAGCCCTCAGCAAATAGGTTTGGTTGATTATCATAACATCACCCGCTAGTGCTATTATGTTGTATCAGCATTTACGTTATAAACTTCTCTTTTAGGTGGTAGATTTCTAAACCTTGAAAAAAGGCTCTGAACAGAAAGACGATATTCAGTAATGAGTAATTTCTGCATACGTTTAAAATGAGTAGTGCGTTTATGTCTTAGTACAACGGAGAAAAATGGTATTTAATTCCTAGTTCAAGCCACGTTACTGAATAAAAGCAACTTGACAAAGAATTTATTTCCCTATTTGTTTTTCCTCCAGGAATGAGAATTAGGGTGACACAGTAAACCTCTACATAGTTCACTTTGTGTGTTGGACCTTTTCCTCACATCCAGGGTGCCTTTTCAAGCACATCTCTGGACTGCTTGCACAGGAATAGCTCTGTACATATTGCTAGTAAAGTCCCTTATGCCAAGGAGCACGATACAATGACCAGAGAGTTTTGATGAAACACATAAGTCCTCCAATATAAATGTGTTTTTTTAAAATAATTCTTTAATATTTCTAAGACTATGAAAATGAAAAGGATGAGACTGTTATCTTTGATTTTAAAAAAATCTACTTTCTAATCGCTATTTTTATGTTGCAAATCCTTCAGCAAAGGGTGAAATCTTGGCTAATTAAAGTCAGTTGAGTTTTGCCATTGACTTCAGTGTAACCAAGATTTCACTTACAAAGTTTTATATAAAAAAATCTAAATATAGTAAAGAGCTCTGACTAACAGCAAGTGCAATCTGCTTGATAGATGACGTAATCTATGTACCTATATACATTACAGCTCATAACAGTCCAACGAGAACAGCTTTAAGCTACTGAGTAATTAAGAAGTGATGCATTTGTTTTTAAGAACTGATTAAATGCAAAATATTGACATTTGTGTTGGCCTATCAAATCCATAAAGTACATCTGGGGAAAAAAAGAATTGACTAGTCCGTTACCTTCAAGTTTTAAAATCTCGATTTACTAAGCTAAAATTTAATAATTCTTAAATGTGCATTAGTAAGATAAAACCTAAATAGAGCTGGCTGAGTGCTTCATGACTGTTCTCTTTACCCATTTAGCTAGCACTGAAAATGGAATATATTGGCAAAAAGAGTTGTCTGTTTTGCTCTTAATCCTATTGTGTATTCTTGTTTCTGCCAAAGCTTTCAACAAAAATGTATTTGTAGGTATTGTTAGATGTCTGTCTTGTAGTCTTTTCTAAAACACATTTAAGACTACACACCACATGGAATAAAGTTTTTCTTTTACAAAAGATGGTTTATAGTTGTCATTAATAGTAAATACAAGTAATTAACTCTTGTAATGAATTAGACTTACTAGATTTTAAATGTGTAGCTCCTGTGTATTTTGCCAGCATACATCCTCCAAAACTTTACTGAGGGTTGCTGTGCCAACAGCAAATTTGCAAGGCCAAGGAAATTATGCCACAGTGAAGCTAATGCTATGGTGAACTGCTATTAATTATTGTTAATGATATAATTTTTCTTTTTATAAATCACAGGATACATCACCAGACACACACACCCCGCAAAAAAAAGAAAAAAAGAAAAAAAAAGTATTATTATTGTACTAAAATGGTATTTGAAGCTTTTATTATGAGAGAAATATTGTTTTAGCAGCACATTCCTGACACACCATTCACCTTGTTCCTGCCAAGCCAAAGAAGACAAGAACAAAATAAGAAATTTCTAGAAGTTTTACTTTGTTAGGATAATTTACTTGAATTCAGTATACAGTGACTATAGTAATAGAGAATGTTAAACCTTTACCTCTCAATTCATATTCTTGTTGTAGAAGTAAAATACTCCCTATATTAAAGCCTTGATAATTTTTTGCACTGCTGCTTGGAGGAAAAACTTGACAAGGCAGTAGGTATTTAACCAGCCTATCTTTAAATAACAGATTTTTCCAATCTGTTCTGCAATAGCACCGTGTTTTGTGCCTTTACTGTTATTACAGAAGATGAGGATGCATCTGCTACGCTGACCACTGCTAAACTAATCCAAATAGTCTGGAGTATCTAAAATGTCATTAGACATTTTGATTAGATATAATATAACCACAGACACTGATAATTTAGCTGATACAATACAATAAAGATTAAATCAGGATTAATACAAAAGGATTAATCTCACCCTGCCCAGCCACGTAAGCGAGGTCCAGGAGGGACCAAAATTATATATTTAATAGACAGAAAGAATTTGTTTAGGAAAATATTTAATAGGCAGAAAGAAGGATTTTATTTAGGAAATGCCTAAGGATAATTCCAGAGTTTAAACTTCAGAATGAGCAGTTTCTCTTTATTCGGACCAGGGTTATTAACATCATATGGCAGATTTTTAGTGGGGTTATTATCTTTTATCAAATCAATTATTTTGCAAAAGATTCCAAAACCTGTTACTTCTTGTAATTTGTTTTCTCTCTCCCTCCATTTGCTTTCTTGAAACAAAATTAAATCCAATGAAAAGCAGCCACTAGCTTTTTTCTCTTTTTCATTTTATCCATTTAATCCACCTGCAACCTTTGAAATTTGTTGGCTCCTGAGAGCCAAAGTGGAATTTACATGTGCATTCAAATTGCACTAATTTAGTTTTGAAATTTTCTAGTAAAACATCATCAGGGAATATCTTTCCTGTTGCAAAACCATATTACCTAGAATTTGATAGCAAAACATACTTCAGCCAAAAATCATAAACCAGTTTTAGTAACTACGGTTTTCATGTTGTAATAAAATCCTATCTAGATCAACGTATTCACTAAGGAATTGTTCAGATGCGTGATAAGCATTTCTGAGCGATTTGCACGCTACTGGTATAACAGGGTCTACCCCATCCTCAGTAGCTACGCTCACAGGAATTACACTTGCTTGTAGGAACACACACCCTTAACTCATAAGTCGTATATGGAATAGCATTAACTGACAACTAAATTTATAAGGGGCAGCAGAAATCAAACTCACAAAGACAGCATTTTCCCTCACAAGTCTAAAAGCCTCCCTCCTAAGGCCAGGCAATGGGGAAAACAATAAAACGTGGAAGCAGGTCTCAAACAGTTTTGGACTAGCACTGCGTTTGCGCTGTTCTTTACATCACACAGAGAGCTGGACAGCTGAACGGTACAACGGCCAATACACGCTACGTGCAGGTTAAAACAGGAGTGCACACTCCAAGGTAATAGATCTCCACACTTACAAATGTTACCCCAGGCGCTGGATCACCACTTAAAAGAAGTAAGGTCTGCATTAATTTCGAATATAATTCATCTGAGAACAACAAGATTTCAGTAGTGGTTGACTGAGATACAGGATCTTTTACGGGATTTTTTTTATTCCTTTATACCTAACCACAACTGATGAAGTATATCAGAATTGCTTTCTTGGAGATCATGACAAATGGAAATGATTGAAGTCTGGTGGCTTTGTGGCTGAGCCAAGACAATACTCAGTGTTGCAAACAAAGCACTAAAAACTACTGCTAAAAATACTTTGCAAAACAGGGTGAGAAATGAATATTTTTTTTTTTTTTTTTGCATCTCAGATCAATATCGTTCCTCTACAAGATGACTGAGCAAGTGGTATTGTAAAAGCAGAGTAAGGCTCAACACAACAAAATCTTAACGTCTCTTTCTTGATTTGATTTTTTTTCCCCACAGGAAATTAAAAATCAATCAATTGACAAAACTTTTCACAGTAACGCATCGCACAACCTGATCCACTGAATAGGTTAACTAAAAAGCATAATGAATGGATTGGTCCATGTAACATATTTTGTCACACACCGAGTCTAACATAGTAAGTATAATTTCACACAATAGGCTGGAGTTTCAAAATCAGCCACTAATATTGCAGCAAATTTGAGGATATAAGCATTGTACAGTAGAATCCTATATCTGAGTTTCAAGTTGGTTCTTCCAGATGAAAGTAAACGCAAAAACGCTTATCTAAAACTTCTTCCTTGCAGAACGTATGTGTACGTTTTCCCATCATTTTACATCATGGTAGATCATACAAGACACAAGGCACATCAATGAAATCTACCTCCTCCAGTCCCTATACAAGGTTGTGTTTACATCACTTCCATCTTTCCCATTTTAAACTGCCAAAGGAAGTGAAAAGGAGTGGAAAATTGGCTGGCCTGATCAGTGGTAAGTATCTTCAAGAAATTTTAAATTTTTTTATATACTTGCATCTACTGTCAAATACATGCCGTGTTCTATGACAACACATGACACATATCACAACTCTATGATTCTATGCTCCCCAGGGCAGTGGCCACGGCACCAAGCCTGTCAGAGTTCAAGAGTGTCTGGACGATGCTTTTAGTCCTATGATTTAGTTTTAGGTAGTCCTGCGAGGAGCAGGGAGCTAGACTTGATGATCCTTATAGGTCCCTTCTAACTTGAGATATTCTACGATTCTATAAAGAAGTGACAGTTAGTTCCCTAGTGAAAACATGGTTTGGTAATGCCATCTCAACTCGGACACCAGCAGCATCCCCCGGTGGAATGGTGGTACTGTTACGTATCCAGTCAAATACTGGATTCTGCCATTTCATTTGCAAGACCTACAATAAAACCCAGTAAAGAGCCTTGCAGTCAAAACAAGATACATTAGGCCATTAACCAAGGGAAACGCAATCCATGGATGTTCTGAAACTCGAGTTTCTGTCCCTGTGTTTCATTTCACAAAACACTACAGATGGAAGAAGACAGCCACAGCCTAACCTCAGCTCCGTGCCTGCCCTCAGTCAGATTATTGTAGGGGAATCGCAGCATCCTTTGAAACGCATGTAGCATCTACCCACCTGCTGGGTTTAATTTCAGAGTCCAGCATTATCATTAACAGAAATGTGGGTTGTTCCCCCCCCCCGCCTCACCTGTGTAGTATCTTAGATTCATTCTCAGCAAAATCAGAAAGCTTTTCTCAACAGGAATATGCCTTTAGCTTCCCCTAGAGAAAGCAAATGATTCATCCAAAGAAGCGAATCAGGAATGACATGTATAATGTTCAAAATCTTTTGGCAGTGTTTTAAACCCTGCTTCTTTCCTTATGAATGGGAAACATGCACATAGTCTAAATATCAGTGTCTGAAGTTATGCTCAGAAGTTTCTGAGGTATCCAAGCCCTCGTTTAACTTCACAGGCATCCTCCTCTTTAGTACCGCTGTTGCTTTTGAGTAAGTCAGATCACTAAGGTAGCTAAAAGCATGTCCAGGAAACATGTCCTACCAGATCATTTGCATGTGCAGAAGATACATTCTTCATATTCACTCCTACATAAACAAGATTTACATTCAATTTATTTTTAGATTTACCAAAGCATAAGCACGAAGAAGAGAACAGGATTGGAAGAACTGAACCACGTTAGCCTTGCAGTATAGTGAATCCAGACGATCCCCAAAGTTTAGGTCAGTTCATATAAGAATAAAAATTACATTACTCAGCTCTTCCTGGCTATTCAGTAGAAATAAAAAGCTTTCCTAATGTCATCTTACTCTTTGTTGATTCTTCTCTTCTTCTTGCCTTTCCAGTCCCAGCTCTCCCTTACATAAGCATAATCAAATTACAAGAGCACTATCTGATCAAATTCTTCTTTGCCCATTCTCGGCTTCATCCCTATTATTAGAGTCTCCCCAGTGCCTTTAATTTAATGAAAAGCCCTGCAGCCTAAATGTCATTGCCATTCCAGATTCCTATTTTAAAACTTCAGGCCCTGCAAGGCCTCACAGAAAGCACTACATCAGCTGGAGAAAGCACAGCTGAATGCAGGTTTGAAGCAGTTTGGAACAGCAACCAATGCCTGAGCAATAACTCTCTAAAGACAGGAGAGCAAAGCCAGAGTATCTGTCTCCTCAAAAGGCGTGTGTATAAAAAAAAGCCATGGCAGAAAGGTTGGGTGGTTGCAAATGATACTGGGTCTTTCTTAAGCAAAACCAAAAAGATTAAAAATCTGATGGATTTTTTTTTTTTTTTTCATTAGCAAGCTTTTAGCTAGCTTTATGAAAGTGTGGGATTTTTTCTAAGCTTTGGGAACAAATCATTCTGGCGTTCAAGTATGATTACTGTTTTTTTAATTTGGTCTTGGGTTTTCCTACCCGTAAGTCAGAGAAATAACTGTGGGCAAAAATTTACACCTGCAATGAAATGCAGGCTCAGTCAAAATGATATGGATCTCAAAACGCCTAGTTTCACTCATAAAGACACTCGACTTCCCAAGCAATCGTAAATGCACCAAAAAAATATATGTTAATGCCATCCTTACCTTTTGCAGCTAGTTGCACTGGAAAAAACCTGTAGGCATCCAATGAAAGCCTTGTCAAAGATGAGCTAAAAATGTATCCCACTGCCTTTTCCTCTGGCAATTTGGACATTCATGTCAAAGTTATGTAAGGGGCAGAGATAAGAAAATCCACATATGGGAATTCATGCACCCAGTTTACTATAACATATGGCACAGTATAACGTGTTCACTCCCCCCCCCCCCCCCACGCCCTTTTTTTTTTTTTTTTATTTTAATCTGGGAGCCATATAAGTAATTGCTGAATGTCTGTGAACTTTTACATGGAGGTATGGAAATCACAGCAGCTAATAAAGAACTCGTTAAAATGGACAAGTACAGTGAAACTCCGTAGGGATAAGGGAGGTAGCCAGCTAAGCTAACTACTCACATCGGACACTAGTACAAAAGAAAACGGCATCTTTTGGTGAGTTCCATCTGTGGGCACAGGTTTCAGGCAGCACCCCTCTCGAGTCTCTTAGTTCCACCTGCTTTGCAGGACTTCAGTGATTGTTTTGTAAAGCTTCTTCATAGGAACCCAGTAACTCACTGCAAAGCACTTTCTAGAGTAGAAAATTCCTGTTCTACACATACGTATATTATATACCCATCACATTACATACATCATTATATATACGATACATATATATCATATATACATGTCTTGCACAGGTACAAAAAATTTTCTAAAATTAAAGTTGTTTCAATGGTATCTAACAGAAATGGCATCCAAACATATAAGGAGGCTCATCAGCTGCCACATTACGTGACAGAGCCAGAGGCAACTCCAAAGCATCAACACAACTGCCCGAGGAGACTGCCAAGGAGCCAGCTGCTGCTACTGGAAAATCTTCCAAAGCCTCGCATCTGAGTCCTGTTACTGCTGTCCAAAAAAAACCCACCCCGAGAAAGAAATAAAAATATAATAATCAAAATTTCATCTTTGTTATGAAAAACTCTTTATATATTATGTAACACATTATACGCCTCATGACTAGTCATATCTTTTCTCGCAGCTATTCCTGTAGTCTAATCACACAACGTGTTATTCCTGACTTGCTTCTGGTCCCTTCCACGAGCCTACAACATCTGAGCAGTTAAGACATCGTGGAAGCAAATCAAGCCCCTAATCGTGGATGCGTAGTGGCATTTTAGACACCTAGATCCCAGCTGCCATTCCTCAACGACACGGTTGTCCAATAGGTTCTGCAGATGTCTAAAATCACTTGAGACGGTTAAATACAAGCAACTGAATCCCCTCTGAAATAGCTGCCACATGCTTTAGTAACAATAGGAATGTTGGACTTGAAGCAAGACATTTTATGTGACTTACAAGTGAAAACAGCTATCCGACTTGCCCCTTCTCTCTTTGTTCTCGAGTCACTGGATTAGTGTAGTTGCAAAATATCATTATACAGGATAAATACCTAGGTGGGATTCCCTTGTTCTACCTATTAAGCAATAAAATCCCTTCTCTAAATATGGGAGTGGAAATAAGCAATGAGAATAAATTCTTTCCAAAGAATGCTTCTACAAATGATCTCAGGTCAAATTTGTTGTCCTTAAAAGTTGACAGATGACCTGATGACAGTTTTTCACCATCAGCCTTGAGAAATGAGTAAAATCCTGAATACCCAGAATGTTGCAACGGAATATGCTGAGCAGGCTCTGGTCCATTCTGGTACCTGTGTTCTATGGCTGTGCAGGACTCAGCAATGAAATATTTAATCTACCTCCTCCTGGAATCCTTAAAAATCTATCAAACCAAGCAATTATGACCAAAAAAAAAAAAAAAAAAAAAAAATCCACACGAACAGAAAATACACTTGTGTGGATAGTTTTATTTTCCTCAAGTAAAGTAGAATCTCTCTTCTGTTAAGCATTGCCTTTTTTTTATATCGCCGGAAAGCCAAACAAGATTAAGGAAGAACAAAATCTGTGGTGTACATAAAAAGCAGGTAGCCCTAGTTAGCAATGCAAACATGCCCTCACAGAAAGTTTAAGAGGGTTCTTTCCTGCAGAACATAGAGTTAGAAAAATGCTTCTGAGCTACAGGTTGCTCAAAGAGAACATTTGCTTATGCAAACAATTACGGGGGCAATTCTGTTTCATGAGGTTTAAAAGCCGAGTCGTAAGAGTCTGCAGCACGCAGAGATGAGGGCTCTAGATGGAGGACGTACGTCTGACTTAGGTTAGGTAGGAAGTCTCTTTGGGGAACCTCAGTGACATTAAGCAGAGTGTCAAGCATTTGAAAAAGCCTAGACTTGTCATGAGGATGATACTCTGATATTAGGTGCTTTAGGAACAATATAAGCCATCCTTTAAAACCTACAGAAAATCTGGAGCACCTGTTTTCTTGGGGTTAATATTCCAGTTTATCACTTTCTCCTTCCATATGGGGATTACAGGGAACTTTCATAAATGCCTGAATCTAAAAATAATTCCACAAGTTGAGCTTTTTTAAAAATTTGGAGGCTTTATGCAAGCAGAATTAGTTTTAGGTTCTCAAATATTAACTCATTGAATGATTTATTCTAAATAAGGATAACCTTTTTTCCCAGATGTTTATAGTATTTGAGAAAGGTTTTTAAATGAGCCTTTTAAAATACTGCATTATGTTTCTTGAAGCTTCACTGTGAAGTCTGATGAGAGGAAGAACAGTGATTAATTGTAGTTTGCTGTCTTGCATTCCAAAACAGCAATTTTCCAATTTAAATCTCTTGTATATTTTTGTAAGAGTGTAATTTATATTCTCCCTCCTGTGACTTTCCAAGTTAAGACACAATTTAGATATAATTCTGCAATATTAGAATTGGGGAAAATGAAGCTCTTTCGACTGAATATTCAAGCAAAGACTGCGTTTTGGGCTATGCCATAAATCATGCTTGTCAGAACCTTCAAAGGAATCATTCTGTACAGTTACCTTGTCTATTATTTAGAAAGCAGAGACATCGAACAAGATAATTCAGCAGTGGTGTATCTGATTCACATATGGTTGTCTTCCTTTAATCTAAGGCTTTGAAAGGACTATCTATTTTCAATTTAACTTCAAAATTGTTAAATTTTATTTTGATTACCTCATAATTGCACTGCACGTGCATATCTAGAGCCTTTTGGGCTTCTGCACAAAGATGATCTGGGGGTTTGACGATAACTAATGAACCATGTCAGCTGAGTGGTGCTGAACTATTATATTCCAGACACATAACTCACCATGAAATTACTGACGCTTTAGGTTAGACTGTTCTCATTCTAAACATTTTTCAGGAAATTTCCTAATGGAAATTTTCTGTGAAACCGACAGACTAATTCACAACAGACAATCAAGGGTAAGGAAACAATCTTGCAACGTGGACTTGTTCTAGAATTTTAGATTTCCAGTTCATCTTCAATAATATATTATTTCACAAACTCTGCCACTGGACCCCTCATGCCTAAAAATCACCTATGATCCACTTTCCCACAGAGATTTATTTCAGCAGAAATGTTTGGTTTTGAATGATTTACAGTAAGAAACTTCACATTTTATATGGCAGATGAAAAGCTGAATTCATTACTTATAAGAATATGTTTGGTGAAATCCAGTTGGAAAACCTAAGAATTTAAATATGCAACTATGATTTAAGTTCTCCGTTTCAAAGGTTTAGAACATTATTATTTTGATTTCTTAAACCACTACTTATAAACTGAAATATTAATTTGCAAAGCAAAAAATTACCAAGAAAGACTGGGAACAAACCACAAGATAAGAAAAAGTAGGAGTTGCTCTGCAGAGAAGAAAGCAAATCATTGCAAAACCGGAGACAGACAAAACTTGAGACAAGCCTGACAGTACAACTTTACTGAAGGGGAAAACAGTAGTACTCACCAGCTGGAAAGCTTTAATTGGGGAAATACTGTCAAATATGTGTTAGTAGTATGTATATGATCTGCACTAATAATAATGATGGCAAGTGTCCAGGAATTACCATTCAATTACTCATTTTCTTTAAGAATTAAAGACTTTAAATGTTGTGTAGCATTCAAAACTTACGCTATGCCTATACTTCCATCTAAAATTGCAATTACAGCAAGGTGAAAACACTTGAGTGAATCTGTCTTGTGATATCAATATACTTGTGGCAAAGCGTGTTTTAGACTGGACTATACAGCTTACATGGGTCCACACATAAATATGAGTTTGACTCAAAAGCCTTGACACCTACAGGGCTTAACAATAACCTCATCAATTTGTTTAATGCTAGCTGGATATATTTATACAAATTGCAGTCACACCTTTGATTCAGACCCATGAAACCATTTATTATCACCTCAGTCTCAGGTGATTTAAACAGTAAAGCAAAATACAAGACGCGAGCATCTGAGCCACATGAAACTTGAAGGATTTCATTCTGCAAGCCAATTTTGATAGTCAAATATAAGTCCAAAGAGAAAGTAAGAAACATAAGTAGGATTTTAGTAAATATTTAAATACTTCTTATTAAAACCAACAGGAATTAGGCTGTCTTGAAAATCTCACTAGGTATCTATAAGCACATGTAAGTCTATAAGTATATCCACTCTTCTCTCTCTTTTCCCTTCTATTTGAAAATAAAGGAAGGCCTGAAGAGATTTCTGTGCCCACTTGGAATGATTCACCTGTGTATGTAATGCTTACTACCTCCTAAGTCCTAAGAGGACTGTTCCAAGGGCTTATAAAAATATTCCTGAAGAGCAAAGATTTTCCAAAGGAAAGACCAAACTGCACCAGATAGTAAATGTTTCAAACTTCATTCCCAACTCAGTATTTTAACTCCTGTTCTGTATAATCAATTGCCTCAATATATATCTTCAGGACTACATACAAGAATTTCTAAAATGCTGCTAAACACTGCATTTATTTTTTTTTTTTTTTGTATTCTTTTTTAACACTTTTTGGTGTCTCTTTCTCCTGTATAAAAGCCAAGTGTTTTTGTTTACCATAGAAAAAAAGCACAAATAAATTCTCTAGATACTGAATCCTTCTCGTTTTGACCACATGTTCCCTTGTGACACAGACTGTATCATGAGCTCATTTGTTCAGATGCTGGTACTCTGTTATTCCCCATAAGCTATTGAAATGCCAGTAACTAGTCCATTAGATCCTGTTCTGTAAGTAAAATGTCAATTCTCTGCACCTCCCCATGTTTCTGATACGTGTCTAAGGGGTGCTGTAAGCCTGTAGCAAAGATATTGGTTGGTTTAGAAAAAAAATGGACTGACATGAGTCAAAGACTTCTCATCTGGAGAGTTCGCTTTGACATTTTTAATTTTCGATGCAGTGGGTATGTGTATTTCTATCATGAATACATCTAACTTTGAGCAACCGTTAGCCAGACAGTGATACCCCTCCAGCAAAAGCAATTGCTTACTGTTTGCCTAGGTGTTATAGCGCAAAGAACTGACATCTGAATGTCCTCACCGCTATTCTGGGCAACAGAGGTGAGAATTACGTTTTTCCTTTCAGCTTACAAAAAAACCAACAAACTACATGCACAGGAAAAGCTAATTAAAGCGACTAATCAAAGAGAATACTGAAATGTGTATTTGTTGGTTGATGGAAACTTAAAATTAAGCAAAAACCCATGGATGATTTCCTGCTAGAAAGCTGCAGAGTATACATCACACTAGCAATTCTGTGCATCTTTTCTGTACTGTTCTAAAATCAATAAATAATGCATTTTCTATTGGATATTACTTTGCAACATAATTTTCTACACTCAGAGTTTCTTGATTGTATAAGTCCTCATACAGTAGCATCCAGTTCAATCCTGTTTGGCACTTTCAGGTGAAACCATAAACCACAAGAACTGCCAACAGACGTAAACAGAGGACATCTCTTAAAAGAAAGCAGAAAAGCAAAATGACAACTAGGTAAGCCATATGAATCTAGCAATTAACTCTTTTGACCAAACCTCAAAGACAGTACAGGAATTTTTCCTGAAGAACAGTCCCTGCCTGTATATGCAAATAGGTCACCTGTGTACCTTAACAGGTAGCTGGGGGATATGATTTTTTTATTTGCACATACTGCTTTTCATCTACACAAGAGATACATTCATAGGCAGGGGGGTGTGAGTTCACAGCTCAAACAGATAGAGCTTCCTCATATTTTTGTGTAATCAGTCTGATTGTCCACAGCATTGTACGCAGATCTATATACTGTAACTGTAAACTTAAGAATCTGTCACGAGATGCAAAACTTCCATGGTAGATACTGAAGGAAAAAAGCAAGTTTTCCTGTACTTGCTACAGCTTTATATTATTGATGAAAGAATGTGAGGGAACAATCTTGCTGTTGTATATCAAAAGAGCTTAGTGTCTGCTCCTTGATGTGTTTGGATATTAATAAATTCTGAAGTAATAGGTAAGTAGACAAACTCTGTAGAGAACTTCAGTGCCTTCTGACCTCAAGGACTTCCTTGATAGTGATAATTAGCTTTAAAATATTCCTCAGAGATCTTGAGATTCAACACTTCACGATGATGGCTTCTGTACTGCACACGGCAGTTGTTCAGGGCAACTGGGAGACTAGTCCCTGAACAGCTACAACCTACTTTTTGTTTCAATTTGATCAACAGAGTGGTTGCCAGCAAAATCTAACTTATGTATTAGCATAAATATATGGAGATCTGAAAGGGTTGCTATATACAGCACATGTAAATTATTTACATCTAGTCAACCCAAGTGACTGCAGACATTGTAAGAAGCACAGCTGCTGCTGGTGCTGGAACCTTGAAGCTGTTTCTTAATGTGAATATTCATTATTACACTCCTGGAAGACTGTAGGGGAAAACGTAGTCAATAAAAGTATATTCTGTGTTTTGTAATGAGTAAACAACATAAGCAAAATAGTATGTGGAGGATATAGAGCAGCTGCTCTTTCCAAATGAATGCCTAATTGTGAAATATTTAGACCTCAGCACTATGATTTCCTTAACAATTCTTTTTCTTGTTAGGGTAGACTGGATACTCTTGTGCTTTATTTAGATTTTCTTTTTTTTCCACTCACATGGTACCACAGGGTCTAAAGCAAACAATCATGGAACAAGGGATTCAGATAACGTGACTTAACAGTAGTGACCTACATTTATACAATGCTTCTTATCCCAGAGCATCCCTAGACACAATAGTTATAGCATATGTTGGAATTTCCCACTGATACAGCAAAATTTACTTACGGCATAGGTAATTCATTTGCCACTGACACTTTCTGGATTGATGGAGAAACCTGTAATATATGCACCACCATTTGACTCTTGGCCTTCAGACAGAAGAATAGTTGTCCAAGAACATTGTATCCAGCAAAGCCTACTTCAAAAACTCACCAGTGAACTCCTAAATGTTACAAAAGTTAACATCCAAGCACTTCGTAGTGTGGTCAAGAACTCGTTCTGCCACAAAGCGTGTGTGGGAACAAGAGTTCCTTGCACAGATGCAATTCAGTAATTGTGGCTCTGCACAGGTAGATTCTTAAACCAATGTGGAGGAGTCGCGATAGGGATCCTAGCTAGCAATAGTCATTTGCTTTCATGCAGCAGCTGGCAGAATCTGCTCTACAATGAAAACTCTCATTCTCAGAAATTACTATGCTTTTGAACATCCCAAAGAGTCTGCATTCATAAATACAGCGGCCACAGGTCTAGACTTAATAACTTCATTCTTGTTCATTTCATATTATTCTTCTGAAAAGGATTTGGTCTATTTGAATTATATTGACTCTGTCCTAAGCAACAAATACAAGCAGTTTTATCAGCGTAACAAAATAAAAAAAAGATAAATTTTACTGCTCTCAATACCTTCTAAAGCCTCTACAGGAATAAAAAAGTACTATTATTTCCAAAACCACCTTTTATTTTCAGAAAATTCATTATAGTTTTTAAGCTATTTTTTATAGACCTGAATGAGAGTGTTTACACATCTCACAGACAAATTAGAAACATAATCCTTTCAGTAAAAAATATTAGGGTGCATATCCTATTTTTATTCCAAAAAGAGAAATTTGCCTATATAACTTCAGGTACTGCAGCGATAAGGAATTTTTATTTATATTTTTAGAATGGAATGAGATTCCTTGACATTCTAAAATATGGAATTCAGAAAGTGTCATATATATGGTGCTAACTGCTGTGTGAATCTTCCCAGCTGAAAAGGCAAACTCTGTACTGCAAGTAAATGTTGATGTTCACCATGAGAAAACTGGAGTGAAGTGTTTGAACATCTAAAAACCATCTGATCTCAAAGTACAACCACCTTCAGGCTGTTTTTTTACTGAATTACATCACTAGCTTTAATTTATAAGGAATCAACAGCGATTATCATCGGAGATGACATTCTGAAAGACATAGTTCTCGTATCGTTACCATCACTAGGAACTTCTTGCACAACGCACTGTCAATGGAGAGTTACCGGTCATCAGCGCCGCCGATTCACCTGAATGCAGCTTTATGATCACACCTGCAGACTCTTGCCATTTTGCCCTCCTAAGTACTATCTACCTACAGGGTTAAGAAAAAAATAGTACTTCCAAAGCTGTGATTTCTCGGTACCTGTTGACCACAGATTCGTATTCTATCAGCCTATGCTGTGCTTTCTACCCAAAGTGTTTGCAAAGAATAACAGAAGGACACAGCTACAAAACCAGACAGCAAGACGCGGGGGAAAGAAGGCTACAAACAAGTTGACTAATTGTTCTGGACCGAGTTTTAGTTTTTCCTGTCTTTACTAAATGCTTCAGGTAAACTTCCATACTGTACGAATCCTAACACAGTTAACAGTCACTTTCTCCTTCCCATTCAAGGACATGCTGAGTTTCACCGTCTAGATCTTCAAAAGTCAATCGCACAAAACCACTGCTCTCCCCATCCTACTGGGAGTTACTTTTTGTCTAACATTATTCATTCTGCACTAGGCACTTGTTCCAAATACAGTTTCCGACCTGCGCTAGGAATAAAGCCACATGCATAGCCATCCAGAAACACGTTAACAGCACGACACGTTTCATGCGCAGCAGGCTTTACATGCTACTGCAGTACAATGCCAGATGTTCCGATAGATATTTAATGACTATGACATTTCATTTATATTTATCTAGCCATTGAAGGGAATTAGTATTACAGATAATTTTCAAATTACTAGAGCACATCAAATGCTGTTTTTCTTCATTTTTGGCTACTAAATGATAGCAGCATGGAACATTTGATACAGCTTTAAATCTGCTGTATCTTAAAATGTAACAGAGGAATTAAAAATTAATAAATAGTGGAGTTGTCTTGCCTTGACAAAGAAATACATGGCAGCTCTCCTTTTTCTTTGCTTTAATTTTAAAGAGAATAAATGCTCCAAGGCATAGGCATCATAAGGAAACTGCTGGATGAAAACCAGAAAGGCTACTCAGCCTGAATCTTCTATAATGAGTTTTATAGAAGCAACTGAGGCCTTTCACATTTTCTATCCCTACAGTTAGTATGCCATTTGGGGGGGTGAGGGGTGAGAATTAAAACATTTCACACATGTTTTCCTGGGGGAATACATCCAAAAAACCAGAAATACTTCTTTATACAGTGAAACTTCACACACACAATTCATATCCTTTTATTTGTTTGTTTTAAACCTTGGTGATAATGTTTTTAGCATTTACTTCGCGAGCTTGGAAAGTCCATATTTGGATAAGCAAAAAATACAGTTATTTTCTACCTACAACCAAGTAAAGCCATAGCTACATTTGTTTCCTAAACCTTTTCAAAAGAATATTAATGCACCTCTACAGGCAATAAATATTTTTCAATCACAATGAAGGATAATCTATTGAAAGATATGATTTTAACTATTTTAATTCCCTTTACTAACATAAAGCAAATATTTAATTATAACAAATGGCTAATCTCTTCCCTCTTTTTTATCTTAGCCTTGTGTTGTTTTAGAATTTTCATTTACTGAATAATAGTTTTTAGCTACCTGTTCCTTATCAGCAACTATCCTTCTATTATCTGCCTTTTCTTTAATCTTCTATACTTGCTGTTCCCTTTCTTTCCCTTTATTTCCACCCTGCCCCTCCCTGCTTTTCCTTCTCCATAAAGCTTGTTGTCTAATCTGTTCTATAGAAACTTTCTCCGTAGGATTTATAAGTCGTCATTTTTAGCCAGATGTTCTAAGCATATGCTGAGGTGCCTTGTGATTCAATGCTTTACAGATGTTGAAGAATTAAAATTCTCCTTTGGCATAGATTATTACAGAAAAACAGAAGCTGAGAGATTCCGACCCCCAAAATAAACCAAAAGATCCCTACGAAGGCAGTGCTGGAGTTGAACCGAGCCTTTGTTATTAGGCTTTCACGGTTAAAAAGCTAATAAATACTGAAAAGAAAGGAAGAGCTTTCTGATACAACATGACTAACCAGAGATAATCTGGGTCAAAAGCATACGAAATGCAGAGTAAAAATGCACTTGAGTATCAGGGAAGAAATACAAGGTATGTGCAATGTCAAAAGGTAACACTACCTGTGACTGTGATTAGGATCTAGTCAGCATTCAATATAACTTTGTCAGGTTTGTCTGAGTGAACTATCACTACAGACAGGCCCAGTTTCTGTAGGGGAAATCAGAAAGGAGATAGAGGTAAAGCAGTCATGACATACGCAAAGTGTCTTCGGACTCAGAATAAGCTAAATAGTAATAAATGAGGCATCACTGAGCTTTTTTTTTTTTTTGGGGGGGGGGGGGGGGAGGGTAGGTGCAAAGAAGAAAACCTAAACAGCACTAGATAGTTAGAAGAAACTGAATTAAACACATGGAAACCTCTTTGAGGTCTGTGGAACTACAAGTTTCTATATGGACTGGGTATTCTGGTGACTCAGGTTTGTGTCAAGTTCCAAATTAGTTCTAGATGAAAGCAAGCTAAACCATAGAGGCTTAGTCCTGTCACTTCGTGGTGAAGATGAGGGCTCCTCAGAAGTAAATTTTCACCAGCTAGGAGAACCTTGACCAAAAAAAATTCTATTTTAACTGCTTACGGTCAGATATGCAATGCATTAAAAATAATGTAGGATTTATGCTTAATGGAGAGAAAGAAATTTATTTTAAACCTAGATGGAGTCTCAAGTATAATCAAATTTGAATTTAAAAAAAGAATAAGGTTTAGAAAAATCTTTCAGAACAGAATGTAATTGTGACCCCATTTTTTAATAAAAAAATTTTCTATTTTCATTGTTATTTACTGCTGCCAATTTAGCAGGGTCATTCAAGATGCAAGTGGTTTCATTAAAATAATAAACAAAGAAAGGAAGACAGTGATGTAAGATTGTTTAAGATACAGGTTGACTGAATCTCTCTGCAATTAATGAATGAATGAATTCAACTTGACAAAAACCTACAGCTCTTCCAAGAAGCAGTCCCAATTTGGCAGATGACTATAACCAAAAGAGCAGTTAAGGTTACCTGAAAACTAACTGGTCAAAAGGAAATATTTACACCACTGAGGTTGGGACTTGCACACGTCTGCTTTGGTTACAGTCACAACCTCATTTGAATAAGCTAAGCAAAACTTCAAAATCAAGTGCAAGAGTTAAGGAGCTAAAGTTCATTGAAACAGAAACTCATCAAACCTGCAGAATCCACTACTTATTTTTATGCAGGATTTGCTCACCCACAAATTAACAGTACCACGTATAGTACTTGTCACAGAACTATTATAGTGCAATGAGAGTTGCCGCTCTTAGATGTTGCACATCTAAGATGAGCCTATTTGTGCATCAAATATGGCCCGAGCTCTAAATTTTCTCCAAGTCTCCTGGCTCTGGGTTTGGCCATTTAGGTTAACTCTTTCTTTAACTCAAATTTGGGAAAAAACAAATCCAAACCAATTCAGGTGATATCATCTCAACCCAATCAGCAGTTAATTAACAACCTGGATGGAAACACAGAGAAACTCTACTGCACAGCGAACCAGAGTGCCCCAAGAGTTTCTGAATATAAGCCTGTTTGCAGCGTTGCCTTGTTTTCTGGTATTTTTTTTCCATGGCAAAGTTGTTTCAGAACAAACTTCATTGTTTTTGCATGGAGAAATACCCTACAGCCACGTTCACCTTTAATTACAGTAATTTCTTATTCAGATTGATGCTTTCCCTAAGTGGCAAATTCTTACTTTGAGTGACGAGTGATTGTGAGTAATTTGAGTGATCGCAATAGTCTTCTCACATTCCCTATACGTTTGTTCTCCCATTTGTCTTATGTCTTATCTATCTACTAAAGAAAAGAGAAAGTAGATTAAGGATTTCAGTTTTGCACTTTTTTCATTTCCATAAAAAAATATTCCTTATGAATGTTGTCGATCTTGGGAGTTACACCTCAGATCTTTTAAGAATGCTTTTAAGAAAGCCACAAATAAAGGAACAACGTGTTCATTTTCTCCAGAGTGTGTGAACGTTGGCTGATTTCTTTAACATCTTAAGTCAGGTAGTTGGGGATGTAACTAATAAGGACTCCTTAGAGAGAAACTTGTATCTGTCAATTCTCAGATGCGTAGTGGCAAGAAGAAGGAAAGAGACCCCACAGCTGTTTGAGTGCTACTATGGCATGTGCTGGGGAGTACTTGTGCCACACCGCTGCCTGAAACAGGCGGCTATCTGCTCTCCGCTGTCAAACTGAAGTGCTTTTGGACACATCCAGAAACAGGATTTTAAGTACGCTGCACCATGCTTTACCTCACGTACGGCTGAAGGCCCCCGTTCACACTTTCAGCCTGCCACCCACGACCCCTGCGGCTGTGGATGTGGCTTTGCCTGGTCTCCCAACCGCACGTCCTCGCAGCCTAGTGCTGTGCGCTTTGAACCATTATTCTGTCGTAGCCTCCGAGATAGGGATTCTTTTCGATGTCTAAATCATACTGTTTTCTCCTCTGTCTCCTCACCCTGTTGCCCTGTAGCTTCTAGCTCTGCACTAAGTTTCCCACCACCACCCCATCCTCCTGCGAGCTTCTAGACTGTTAAGTGAGTCTATATTAGCACAACCAAGGTGAGTAACAGTCATTGTATTCCCTGATAAATGTTACCAAACAGGTGTGCACAAGGCTTTAGCAGTCAATTAATGTGCAACGCTTACACTCTAATTAAGCAAATTCCAATCAGAGTCAAAATGGCAAGAGTGTCGTCAAAGAAAGACCAGCAAGAAGGAGGTTGAGGAGGTATTGATGAAAGATATCATCTGCCTGAGGAAAAAAATGGTCACGGTTGTCAACATTACTATGATTCCCTGCTGTGCGGAACGGGACCCCCAGAAGAGGATGCTCACCTGGGGGCACCCACCCAGCTGGCCACTGGAGAATTTTTTTTTCCCTCTCTCTCTCTCTGCTTGTTTTTTCCTAAGGTAACATGGACATAGATGTATGTCATCAGCTAAAAGTTCCTAGAATAACGATAGCTTTGCGCATGTCAGGCTACCTCAACTTTCACTGCGCAACAAGTGCCATTTGTGAAACTGTAAAACCTTAAGCACCTATGCACTTTTTCTTCCTTAGTTTGTTATACTGAGCCCTAAAATACATTCGCTATTTCTTCTTCATCTGCTACTTAGGAGCTATTGTTTGCTTCATGTTTTCTACAGGGTAGATGAAGAAGACCTGAAAAAATACTAGGTTAAGATTTTTACTAAAAGAACACATTCAGATGGGTAAATTCACATGTTTCCTCGAGTTCCAAACCCAAGAAGAAACGGCACGTAGCAGTAATGAAATCAGAAGACAGTGGCAACAAGTGCTGCCCTATGGAGTGCTATGAGACACTACAAGAACAAATCACCTTATTTCAGTATTTGTATGATCAGGACCCCTTTAGAAGCCAGTTTATTGCCCTTGGTAGAATTTTCCCTCTGTAGCACCTTTTAAGATGGGGAAGTTGGCTCCTTTTTGTGGCAATGACCTTCTGGGGTGAGTATCTTGGTTGATGTCTCTTATGAAAAACAACCAACCAATCAGGAAAACCATCCTAAAAGCAGGTGTTTTTTTCTTTTTTCCCCTAGCTTGTTTTCAAATTTATTACCTCAAATTTTAACACTTAGGCTCCAAAGATATTGGTAATAAAGACAACAGAATGTGGGGGGTTTGCTCAGTTGGTTGTCTAGTTGCTTCTTTTTTTAAACTAAGTGGAAGAAAGGAAAGATAAAAGAAAGGAAAATCAGTTATTCTTTCTCTCTTGTGAATGCAGCCATGGGAAACTGTGCTCCACAGGTCATGAGACTTAAATTACAAAGGTTAAAGGCTGGTTTCAGTAACCTCACATCAGAGCATATGTCTACACTTTTCAATTTATATTCTTCCCTCAGTTTAAAGAAAGCTGCCCGAGAGCAGCAGCATCCTTTGATCTCCCCAAAAGTCACTTGTCTCTAGGTAGGGACACCATATATATAGTCATCTCTTTGTTCCTCTTCCAGCATCCTGCTGGTTTAGTCTCAGTTGTTTCCAGTCCATCTTTTAGAGATAATACAAACATGTTCTTCCTAACCAGCTCAGCAAGCTGTCCTGTCTGGAAAGCGCGGAACGCTTCTCTAAAATGGCTTTTTAACAAGTTTCACAAGGATGCAAAATTACCTAAAATGATGCTGTAGATGGTCGGATGTCGTTGTCCACAACAGGCACCTGGAACTAACATGCAACTGCCTCAAGCTAGGGAAAGCAAATTTGAGAGCAAAGCATCTCTTGGAGACCAATTGCCCATGTGCATTCCCACTGTGAGAGATCCACATTTGTGAAAAGCAGAATCTTGGCAGGCGACCCCTTGATGTGCAGAAATTTGCAAATCATTTCAGTCTAAGCAATTTTCCCATCCTTACCAGAGAGCACTAAGGCTGCAATTGTGCCCTGATAATCATAGCTACTGAATTCGAAGCAAAATGAAATTTCAGCACAGAGTCAATACTGCTAAATGCTAAAATGCTTAACAGAAATGGCATTTAATTAAAATATCCAGAACTTTTGTAGCTAAAGCATCAACCTTTGGTATGTTAGAAACCCCAAACCAGGATCACTGAAGTTGTAAACATGGATTAAACGGTGTCATCTGGCTTTACTGCAAAAGACAGCAGCTCTTCTCCCCCACAGCCCCCTCATCAAAAGGTGAAATTAGAATAACTAAGACTACATACCCTTCCCTTACACACCTCTCTTTAGATATCTCACTGCTTAAGAAACAAAAACTTGCCCAGGAATAAATGCAAAAAGGGCTTTTAAATGTCAATATTTCCTATAGGTAGGCTCAGCCACTCAGCTTTTAAGCTCTCACCAGAAGCACCTGCTATCTGGCCAATAGCAAAAAGTAGATGAGATGGATCATGGGTTTATCCTAACATGGTAAAATCTCTGGTCTAATTATGACACTGAGATCAAAATGAGAAAAAAAATTCAGAGCAGAATAATATAAAATAGAGCCTGTTGTGAGAGCGTCTGAAATGGCTTAGCTAGCTAAAAGCATCTCCTAAAAAGTGAGCTTTCCTGCCCTCAGACAGCAAAAGTTACTCTCAGAATCTTTCTAGGGTTTAGAAACAATTAGGAAAAGAGCAAGGTATTAATTACACAAACTGTTACTGTTCATTGCACATGAGAGTGCGCTTTCTTGCAGTCACGAACACCAGATCAAATCCTAGCTATTGATATGAATTAGATCAATGAAGCCACCTGAAAATTCTGGCGCTCTGAGCAAACCTTGCTGCTCGTGACAAATATAATCTCATGCCTCCACTTGCACGGTCATCTGGTGTGGGAATTTATCTACTTTCAAACTAACACTAAAATATCAATAGAAAGCACCACCCTCTTGAGATGCTCACTCTCTCCAAAATGGCAATTAAAATAGTTTTGTATATAACTTTGTACCATTAAGCTTCTCAGATGAGGAACAGAGCCACAGATTTCAAGTGTGAAGGAATACAATGGAAAGGAAATTGCTTATTCAAAATCTGAATGGAGCTGCAGCTTTTTGCATGAGATTATAAGGTTCACAGACGGTCCACAGACTCTGTATATCTCCAAAGGAGAAAAAGAATGACCCAATATTTTAAAATGGTTGAACGGTTCTTTTTCCATCTTGGATTTCTGGGGCCTTGAAACCTTTTATAAGATATGCTTCTCCTACCCACTCCCTATTCATTTCTAATGGTCTTCCCACAAAGTGCTACCTACTGCCTCCTATTCTTTTTTTCTTTTAATTTAACTGTTTTCCAAATTTTTAGCCAATGGTAACATTATGGAAGATAAGCGACTAATGATCAATTTTTAAAAGATTACAGGGCTTAAATCTTTGAGACAGGACACAATAGTACGTAGTATGTAATTTTATCTGTGAGACATCCATTTTCTATCATTAAACTACACTATATAAAAGAAAAAAGTACACTGTAAGAACAGTTATTTCGTCAAACAAAATACTCAAGGATTTTTAAGGAGAGGAAAAAAGTGCAAAATCACATGCTGTAAGACTCTAACCATGCAAGGAAACAAAACCAAACCCTTTTAGAATATTGTTTTAGTTATGGAGTGGTATTTGTAGGTTGTCTGAATGCATACAGGCACTAACTTCCTAATGATTAGCACAGTTTCATTGACAGGCTTGGCTGCAGAATCACAAAGCAAACATAAATTGCAGCAAATTAGCAGAAGATTTTTTTTTTTTTTTCTTTAAAGAAAAAAGTTTAATGGATGTTTTGCCTGAGGAGCATATTTCGATGGCTTCTCAGTAGATGAGACTGCACTGCCAGGAACCACAGAAGCGTACAGTAAATTTAATAATGGCCCTATGCCATACCATGGTTTATACAGCTATGCGGCAGATCCACATTCAGGCACAGGCTCTGCACATTCAGCCCTGGAAATTAAACATATCAGAGCCATGAAGGCCTTGGTCTCATTAGGCAGAGACAGTACTCATGGCTGTCTATAAAGATAGCTAGCTACCTCTTTAGAAATCCATCTTGCTTCCAATGAATTTAAGACACTTTTATCAATAAATTCAATCAGAGTAGAATTTAGCCCATAAACAAAATGACTGAAATATGGCAAAAGGAAAAGAAGATTTGGAAATATTTTAAAAAAGATAAAAACAAAGAAAATCCATTATCAGGAGGATTTTTTACTACATCTGATTGATCACCATGTTCATCTTTCCCAGTTTAAAGAGATACAATGAAACAACAGCTTCATGTTGCAAAGATGGGTAAAAAAGCCCTGCCAGGAATACTAATACCAAATCATGCCATTCAAGTTACAATTGGCAATAATTGCCAGTCTCTGTTCTGTAACATTTTAATTTACTCACAGCAAACTGACATTCGGATAGGTAAAAAAATGATTTCCTACTTTTAAAAACATCAAAGAAATTGCTTCCAGTCTGATCTTTACAATTGACTATCCACAGCATAAACACAGGGCAAATATCAGCACTGAAAGGAAACAGCTTTCAGAGGTGATACTTAACCACGATAGCCACAACATCATTGCACGCTTATTTCACTGTCTGCAGAACTGACACGTATGTTCTCATGAATAAATTCATTAATATCCGTCTCAAACATTAATATGAACGGGCAGCATGCTAGAGAAACATATTCATTTGGGATGCTATAGAACCTGTCAGGAAAAAGCGCACATAAAAATAGGCACTGAAGAGGAATAATTATTTTGTTATTATCACTTTTCTAATGTATCTATCATCCATGAACTCAGACCCCAAATGTCATAGTATACTCGATGTTTTTCACAAAGAGGTACGAAATATTGCTGCTAGTTTGGATTGGACAAAACTCTTCATTGTTATGTTAATGTTGACATATCCTCTACGTGTTTGACAGATTTTCCTTGAAAAGTTCCACTCTTCAGTCTGCTGGATAACGCAATAGTCTGGATAGCAGAAATCACTTTCTGTACACAATACCGCCAGAGCTTCGATGAACAGTTTCTTTATTTGTGTTCCACTTCCACCTGATCGGAATGAATCCCAAACTGATTCTGCTTATGCTGGCAGAAAAGCCATCGTGGGTAGTGAAGAGGGGACACGTCGCCACTGGAGAATCCCAGTCATTACCCAGGTCACTACTGGAGCGTATGGGAGAATGCCAGCCATTACCCAGGTCAATCTGGTCTGAGCCAGAAGAAAAATTTTGATTTTCTTTTTGGGGCCACACTCCTCTTCATTTGTTTTGCTGTCCTGGGGGCTGGGGGCAGAGGGGAGAGTTCTTGTTCTGACAGCACTATTTCATTCTGTCGTCTTAAGGTAATTACTCTGGCTCTCTGTAGATATACTGGATTTTGACTTAAGGCCCTTTTATGCCACTCCAAGAGGAAAAAAAAACACAAAGGTCTTAAAGTGCTTGAAAACAGCCTCCAGTCCAGTCATAAATAACTACGGAGAATTACTACCTAAATGTTTACTAAGCTCAGGGAAGAGATAAATCACATTATACATAAATGGAATAAAAATACTAATAAATAGAAGTTTTACAGCACAGCTGGCAATAGAAGCAAGTATCATTGCAAAGGTTTTCCTTTTAAAAGCTGATTTCAACTGACCATAAAGGATGACACTATCATATTTTAAGGACAAGTGTAGGCTAAATAATTTATATATTAAATAGCTAAGCCTTGGCAAAGAAGAGGCAGCCTGGACAGGAATGTGTATTCTTCATGATTATTAAACATTTTTATTGCTATCTATGGCAGAGTGGTATATGATGGCTAATGATTTTATGTTACTTTCTGCAAAAGTCAAAAATGTTTAGTTTTTTATAACTTCAGTAATTTTATTGCTACAGTGAGATTTACATAGGATTTTATACTAAAAAGCACGAGCAATAGGCAATGACTACTGAAAATACACTGGAGTGGATTACCATGGTTCCCCTTTGTGCATTGGCAGCATACAACCAAGATCATAATTATGGGATTGCTACCACCTGCCAACTCGAAGAACTAAACCGCATGCTTCGACATAATAATAAAGAATTCTAAGATTAAAAAGCAAATGAAGGTTAAATCCTAAAGGTCTTCAGGGACCTCTGAGCTGCGTATTTCATCTGTACTCCTTTTATCATTTTTACTTGCCCACAAAGATGAAGGCTCTTCCCAGTTAAGCAAGTCCATCTAATGAAATGCCTGCATTTTCGCACAACTGCTTAGAAAACAGAACGTCTGCAATGTGCAAACTCATATTAAACTTCATCTTTGGATTTATAGCTTTTTCATCTCGAAGCAGGGGGAAAAAGAAAATAGACAAATTGTTCACACTGTCAAAAAAACCCAGAAACTCATCTGAGAATTTTAGAAGACATCTTAATGTGAAAAGGGGATTACTGGTGTATATATATGAGACAGAGAAAAATTTTCCAAAATGCTGTTATTAGTCCATGATTAAATTTCCCATCCCTACTTCTTTTTTTAAAAATGCAATTATATTTTAATAGGGTGATGAAGAAAGGATTTCTTCAGAATCACTTAACAGTGATATGAAGGAATAATTTAAATTATCTTTGAGAATATATTAATCGAGAAATTTTTGTTTTCATATGAGGCCATTTCTATAATTCTGTACCCGCTCACATTTTTACACACATAAACATACATCTAAAATTTATTTCAGAATGTTTACATGGGGGAACTAGTATTTGCTGGTGTACAGGTGCTTCTCAATAGTCCACATTTCAGTTTAAACTTAAAAGTGAACACCGTTGTGTACAGGTATCCTATGGACTTCCTTCCCCATACTTTCTATTATTCTTAAAAATCGGTAGGCCTTACCTGCTTCGTACTTAAAATCACTTGGAACTCTGCTTCACACTACCCAGTATTGCCCAGAATCGATGACCTAAGGCTGTACAACTGCCAACACTTATACATAAGGTTATCATTCCCTACAGCTTTCCACATAGCTTTTACTCCTTCTTTCTTATACCTTCCAGTTTTAAAAACTATTTAACATACAACTCCACCAATATTTACACATCAACAACTTACTATGCACAAAATGAGCAAGACTACTATCTGTTCCCAGCACCCCCTCACCATAGTCATTATTTCTGGCATATCAAGCCAAAGATGTCGTTCCAACAAGATTTTGGCTTAGGATGCAGAGCTGGCCTAAGAAGTTTGAGAACCTGAAATTTGCCCCCAGCTGATCCGCCCCCCCCAGCCACCACAGTTGCACTGGTGATGCTGAATTACATGACATGACTTAAGAATATCTGTGCCATCCCCACTTCCACTGGCAATCCCATTTCAGAAGGTAAACGGGACCAGTAGTTTAAAGAAATTTATAAAAAGGAACAGAATTCCTGGTTTTGGAGAGTTTCTGTGTAGGGTTACATTAGCAGGGTGTTATGGGAATTTTATGTCGCTACTTAGATGCTGTTCCTGCTCTAAACATAGAGAAGACCCTTCAGTTATGACTTTCAAAACCGACGTTTTCCAAGGCACTTAATTCAACAGTATTTTTTACAGCTTTGTAACTATTAGACAACCTTAATCCTGACTTCGTTCTTCCTAAAGAATGGGGCTGAGAAACAAGGTGGAGCAATTCCTTAAATGACTTATTTATCTTGTGCTCGGCTGGATCAAAAACCCTCACAGTGCAGAAACAGTCAAATGATGAGACATATCTTTTCTAGATATCTGAAACTACAATACACCTCATTTCTGTTATAGGCTAATGAATCAGTATCCACAAGTTTTCCCTGTTGTCTGGCATACAATATCATCCACAGGAAAAGGTTAATCTTCAGTGAAAAGATCATCTATCGGCCCTGTGCATTTGTGGGGGTTACAGAAGCTTTCTCTGAAGTTGGCTGTCATCCCAGTAAAGCTGCATTAACTAGTTCAAATTAAGTATCACTAGTAATACACATTGGTGTGTAGAGGCAAGAAAGGTAAAAGCTTTGGGGTAGAATTCCAGGCAGAAATAGGATCATGTTTGCTCAGTAAAATCTTCCCCAAAATTATGATTTTCAAAAATTTCCAGGCCTTAGTTGTACAGAAACTAAATCTACTCAGTTCTGAAAGTATCTGGACTTGATCTGACATGCCACTACTAGTCCAGCAAATTCAGAAACCTTTTTCATTTTTCTCTGGTAGTGCTTTCAATTACAGAGATACTATCATTTTGAATATTTTCCTGCTATAAAGACTTCCCCTCAAGGATTACAGAAGAAAGCTTATTAAAATGTGTCCCCATCCTTTTAGCAGACAAAAAAAAGAAAAGACTAAATAAAACAGGAAAGATTGGAGCTCAGTGCTAAAGCAGAACATGGCCAAGGAGAACAAGTAGGTGGGAGAAGATTACCAAATAGATATCCACGTAGCCACTTGAACATCCTTTTCTCTGACTTTGGGATTCTGGCTAAAATTAGAGGATTCTTCATATTTGTCCAAGGTTTTCAGATATCCAGCACCTCGGCTGAACTGCTGGTTCTTAGGAATCTCAGACTTGTCCCCTCCCCTTATGCATACCAGGTCTTGATGTGTACCAAGCCTGATACTTCTGAGCAGTCTTGAACCCTTTGTGAAAGAGCTATACTGATGGCTTTGTGCACGCACAGTAAATCTGAATTTCTTTTTAGAACGCACCCACTTTACTGCATGTGCAAAACATAAGTATACTCGTGCAGGGGTTCTGACATTTCCCCAAAATACCGGGTAACTGTTGTGTGTACACTGTACAGCATACAACAGCGCAGGGGGGCTTTAATGACACGTATACGTCTACAATGCAGATATTGGTGAAAGACTAAGGAGGCCCTTTGGCTCCTTCTGATGCGCTGAAGGGTTGTGGTGCTTCCGATTCTCCTCGGGAGAGTTCTGGCCCAGAGTCAAACCCAGAGATACGAGTTGGCTATAAAACTAGTCCAAATATGTGACAGTCGCTATGATTACAGGTCATGAAGTTACAAGAAAAGGCTATTTTCAGTAAGCACCAAATAACATGAGTAGTTAAAGGAAACAAATTAACATGAGCAAAGATATGACCATCTGCCACTTACAGAATCAGTGGTTAAAAACAACTTTCTGATGAAATTTTGACCAGACAGGAAAGCCAACCTACAGTTACTACTGGACTGGAAGAAAATTCATTACCATAATCAACCTGAGCCCAGGCTAACGGGTTTTGGTGATCCAGAAGATGGGGTAAAGAGGAAAAAAAGGAGAGCAGACAATATCTGTATCATATAAGTGATCAAAACTCCCATTTTTAGAGCCACTGAGTGCCTTCAGCTCATTTTTAGGCTCTCTGGATAGGAGGTAGTGGACTACCACAGCCGATACTTCTGAGCGGCATTAAGTTCCCAAACTCAAAGTACTCTGACCTCTCTGTGAAATATTTAATATAATCCAAATATCAGACTATTGATCTGATTAGAAGTTTTCTTAAGATTTACACTGTTTAAAAGGGAGAACATTTTAAAACAACAAACGTGCTATAGGGAGGACTTCCTTATGTGGTAAAGCAGACTCAGCGCTTAAGATAATTTGCAAATGGCACCTGTAAATATTAATGCACTTTGACACTGAATACCGCATATCATACATTTCAAGTGGTTTCTAGAATGTGGATGTTTACAGTGAAATGATGTGCTGCTTCATACGCCTGTTTTCAATTCAAAGTACGGCTTCATTACAAAGAGTGACAGCATAAAGCTTAGCAGCATGAAGATTCCTCCAGAATTAGCACCAAATTGACAAGCATCCTTAACACAGCCTTTAAATTGGGTTTGTGGGCACCAAACAGCTTCATGAGCATTAGCTGTTCTTCACCCTCTTTTCTACAGTTCTAACTTTTCTGTATCCAAGCTGGGTATTGACCGCTTTTAACATGGAGCAGCTTTCCCCAGCCTGGGACTTCATTTTGCAGTTGCCTTCATTAAGCAACCAGACACTAAAACCTTGTAAAATTCCTTCGGTCCTAAGAGTACTGCTTCCATCAGTATTTTTTTTTTATACTGTTATTACTGACTCTGTTACCGTCTTTCATAATTTCCTAAAATACCTAAGCAGAAAATAGCTACGAAGACTTCCAAACACAACATCAGTATACAAAATTCATAAGCCTAAGTCAAAATGACATACTGAAGGATCTTAAACATCACATGTGACATTGAGAGAATAAGAGTGCTCATGGATGTATGTGCTGAGAAAAATATGGAAATGTCATTCAGATTAACTGCTGGTTAGGGGGAGCTGGCAGGCTCAAAGTGGTCAAAACCAGGTACGCTATCCATCCTGTAGCACGGGAACAGGATCATGAGAGCTGCAAAACTGTCCGTATTATATGTCCTCCTCCTCTGTGCCTCGCCACTACTCCAGCGCATGCTTCCCTTCTCAGCTTCCGAGGAATCACGCAGATCTTTAATTCGGATTCCAGAACACCTTGGTTTACCCGTATAAGATTCAGGTCAGTTTATTTACACTGCTTTAAAAAAAGGTTTTCTTTGCCTCAATTTTCTGCAGCACCTGGCAAAAATGAACACGCAGAAGGTCCGAAGATGGTATCAAGCTACCAACAAAGTCTTGTGTTGCAATGAATATAGGAGTTCTTCGTATGTATGTAGTTACTTTGAATCTAACCTACCTCTCCGTCAAGCCAGAATACATGCTGAGGAAGATCAGGTTGCCTTAGTAACCTGAGTCCAGTTGTGCAGACTGCAGAAAGACTGAATCATTTTATCTTTTTGAAGCACCATTGTGCATCATTGTGCCGCTGTACTTAAATATCTTACACGTAAAATAGATAGATATTACCAAACTCCCCATATACACTTTGAGCTATTCTCATGCTATGGGTTATGGAAGACACTGCTGGGGAAAGCTTTTTCTTCTTCTTTCTTACCATTTGCGACCCTTGCAGCTGTCATCTTCTGAAAAAACTAGCACTTACTCATTGCTCTTTTTGGGGGTTTGTTGGAGAGCAACGACTGACACCATTACGGAGCTAAAACTTCTGCTCCAGCTGTGCCATGTATAGTGATTAATCCTGTTCAGAAAACTACTAGTTACCTAGAACTGAATTTAATATATGATATTGTTGGAATGTTCAGAGAAATCTGTGAGAAAGAAGAGTGACAGCACTCGTCCAGTATGCTTATTAATGTGAATAGCTTTTGGCTACACAAATTTCAGGCCTGAATTGTACATACTATGCTATAAAATCGTAATAATTGAAAGTTCTAGAGAAAGGAGTCTAACGATACCCAACAGAACAATTTTAGTTCCATGAGAATATATTTAATTAACCCTTAATCATTTTCACCTTTATGATACTGGAAACACTTCTAGGATTTGATTTACAAAATTATTATGCCATTAATAAGAGAAAGATATTATTGACATACCAAAATCCAATTTAATTACTCCCTTGATTCCTCCAGAGGCAGAGAGAAGCTTGCAATTTTCTGACACTATGTTCCATTTTTAATATTGTGAAATAGAAAATACCTCCGAGTAGGCCAGAAATGTTGCATAATTGCTTCTATTTGAGCTACAAGCGCAACTTTAACAACATATTCTGGCTACCTTGAAAGTCCCTTTTTGGCTTTTTCTGTATCAAGTATTCCACTTAAAACTTTACTTATTACTGCTTGTTAGAAATATTCTCACACGCAGAGCTTCTACAATCACTGTCAAACAACCTTCTATTGTTTTCAGTTTTTAAAGGGATAGCTTGTAATGTATTTAAGAAAATACTTAACTATTCTAGGCATTGAAAGCTCACCTGGCTACTCCTGAATTTGTATGTAAACAAGAAAAAAGTTCTAAAACTTGTTTTCAGACTGTCAACAAAACCAGTTACAAGTGCCTGTTAACTTACATTAATTAGTAGACTGATATATCTTAATGAAAGACCAAAACTTACTTACTACAAAATCCGCATGAAACAGAGGAGAAAAAAACCTAAAAGAGCTGGGCCACTAAAACCTTGAAAAACTGTTGTCAGCTGTGCATCATGCTCCATAGTTCTGGCTGGAGCAACCTGTTCTCCCATATAACGTCACAGGAGCCTGACAGCTCAAAGTGCAGTCCATCCTGACTAGGATTCCAATAAAAACAAAAGTTAAAAAAAAGTAATCTTGGCCCACAGCCATGGCTCGCAGGCAACACGTCTTGCTTTCCTTGCTCTTTTTACAGTTTTTCTGATTCTCCCAAACACCTCAACATTTCTGCATTTTCAAGGCTGTGTGTGTGAAGTCCTACTTCCTTTGAAGTTTAGACAAATTAGGCCACTGATATTTGTCACCAGAAATTCCAGATATTCATTATAGAGAGATATTGGATAAGATAGGCTGAACAAATTGAGATTTCTTCAATTAGTTCATTCCAGCAGCTTGCCCTGCATTGTAATCTTGTGAGCAGCTATCTTTATTTCTCCTGTGTACTGTGAGCCTCTGTGGCAAAATAATCATATGAAGTATTTAGACTGGTATGATATCAGGGACAGATTTTTTAATTCTCAGCTACTGAAGATGGAAATCAAATGTGTTTTAAAGTACTCTGAGGAATTTTCTATCCCTTTTCTTAATAGCAGGTTATACGTTCATTGGTAGCTAGCAACTGCAAAGTCTTAGCCAGGAATACGTAATATTATTTTGGGAAGTACTACTGAGTGGCTCTTATGGTTAGTTCAGCTTTCAGTCACTGGTTTAATTAAGTTTTTTTTATTTCATATATACCCTTCTCACAAAAGTAGCATTAAGACTGATCTTACACTAGGTGTCAAAAGGTCCAAAAGATGCAGTATCCAGTATCCATAACAGTCAAATCAATTAGTAAATGTGAAAGAAATATATGCAGTGAATTGATTTAAATCCATCATTTGTGTAATACGGGACTGATAATGTAAACAGAGATTATGTGAATATCACCCTCTGAATTTGCGTTCCAGAAGAAGGAAGACATCATGAGAGGAGAATGACTATCCATTATCAACACCATATGATACTTCAGAAGACTGTAAAAAGTCAGTGGTATGGATAAGAGAAAATAATAAATACTCCTATTTTTTATACACTATAAATATAGTGTGTGAATTTTTTTTTAATATATATACGCATACACGACATTAAACGCAAAACACCACAAACCTAAGGAAAGCCAAGTCTACACTTCTGTGTGCAATATTTAAATTCCCCCTCCTTGCATATGGATTATTACATAATTGCTAATTGCATGTTCACAAAGTATAAGACTCTTGTCTCATTCAGTATGAGAATGCGCCTGTTTTGATCAGGATTCTGCAGTGAAGAAGGCTGGTGTTTACAAAATGGCTCACTTATTGCAGAATTTGAATGCTGACTCAATATTTAGGGGTTTTGTAGTTCAAAGTATAACCTCAATATTACTTAGTGCACTCTCCAAACACTACACTGAAGAGAGAACCATTCAGTTCCTCCTGGAATTTTTGTAACGTCAAAAACTCTAAAATCCAAATCTCTCATAAACTTTAACTAATGTATTTCTACAGTGTTTAGTTTCTACTATCCTCAGTAACAGCCAAAAGTATCCACCGTTCAGGGTGTTCAATGTGAAGTAATTAGGATTTCATCTTCTGGAAACATAGATGGTTCAGTCCCAATTTTGAGTGCACAGCATGGTTGCAAATCAGAACACTGATTGTCAGCTTAGCAAAATATAACAAATACCTAAGTACCAAATCCACTGTCATTTCATAATACATGAGTTCCCTTTCATACTGGCTACACCTAATAACCTTCTTGTCCCTAATATGTTTGGAAATGGCTTCCAGGCAGATTTTTGCCATCACCTTTCCAGCAATCGAGGTGAGGCTAACCAGCCTGTAGTTTACTGGATCCTCCTTCCTGAAGCCAGGAGAAACATTTACTTTTTTCTAGTTCTCAGGAACCACCCCCAATAGCCACGCCATTTCATAGATAATCAAGAGCAGCATTGCAATGACCTGTGACACTCGTGGACGCCTACCATCAGGTCTCAGGAATTTGTATATGGCCATTTTGTTTAGATATTCCCTGACCTGATCTTTCTCCACCGAGGTAAGTCCTCCTCCAGAGACTTTCCCACTGGTCTCAGGTATCTGAGATTACTGAAAGTGCTAAAGGTTGGTTTTACCAGTAAAGACCAAGGCAAAGAAAATCGAGTACCTCCGTTTCTTCCATGTCCCTTGCCATGAGGTCCCCTCACCCCATTCAGCATCAGGTCCACATTTTCCTGCTCTTTCACTGCTGGTAGGAGCCCTTCCTGTTTACCCCTCCACATCCCCTGCCAGATGGAACTCCAAGAGGGCCTTGGCTTTCCTAATCCCATCCCTGCATGCATGGACAGCATCTCTACATTCTTCCAGGGCCACCTGACTCTGCTTCCACCTCTTGCACACTCCCTTTTGAGTTTTGTCAGAGGCTTCTCCTGCCTTTTGCCACTTTTGCTTGATTTTCTGTGTATGAGGTTGTATATGAGGGTTCTTCAGCTTCAAGGAAGTGATCCTTAAAAATCTACCAGTTCTCCCAGGCCCTATGGGATTCTTCCAAGAAGGTCCCTCCACAGGCCAAGGCCTGCTCTCTTGAAGTCCAGCTTTTTGTCTTGCTCCTACCTCTCAAGAACCTGAACTTCCTGACCATCACAACCCTGATCCACTTGTCCTTGCTTGTAGGTATGAGATCTAGCAGTGTGCCTCTCTTCATTGGCTCCTTGATCACCTGTGTCAGCAAGTAAATGCACTACCGACATCTCCGAGATTGCTTGTGCCTTGCTCTGTTGCCTCTCTGGCAGAGAGTGGGCTAATCCAAATCCCCCATGAGGACTAGGTCTGCAAATACTAGGCTTCTTCAACTTGTGTGAAGAAGGCCTCATCTATTTATTCCTCCTTATCAAGCAGTTTTTAACAGATACACATCACACCATACTAGACATTGGTCTGCCCTCTAACCCTAACCCATAAGTTCTCAGCCAGCTCATCACTTGTCCCTGGGCAGAGCTCCACACCGTTCCGTCACACTCCGTTCACTATTTCCTCACTTTCTTGGGAGTTGCCATCTCCGTTCTCCACCATTCCTAGTCCTGGCTCTCTCCTCACCAGGTTGGCCAGCTTGTGGCAAAAGTGCTTTTGGCCCACCTTGGCAGGTGGATTCCATCTTTTCCTAGCAGGCCTTCCTTGAACCCCTTGTCCAATCTCCAATTAAGTCGTCCCGATACATGACAATTATTATATTAACATCCAAACACATTTAAAATAAAATCTAACCATCACCACAGCTATAGTCTTAGCTGAAAGGCAGTATCTCTATAATGCAATCCAATATCGAGAAAATCAAACATGTTTTACGTGAACCCATTTTGTAATATTGACACAGTTCTCCATTTAAATGAGGGCTTTTGATTTTTCTTGGTAAAGAGTCAAAATAAAATAGGAGAACTTTTGTTACTCACAGTGGTAGAGAATGTCAAATTCCTAGTCAGAAGAGACTGCGTGGTGAAGTTCTAACCCTTCAGAAATGGATTTTAATGGAAGTGTTGACACAGTGTTAGCTATACCATCACAAGTACAACGCCAATACATTATTCCCTTATGGTAACAGTGTTCAAGCTGCCCTGTAATTTGGCACAGAACATTTCTATACTAATGTAATGTGACAATGTTATTATGTCTGCTATTTTCCATGCCATAATAGCAGTATTTGTTTCCACAAACATGCCATTACATTCACTAATATGGCTATATTTAAAGACTGCCCGAGTAAAAACAGATGTAAACTTATAGAAAGCAGATAATCTCTTAGAGATTTGTTTTGTTTTGCCAGAGTAATTTTCAACCCTACTCTTATAAAAATGCTGAATTCCCTGGGAGGATAGCTTTCACTACATAACCTGCTGTTAGAAATAGTTACGATGTTCATGATGTATTTTCTCTGAGGAGCTGCATGCAGCCATCCATTTGTAAGAACAGCCATTAACTGTCCTTTTAGTACAGTCTTCTGTATAATCCCATTTTGTAGGAACAACTGCTACTGGTCTGCTTTACACTTACCAGTGTAACACTTCTGTCTATCACATCTAAAGAACACTGTTGCCCTGAATCTCCAAGTGTCATATCACATCAAAAGAGAAAATTATAATCTGTATAGCATCTTGGGGTCAAAACTTCCCCTGCCTTGTTTATCTTCCAGCAAATAGGAAACTGCAGCACACAGAATGTTCCCACTTGTGCCACCATAGAGGCTTAGAGGCACTCCATACTCACTGTAGTGGAGTACTGAGATTTGCAACTAAGCAAAACTTTGGTGGATGTTGTGGGATGAACTGTGGGTGTTCCTGACTACAGTCGTAAAACTGTAGCCTTACCCTTGGCTGGCCCAGGTCATTTTCTACAGAGAGTACATTTCCTAATCTTCTCCTCTCTAGCCAACACACAGAGGACACTCTTGGACTGGGAAACAACCAAACTGCCTCACATGGTGCTTATTTTGAGAGAACTTTAAAAAAAAATCTTCATTTTAAGCTGTGCACGTTTTCACCTGGAATACTACACTGAACAGCACAGGAGTAATAATTTGCTGTTATAGGAAAGACTAAAGAAACTTCTTGCACGCTATATTAGTAGAACGTATTATAACACTTTTCAAGCAACTATTTATCTCATTATTTCCTCCAAACTCTCTGTTTTGGAAATTAAAGACAAGAATGATACACGTGAAACCTGTACATTGTAAAGCTTACGAACAATGCATGTCAAATCTTTGTGCACTGAGGTTACTATGGGAAACATGCTGAAAGCATCAACCCAAATGCAGGAAGGTAATTTGTGCACACTTACACAAATTGCAGGTGATACAAAACTGGGAGGAGTGGTTGATTGACCAGATGCGTGTGCTGCCATTCAGAGGAATGCTGACACGCTTGAGAAGCGGGCTGGCAAGAACCTCATAAAACAAAGGAAAATGCCAAATCCTGCACCTGGGGAGGAATAACCCCATGCACCAATACAGGCTGTGACCTGACCAGCCGGGAAGCAGCTTTGCAGAAAAGGATCTGGGCATCCTGATAGACACCACGTTGAACACGAGTCAGCAACGTGCTTTTGCGGTGAAGAAGGCTGACAGCCTCGGTGGCTGCATTAGGAAAAACATCGCAGAAAGGTTGAGAGGTGTGATCCTTCCCCTCCGCTCAGCACCGCTGAGATGCATCTGGAGCACTGCCTCCTACTGCTGGGCTCCCCAGTGGAAAAGCAAGATGACCATACTGGGATAAGTCCAGCAAAGGGCCACAAAGGTGATTAAGGGCTTGAAGGATCTCTCACATGAAGAGAGGGACTGTTCAGCCTGGAGAAGTAAAGGCTCAGTGGAGATCCTACCAATGTTTTAAAATACCTGAGGGGTGGGAGTAAAGAAGACAGAGACAGATTCTTCTCAGTGGTGTCCAGTGACAGGACAAGGGGCAATAGGCACAAACTGAAATACATGAAATCTCATTTAAATATAAGGAAAATGTTTATACTGTGAGGGCTACTAAGCACTAGTACAGGTTGCCCAGAGAGGTTGTGGAATCTCCATCCTTGGAGATACTCAAAACCCAACTGGACGCAGACACGGACAAGCTGTACCAATTGATTCTGCTCTGAGCAGAGGGGTTGGACTAGATGATCTCCACAGGTCCCCTCTCACTTCAGCCATTTTGTCACTCTGAAATTTCTACTCAAATATATTCCCTGAGAACCGGTGGAACAAAATAACAGGGAGGTGTGGTGGGTTAATCCTGGCTGAGGACCCACTCCCCCCGCTCTGACCTTGGCGTTCCCTCGGCTGTTTGACACTCTTTTTGTTCCCCCCTCCTTCATGGGTCCAGCATTTTGGTAAGAATGGAGTACTTTCTAAGCATGTTTTCACAGATGTGCCACCAGCTTGGCCGAGGGACCGAGCCGTGGCCGGCGGTGGTTCCCTTGGAGCTGGCCATGCCCGGCATGGGGCAGTCTCGGCCTCTCCTCACCGAGGCCACCCTGCAGCCCCCCGCTGCCAACATCTGGACATGGACGTCCAATACAGTCTCCATAAACCGGCTACTTTTAACTGTTTCACTTACGACCACTATGTCTACCTATGAGATTTGGATGTCCCGAATACTCCGTTTTACATAAAACAGTACATTCAAATGTAAAGTAAGCCAAGGACCTGTCTGTGTAGCAATACTGGGTTAGATTTTGGTTTCTGTCAACCAGCATTGCTCCCTCCATGTGCGATCTGCAACAGAAACCTGCTCACACACACCGCTCGGGAGCATGCCTACACTCTTCTGAGGGGATGTGGTTTTCAGCAACAAGCGGGGCTATTCCAGACCTGTCCTGAGATAATCTTTCATCACGTGAAGAGAATTTGTCTTACTTCAGTGCTGCAGAAGTTTAGCCTGTGGTGTGCAGCCTATGCAAGTTACTTAAAACTGGAGTATCGTTTCATCGTTCCTCTTCCCATTATGCTCTTCCCAAACACAGCAGAGAACAGTCTAGGAGCATCTAGATGACACTGAGATTACAACATCGTTTTTCCTCCTTTCCCTCACACCTACCATTATGAAAAATCTCTCTTGTTAGATTTGTTTTGCAGATTTTTGGTATCTGAACTAATCTGAGGAGCCAAGATAATGCAGAAACCAAACATACTATATATACACCAGACTCTCTATTCTATTACAAAACATCCATATCTAGGATAAATTTATATTTCATGTTTGTGATAGAAGAACATTAAAAAAGAAAAATTATCTGGGGGGGAAAAAAAGTGGATTTGGCAGCCACGTACTAAAGGTACTCCTTTATCATCATCAGAAATAATATATTGAGAATTATCTGATTGTGTGCAATGTAGTCCATAATGTTACCATACAAATGGCCCTTCATAGGTAAATATCTTTTTTACATAAGTTCATCGGTTCACCAAATTTATGCAAGAGCTGTCACCTGAAGAAATAATTCACAGAATATTCCAGGTCCAGACATCAGTTACTATAAGACAAATTTATAAACAGAGTTTTTCCTTTGTTAGATGTGGAATATGTAACTTCTTATGCATAGTTTCAGTTACTTTTTGAAGAACTCAAAGATCACAGAAGAACAGAAATAACAACTTAAAAGTAAAATAGAAACAAATAATTTTCTCCTGTAGCAAATAGGGGGGCTGAAATCTTTAAAAATAAATGTTTAGCAGTATGACTAATCACTCACGTTGCTGGGAAGGGCAAACTCATATACATAAAGTAAACCCAAACCTTTGCTCAAATTATCAAAAGTTTTTTGATACCACATTTCATTTCTACCATGAGAGCAACTGCAGAGAAACAGACTGAGATGAGTCCCTTCCATAGTTTTCAAACATGGTCAAGAGTAGAAAAGTGGGACTTTCACGAGAATAATTAACGTAGCTTTTACACATAATTCATTTTCTAGCCTTGTGCTAGATACAATTTGAGCCAAAAGCTTTTCAGATTATAAATATCCTGTTATTTCAGGGTTTGTCCAAGACGGTACACCTTGCTGTAGAGTGGGAACCAGAACAAGACATAAAAATCCAAAACGCTTGACGGTTATTTCAACACTTTCTACCATCAGTCATTCATTCAGATAAATGTATACAAATAGAAAGAAAAATGCTTAGCCTTACAGAAATTCCCTCTTCATATGGATATAAAAATGTGCAACATTTGGATATTTCAAGTGCGATGAGTTAAAAAGAAAACTCAGTAGCTCGCTTTAATCAGTTACCGTGGATCATTATGGCTCTTGCATTACTATTCTACTTTCACTTCTGCATAATTCTATTTAGATCAATAAGGCTAGATTGGAATAAAACTAGATTATGACACTGGTGAATCAGGCCCCTTATTTTTGACACATTTAAGCTTTTCCTGAAAGACCAGATGGTTGGTGTATGTTATGTAGTTTTATTCAGATGAAATTTAAAAGAACTAAAATACTCAGCATGCTTTTATTATTGGCATGCTTAGTGTGTCACCTAAAGAAATCTACAAAGGGAGATAATGAGCCTTGTCAACTGTTTCACAGTAATTATAGCCCTCATGATATAATGCTACAAAATTACAATATAGCTTAAGATAATAAAATGTAAAAGGTTTTTTCAGTCGGGAAAAAACCCCATTTGTAACATTTATGCAGGAAAGGGATTATTTCAAACAGGTAACCATCAGTATATTAGACATGCAATCAAGTGTAATAAAGCCAAATTCCGTCCGCGTTTGAAACTGCACATTGTCCAAAATTTATACTGTATATTTTAGCTATGTTCTTCCCACAAGCCTCACAGATTTTCACAGGGTTTGCCGGTTCATTTCAATATCTAATATGAAAATAACATAAAGCTTCAGACACTTGCTTCAAATATTGCCTTCAAGCTCTCAAGCATTCAGATCAGCATTTTTGAGCGTACTTACGGTCATTGCATAACGGTCCACTAAAGGAGGTCATACTACAGTCACAACTGAATCCATCCCACTGCTGTAAGCACACTCCCTGGTTCGCACATGAATCCTCTTGGCACGTTGTGCTGGGGCCTGATGAGAACATACAAAAAAGGACTTGCACTTTGTCTTCCAAAGAAAGGTATTTCTCGCTGGATCACATTAACTAGCTGCCAACATCTCAAATCAAATGAGCAAAGAGTTACCAAGTCAAATGCACATAAACTTGCTGATTTTGAAGCAGCATGTAATATTAAAAGGGTGCTTTTGCTTTAGTTTTAAAGATTGATGTGTCAAGCACACAAGAGCGAACAAACTGAAGCAGAGTTATTCCAGGTCCAGTAGGAACGTTAACTTTGTCGCAAGTTATTTGTTAATCTCGTGTCAGACCATTAACTGGCTAAATGTTTTCTAAAAACCTTATTATTTTTTTTCCTGTAAATACATTTCAAACAGCAAAGCCAGATGCCACAGAAAGCAAAGCTCTGGGAGATGAAAGTGAAGACTGGAAAATAAAATTCAAAACGAAATAAAAAAAGAAATAATAAAATGAGACTACGCTATACAATGCTTTTAATCCCACAAATTATTTTAAATGATTTAGGTCTGAAATTAAGAGGAGTTTGGGATTCTTTGGCGGGAATGTTGGCAAGTACTGATTGACATGCTTCGGGGATCCCATGCAGGTTCCTTTTTCATGGGGAAATGCAGAAAAATCAGACTAATGAACTGGCATGCCAAAATGTAACATATGCATGAAAACAAAGCTACTCTATTGCTAGAGAATCATAACTAGACTACTGAAATATAAAGAAATTTGAAAAGGAATGATCAAAGCACTAAAGCAATCACTATACAAACATATTCAAGACTGAAAGCCTTTATGCAAGCTATGCTGGAAAATGAAGTTTCATGTAGCCCATTGTTTTAGAGGTATGAAAGACAAAATCTGAAACAAAATAACACACTTTAGTTCTGAAATGTACAGAGCGTTTATTGCCGAAATCCAACTGTGCATTGGGGGTTTCAGTCTTGTTTAATACACATAGGGCTATCTACCTTGCAAATCAGCTTTCATCAATGCAACTTTGTCAGCAAAATAAAAAAGCAAAATATATTAAATGTTAGTAAGCAATATTGAAATGGCAGCAAACACAGAAAAAAAACATTCAGAGTAAAGTGCATGCTGCTGTTAAAGAGAGAAAGAAATGCCATATAATGCAAACAAATTAATGCTAATAGCCATAAATCTTCAGGCAAGCCAAAATAAGAAAGCAGTAATTTGCCAGTATTTTACTACAAATATAATGGTTAATTGAGCTGATGACATGTAATGAAGGAAAATTAAAAGTTGGGTTTTTATTCCTTGGATAGATATGAATGCATTAGCAGAGTAAATGCATGGCTGAATCCTGACTAGCCATTTGTCATGTTCAGATACACTGAATTCAAAAATAATTAGCACCGTCATCCTCTGTGGTCTTTCTTTTTTCTAGCCCTTTCTTCATGACTGGTGAACGAAGACCGAAATACAGACCGTGAACTACAGATTACTATGAGCTCTCACACACATTTCACACCGACTCCAGACGCTACAAGGAAAAATTTGGTTCTGGGATTATAAAATGGTCCTAAATTGTTTTGGAGAAGACACATCAATATCCGTTTGAAACTCCCAATGCTAGCCATCGATGACAGGGCAAAGATTCCATAAATAGCCTAAATCATCCTATAGAGAGAAATCCACTTAACCCTTCTTCCATATTCTGACTCCTTCAAACATCTCAGTGTGGGATTTTCTTTTGAGTTACCGGTATTTTAGAAAAATCCATATCAAAATGATTTAAGACAGTTCGATGGCCTCTTGCTTCAAATGAGGCCGTGCTCGAGCTCACCTCTGAACCAGGGAGACTGCGAATGAGGGCACTGTACGCTGCTTCCCTGTTTGGGCAAAACTATTAACTGTCCTATTTTCTCCTGTTCAAATAATACTACTACCTATAACTGATTCACTGCAATAGGTAGACATCGGACAGCGATTTCCTTTTCTTTGGCGTTTTGAGCCCAGAAGTTTAAACATTTGGGCATTACATCACCCTCTCTTAGCTGGGGATTATAATGACAGAATCCCGTAGCTGACAAGACAAGACACATTTTTTTCTCACCAGATTCTGCTACTCAGAAACTTTACAAAGATGAAGTGAAAATATCTGTAGGTGTTTAAATGTTATATATTCATGCATTTATTTACACTTTAGTTATGCAATGTTAAATTTCCTCATCTTTGCAAAAGTAGAGCAAAAGTCACAAGGACTTAAAAGTACATAAACTGCAGGACCCTGTAGGCACATTAAAAAGTGCATGTTAAAACACGCATATTTGGAAAAAATACAGATATGATCTAGTTAAAAAGCAGGGTATTTTACTTTTTATGAAATTGATTCTTAGCACTTTTGGCTTATCTATAGTAGTAATTATTCAAAAATCGCCATCAAGACTAGCTTATGTGTAAGAATTTCTTTTATTAAAAGTAGGCTTTTTTGTTTTTTTAAAGAGCAGAGGAGGACTGTTTAATGTCAGTAAATACTATAATATCTACCATAACAGGTTCATATTTTCCTATATATATTACAGAACTAAGCTATTTAATAAAAATACTGTAATACGCTCTTCTCAAGCACTCACGTTTTGATTCGCATTCAATTTAAATATTCTAATTTATTCAGTCTTCACTGCAGACTTTTTAATTGAGGGCTTACATGTTATATATCACACAAAAAGCACTATTAAGTAGCATGTTCAATGTTTTACTGCGTATTGCAAAAAACAAACTCCATATTTCACCAGCAAGAATCTTCATGTATGTTAATACTTTGAAACTTTTCATATAGTACATTTAATACGCAAATCATAATATATATGCACGTGCACGCACACAGTGCATTTCCCCCCTAAATATATTAAAACTATGCTTTTATCATTCTGTAACTTCTATAATTCTGCTTTATTCAAAGTGCGTTAAGAAAGTACAATGGATTTGACTGGAGAAAAACAGGTTGGACGCTTACAACCTGGCTCTGGGGTTTGCTGTGAACAATTTGAAGAGCTAATTAGCATATTTATGTTTCTAGCTGTTAGTAGTTTCTGTTCTAGCCATTGAAAATTTGTCAACAAGGTAGATTCAGCCAAGTGTAAATTATATTCAGTGCTCAATGATAGAGAACAGAGATACCTGTCTGCCTGTGGCTGAAACTTTGACATGCAAGCCTTACAACTTGCCACACCAATCCCACGTGTGGGTTTGCACAAAATGTTTCAAAGAATGAACTCTCAACATGCACTTATGACAGTAAAGTTATTGAGAAATATCGCTACTTAAAGAACAAAATCCTAACAGAAAATTAACTGGTAGTAGATCATGGCTTCACAGTTTGACAGAAGAGAGAAAAAGAGCTTTTACCCCAGTTTGGTTTTTTGTTTGTGTGCTTTGGGGGTTTGGGGTTTGTTTCTTTTTTTAATACCAGAAAGGTGGGGAATTCAATCCCGTAAGAGTCTGAAGAACATCAAATCCAGGTGCCTCACTTCTCAGGAAAGATTTTGCAGCAGGCTGATGACTTAGCAAAGGACATATATCCACCAGTACAGCCAGCTGTCTTTTGGATCGAGAGTAGCAGCGACTAATACTTTATTGTTTTGAAATTACTTCTGCTGCGGTGTCCCGAGCTCTTCGGACTCGACATCTCGGGGGACTTACAGAGCTTACGCATCCCCTTGCAGCATGAGATAGATGCGAAACTGCTCAGTTCTGTAAGGATGGAGACAGTCCCGTCCGCACACAGCAGCAGAGCTATGGGCAGCTTGAGGCATACAAGAGACTGCTAGGAGGCAACTAAATTTGCAAGTGACTTAAATCATATTTTAGGGGTGAGACTGTTTTAATGTACATCTGATCCATGATCTGCAGACAAGAGACTGACAGATGGGTCAGACAGGGAGACTTGAAGTAAACAGGTGAGATGGAAGAGCTAACTTGCAAGGGTTAAGCAGAAAAGTCAGAAGGGAATATTTCATTCCACGCTGTTAAAGATTTCCCTTTGTGGGCAAAAGACTTTTGATGAGGCAGTTCTCCGGGAGCCAGGTAGCACATCTGGTTTGACCATTTTGCTTGTGTCAGATGCTTTTGGTGTCGGAAAAAGCTGACTCTCCACCAAAAAGGACAGTATTTGTATGGCCTTTATTAAATTGTTGGTAGCTTTATTAAATTCACTGATAGCTGAGTTGTGCCACTAGTCTAAAAGGTGAACGTGCAGTCTAGGCCTGTAGCAATATTTCTTTGAAGTACATAAAATTCATTTAGGAAATTACATAATTTCAAAAGAAGCTATGAAATGCATAATGGAATTAAGGCATACTTCGACTCTCTGAAGGGATGGTGCAGGCGTGGAACTTGCTAACGTCATTGAGAAAGCAGAATCTAATTTTCCAAACTCAGTGACAAACTAATTTATACATAGTTTTCCATTCCTGATAGAAACAAATAGACACTAAAGCTACAGAATATTAAGTTGTGAGTTTTACATATTTCTATGTGCTATCAATAGAATTTATACTCTTAACTAAAGGTAGCGGGTAAAGAACAAGAAATTTCCACCTGTATGAACACAGTGTACGCAAAATAGGAGACAAAATTTATCCACCAGAAAGCTTTATCTCATGAAGCTTGCGGCAATCCCCCAGCTCAGCTTGGATTTTTTTACAGTGTCTATTTGCAAACTTAACAAACTTGATATCAAAATCATCAAGTTTCCAACTTGAAATTCTACAGTGCCATTTACACATTTTCTGTCCAGAGAAGAATGGCACTTGAGAGAGGGAAGAACACATAAAATTGAACATAGACACAAAATTCAGAATTATGTGAATAATATATATATGCAGGGACAGAGAATCGATTTAAGTCATTCCATAAATCATAGTAAAAATAACGTGGGATTAAATGACAGCTGGAAAAATAGCTCGAGATTGACACCCCTGAATTAGAAATACACCTCTTCTAATTCTGTCCTCACTTAAATTCCGTGATATTCCAGATGAGTCAATAAAGACATAAAAAATGTGAGATAAAACATATTTGGCTGTTACTGATTTCAGATAGGAAGGCTCATGACAATACAAATCTCATGGGTGAGAAAAATAGAGAAGATGGAAGATTGATCTTAAACAGTTTCATAAATTAGCCTTGAATTAATCAACTCAATGTTTGCTTTAAAAATGGAATTAATTAGCTAATGTCTCAGCATTAGCTAATGCCTAAGTGAAGATATAAAGATATAAAGGACTTCATTGAAACTAATTGTTATTGTTTCTATCATTAATTAAAATACATCAGAAGTAAATGAAAAACATGCAAAATATCTTGCCACTGGAGAAGGATGGAACCTACATTAAACATTTAAGAAGTTAACTCATGTTCTCAGATCAATCTCTGTGCTGTAGGGCAGGCACACACTTGTCTCCAAAATACTAAAAAAAATGCAGTCTTTATATAAGAAAGGGTCAAACAAGATCAATTAGAAGCAGGTAAAATATAGTCTCTCCACATATGGAGTGTACGTATCAACAAAAGTCTGCGGGATTTGCACAATACTTTCACTACGCTATAAAAAAATCAGCATATTTAATACCTTCACATCCTCTTTCTATTTGCCCATTGCAGAAGAGAGCATCCGAGATAAGATCAGGGAGCCGTCCATTCAAGTCAACTGATGCAAGGCAGCCTTGGAATCCCTCTTTTGCATGCACCAGTTTTGGCAAGGACTTATACATTTCTTTGGCCACTCCTCCAATATACAAATCACCTATTAAGGAGAAATAAATATTAGATACAGAAAAAAACCCTGTAGAATAAAACTGTAGAATCTTTGACCTGTTTGATCGTCTGGCCTTTTTGTGCTGAATGACAGGTGTATCAGAAAAACATTCCTCAAAATAAATGTAGATGAAAGCACTGAGAGCATATATGATGTCAAAAGACATCGCACGACTACATTTTTTCAAATGCATATGTAAGACTTCACATCTGTATGACTAATTACTTAGAAGTAACTGGACATGTTATTTATGTGCCAGCTTATATAGACAGGAGAAATTTCACAGATGAGGATTCAGTCACAGAATCTCCTTCTAGAAACACATCGAGCACTGATGCACGTTGTTGGCACACTCAGGGAACCTGACCACAGATCGTCTCGATTATGGATCCAGCACGCTGACATTTACGGCAATAAGCGGAGCACCAAGATCCACTTGAAGGCCACACATCCAAAACAATCCATTTAAAAGCACGCCAAGAAATAAAGGGTTTAGGGACACATCTAAGGAGAAACTTAGGGATACCATTGTTAAGCAGTGAAATAACTGATTCTTCCCACCAAGTTTCATACCCTGTGTCAGTCACATGGGAACAGGGGGAAACAGATGCCTTAAAAATGGCAATCTGCACACTGAGCAAACGCAATTTTATTGCCAAAAATAATTCTGACAACAGACACCTATTATAAACAGCTCTCTTTGACGAATCTCAGGCAACTTACTCGGGACTGAAAACTAGTGCTTTGCTTCCTTCGAGTAATTCATAGCTCTGAGACTTACTTTGAAAGGACATAACTATAACTTTTCTCTTAAACAGCGAGGGGGAGACGCTTTTTTGTTTTAAAACAATTCAGGCTGTGCCTTTCTTTCACACGTTAGGTGTCTCTGGTGGGTAGAACACTGATCTTTCAAACCAACGCAACCTACCTCCCTAAAGTGTGCCTTAAGTGCCAGCCTATAGGTTTAACTAGGTGCTTTCCATGCCTGCAGCTGAAGACGTGCTGCAGAAAAGAATCCGAGCTTTGCTTGTCCAGAGAGGGGAAGCACGCTCAGTGTGACCACAGCCCTAGCTAAAAGCCTTCAGTCCTTCTCCTGGCAGGCAAGATGTGCTTGATTCCTTCGGTCATAGACAGAAAGGAATAAAACTGTGGTTTCCTACATCTTGCAGGAGTTTATTATCCTGCTCTGTCAGAAAAAGCAGCCGTCTTTGCAAGCTAGGTACGAGTGCTCTGAGCTTGCTCCACAGGCAAGCCCCTTTGGGCACACGGCAAGAGGACCAACCATCTGAGTTTCTGAGAAGCATTGAACCTGTTTGAAGCAAGGTGCTTATGGGAGCATCCGACTCTCACGCATCACCCAAGAAAAAAATTCTTACTCTACCTACTCATTAAATCCTCACTGGTGATGTGTTTTGTGCTAGCGTAGATTCTCAACAGACTATCTGAACGTACACCGTGATCTACATTGTGCTTTCCGGTTTGTCCCCCAGCCTGGGTGATTTTGGAGCCTCGGCCACGGGATGTACCAAAGAGCGTTTCTGCATCACCTCAAATGCAAAATTGTTCATTTCCTAAGTGTTTACCGAGCTTTGTAGGCAGATTTAACAGTGACAGAACTCGGAACGTACTAGCTATCACCGCTACCCCGTGTGGCTAATTTTAATCTCCCTCTTATCGGTATAAGCCTCAGTCACACCTTTTCCTGGTTCTCCTGGCATACTCGCCTGCTCACAAGGGAGCACAACTTAGCGCTGTTTGTAATGGTTTACAGTTTGCCTGCAAGGAAATGGCCTGAAACAAACAAATGTCTATCAGACTGTGAAAAATTTTGAGTCACTACATACCAGCCTTAAAACTCAACTGTATTTGAATTAGTGAAATAGAGATAAAAAGCTTAGGACCATGCATATTATTAATCTTATAAGCCACGGAACCAAAAGTCTTAGCAACCTTTATACCATCGTATACTAAGAAACCTCAAGCTTTTTCCATTTTCCGTAAATAATTTGGAAAGTAAGGTATCGCTTTCCTCTAGAGCTTTGAGGTACAGTATAAATCTCAGAAGCATGATATTAGACATAACAGAATAAAATATGGTGATCCATATGTTCCCACAAATGGGCTGTAATTCATTCACAGCAGAAAAACTTCTATATTTTTCAATCAGCTGAAGTAGAAACAAAGCAAAAACTCTTGCCTCATGATAAAGGTTCTTCATCTTTTTCTCAGGTGGAACATCTAGAAAGTGAAACCCTTCAAAAGTGAAGTTCTATGCTTTCAGTGATTGTCAGCTCAGAATGAGAGATAATTCATCTCAGTTGATTCCAATAGACTGAAAAGAGGGAAACCTCCAGAGAACAATACCCAGAAAATGACTCCTATGCTAAAAAGGTTAAACTTGGTCTATTTTCCATGACGCGTGCAACCGCTTTTTAAACCTCCCAGCGTGTATACTGTCCAAATAACCATTTTTATTCTGTAATTGGTTAAACCTTTAAACCAGCAAACTTTCAGATTGATCCCCTGCTAATTCCTAAGATCCATCCCTCAAACGTATTGAGATGACTATATACAGTCACAGAGCAACGGTCAGTTATGACGAATGGCTAGTAGAAGTCCAGGTCAGTGTGCCAGCACATGAACCTGAACTCAGAATATTTGCTCCTGAAAACAAACTCTGGAATATGTTCAACTAGGTATCATGTGCACAGAAGTACGATACATTAAGTTGAGTCTAAATAAACTGCAACTCTCCTTAGAGTTCCTTAAGACTATTGATAATTAGAACTGATTATTATATGCTATTGAAGATACAGTGTCCACACACAAAGACATGTTCTGGGTAGTATTTTAACTTTGTTGATGTTCAAAATAACTTGAGTTCTGCTTTGCACTAACTAACACATTACACTAACACATGTCATATGTATTGAGCAGCCATGCTGACTATGAGACTTCACCTTTTATAAAGTATATACAAGTATTTTTTATGACTCTGGGCTAAACCTTTCCCAGATTAAATATCAAATATGGTTTGAGTTCGCTGCTCATGGCATAAACCCACACTTTCTGTCAGAGACAAAATTTTATTAATGGATAGGCTCTGGAATTAATACTTAGATTTTTAATTTAAAAAGTTATTTAATTTTTTCCACTTGGTTGTTTTTTTTTTATATCTGCCATCACAAATGCTTTACATAGCTACTTTTATTTCAGTTAATCACATGCTTCATTCTCACATTCTTCTCAGTGAAGAAGTAGTTTCCTACAAAACTCAATCCATTAGAAATTCAGATGAGACAGAATTGCAGAAAACGTTGTTAATGAAAATATTTGTATATTGACAGTGCATTAGCAGAGGTTCAGAGCTTGTCCCTGTTCCCACTAAAAGAGATCGGAGAAATCAACACAGTATGATACAAATTCTCAGGTTTGCTCCTGGTTTTCCGCTTCTTATGTAAGTACAGCTTTACTACTGGAAATGTTACATGCTTTAAACCAGGATTAATCCCCTGTTGTGCATCTGCCTACTTACCCTTATGAATTACAGGTAAGGTATTTCATTAACTGAGGTATCACAGTTCATCAGATCAATACTATGAGATCATGACACTATCTAAACTAGCTGCAGCCTAAATGCAATGCTATCACAACACTGCTACCACTGAAAATGGGTGACCGTTTCAGGAGTTGTACGCTATGGAAAATGCAATTCTATTTCTTCCTTTCAACAGATGAGCATTTTTTAAGTACATATAGAAAAGGATATACTTGTATTACAATGCTAAGCAGGGTTTCTGGAACTAAAGTTTAGCTATTACCTGTCATGCGTGTACTTTCTTCTGGAGTTTATTTTGATTTTTAAATGTGTTCCTGAAAAAGTCTCTGGGGTTTTTTTCATAACCATCCTGACTACTTAATTTACAGAAGAAAATAACCAAATTATATAAAATATATCAACTGGCATAAACAAAGGAGCAGCTAATAAAGAAATAGGTGAGGGAATAGAGCGCTCCAAGATTTTGATTTGATCTCTGAAGAAACTTCAAATAAAGCACTTCATTTGAGAGCACACAGTACTTAATCTCACAACTCTCTTCTTACTTATATTAAGAGTCAGTACATAGAGTTATCCCCTTTTATTTAGAGAGGGAGGATTTTTTCCTCTCTTCATTTTTCTGAGGCAAAAAAAACCCTAATTATGCTACAGTGTTTCTCACTGGCTTGTTCATTGTAGGCCAGAGGAATCAACTGGGAGGCAGCACTTTCAGAGCTATGCCTATAAATCATGGCAATAATAGTACTGGTCAGTTATATCCTAAGCACTGACAAAGAGTTGAGTTTAGTGGGTTTGATTTATGTCTTTTACAGGTAATGCAGATCTTCATTTATTCCAACAGGAGCTTTCCTATTTACACCTGTGTATCTCTTCTCTGCCTTACAGCTGATTTGTGCTTTGAGGAACAAGTGAATTTATCACAGAAACAAACTGCTAGCTAATAAATGAACCCAAGTTCTCAATGTATTAATTACTGGAATCACACTTAAGAAAAAATGCACAAACGCCACACAACAGTGAGTCACACACAACTGTTGGTGAAACAAATACTGCCAAATCCTTCTGTAATAACTCATCCTTTTTTTAATCCCAAGTCTCTATATTTCTTCAAAATAAGAACTTTGCAAATGCGAAACCAAAGAAATGTAAAATAAAAATTGAAGATGCTGTTCTATTTATTTCTTTTCTGAATAAGTACCAGAAGTATCTTATTATTTGGCACTACTAACATGGTTGGGAGGTCACCTCATAGACTTTCCTCCTTTCCTAATTCATGTCCACACCCAAGAATTCTTATGTGATACATGCTGCCGGAAAAAACCTATTCACTTAATTTAATGACTACCATTGTTTTCAGGCACTAGTAGAGAGAAAATTATTATCCATGTGTTTATAATGGTAACAGCAACATGTAAAAACTGCTCGGGGAACAAGTAGTTTAACCAGGATACAGTTAGTCTTCTTTACTCTCCAAAATCTGTATGTTTTGTTGTACATATCTGGTGGTCATTTCCCGAGCACCGTTCTTGACAAGAAATGAACACCATTCATTCAAATACGGTTCGAACTAAGAATGAAAACAACAAAAAAAAAAGAGGAAATAAAACAGTAGAAGGAATTGTGGGTTGGCTTTTTCATAACCCGTAAAGACAATATCCCTGGAATATTTTTATACGGCTGCACAAAGGCATCTTCAAATCCATCGCGCTCTCCAAAAGCAGACATTCTTTCCCTTCGTGTCTTGTTGTGCTGCTTGTTTCTACTGTACTTTCAGCTATTCTTTTAATTTCTCTTTCATTTTAGAATAAGTTTCTCTGTCGTGTTTCTAACATTGCATTGTACTATATCACTACTACAGCTAGGAACAAGAGTGCTTCTGCAGTGTACTAGGGCAGTATTAGTCCCTGAAAAAGAGATGGAGAGCCCTGGCATAACATGGTGGGTTCTGAAAGCACAACAGGCATCTCCGCAATTCCTTTACGTGACGTATGAAAATACAAAGGAACATCTGGCTGTGGTGAAGCCAAAGTGTCAGGCCCACTTTTCTCCAAATATGCTATTTCAAAATGATCAAGCATATAACAGCTTCTTCCCTCAGGCAGGTGAAGAGGAATGAATAGTGCAAAGACTGAGAAATACCATAGGGAAAGTCTAATCTCGAAAGAAAAAAGAGTGCGCACTTTCTTCAAGTCCTTCATAAAATGGACTGTTACAAGATCAACAGAAATTGCTTCGTAGTATCTCAATAGTGGCACAATGAAGTACCAGGTAGAACTCAACATAAGACGACCCGCACAATCCCCACTTATGATATTTTTGAGGCAACTGAAATGTGAAATTAAATTACTCTCACACAGAGTGAACAAGCACTGACTTAAACACAATAGACAACCTCCTGATCTTGAATCAAGGGATATTGTCTCAAATGAAACTGTCAGGTAGGCATCTAGATGCCTTTGACATTCAATGAAATATAGGACCCTACTTGTCCTTGATGACCTTCTCCCCTCTCCAACATACCTACCATTTACTTTGTGCAACAGGCAGAGTGGTGACACTTCTTTCAGATGTGGGGTTTCAACACACACTTTAGAAAAGGAATTGGGCCTGAATAGCAGATGAGTGGTGATTCTAGAGTGTCTCCCCACTTTCATTTTTTATGACCAAATGTTTACTTTTTGTTCCATATAAAAAAAATTATTTGAACTTTTAAAAATGTTAATGAAATATAATAGTTCTTTTTTAAATAAATCAAGAAGCCTGCTGTGATCGTAATCCAATAATAAATTGAAGGACAGTTGACAAAGACTTAAATGATGCATCCACACAGTTTCTGCAGAACATACGCTCCAGCATATGGCTTTTCAAATCTCCCTTTGCGGTAGAGAATACGCACTTGCTGCGCATTCACAGGCCTATTTGGTGCTAGAGCAAAGCATGACTGAATTTTGTCTACCACTTGCAAGGGCACTTGAGGGAAGACATGAACGTGTAAACTTAGTGTTTTATGCCCACTTATCCCAGTTATTCACTTCAAAGAGTCCATTCTGTAGCTTCAGTATTGATTTGTGGTTGAAGTCTTTTGGTTTTGATGTGTTTGGGTTTTTGTTGTTGGGGTTGTTTTTTTTAAGAAAAGTAGGCTTTTCAAATAATTTTTCCTGCTGGAGTGATGAATTCCATCGCTTTTAGACTCTCTCTCACATAAGAAGGGAAAGGACGGCTAGTTTACTTGTCCAGGCTCTGATGAGTTATCTGTCCTTTCAAATACTTTGGGCAAGAGGCAGTTGTACGATGTGACAGGTGGTGCCTTCTGTCTTCCAAAATCCCTGTACTGATAACCAAGGAAGGCAAAAAAGGGAATTTATGGGTTAGCATGTCACTCTCTTGGGAAGGAATATAGAAACTGATCTTGTCAGCCCAATTTTACACTGCTTTCAGTACCTTCCCTGAATACCCTATTAAAGATATTAAAAAAAAAATAAAATTCACCAGCACTGAAATGCTGGCACTGTGGGTTTTCTTCAGTCATCTTATTGGCATATGGGACATATCATAGTTATTTGTCAAGAGAATTCAACTTTGAAGGTATTTCCTCCTTTGACTGACACTGTTCTTCTTACAATTTCATTGTAGCACTGCACCCTAATCCACATTGACAGAAAAAAAGGCAGTGAGGATTAAGAGGTACCAGAGAGAAATTACAGTTGATAGGTGCACCAGAAAAGAGCACCTTACAGATTTCTCTTGCCACCAATTTCTACGGCAGTCCACGCTGGAGATATACCTGCTGCTCTACCTTTCTCCGCCTCTCCTGACTCCATCGCACTACTCATAACCTTGCTACTCTCATAACTGTGTTGAAGGCTTTGCACGCTTGGTACAAATGTGCTTCTGTCTAGAAACTTCTCATGCAATTACTACGCTGCTTTCTGTTTCACATCTCAGCTCTGCTGGACGTGCTCTCCACTTCTGCATTCGGCTCTTGGTGCTCAGTTTTCATTCCTGTCACAGTTTTTTTTTTTTCTCTGTTCAGAACTGATTAATGGTTATGCAAATGTGCCTATATTTCACAAACAAGTAAAGCTGCATGATAGAAAGTGTGCTGGGGGGGGGGGGGGGTGGGGGGAGAAACAGCAATGACATGACCATGTCCTTAGTAGGTAAGTTTTCAATAGATACAAGTAGATACTAAAAAGGTAAGTGCTCAAGTCTGAACATTCCCTTAGATATCTGCAAGTTAAAATCCACCATTCCCCAACAATTTTGTTCTCAAACGACAGGTATTCTCAAACAAGAAACAGTTACACAAAAATACTTAACATTTTCTTGACAACAACAGTTCTCAGATTCCCAGCCACTTTATTTCTCTTTGCTTCTTTCCCCCCCGCTGAAGACTAGATGGAAAGCACTAGCATTGAAAAAGATTAAACAGATTTAAAACCAAAGCAGTCTGTTTGTCCAATGGACTGTGAGGAAAGTTGGTGATGCATGTTAAATGGTCAATAATAAAATCTAATTGCCATATAAATGCGTGTGGTAATCTATCTCCCACAGAATTGATGCTATGCCAATTACTCTGCATGAGGGGGATGGTTGTGGTGGAGAGGTGAGGCATTCAAGCACATCAAATGTCCTTCATTTCTTTCCTGTTCTGACCACTTTTGTACATTGTCTACACCTGAAAAATAGACAAAAATCTAATGAAACGGGCATTTTCATGGCATGGTATACTCAGATTTCCCTTGCTCCTGGCATTCTTCTGAAATCGTTTACTCACTCTCTGCTTTAATAGCCAACACAAGCTCTTAGCAGAGCTTGTTTTCAAAACAGCGAGGAATTCCTCTTTCAAGAGGCACCCTACACTTCAGAGATCATCCTCTACAAAACTCTTCCTTTAGCTAGTACTTTAGGCAAGATTCTCCCCATAAAGCCACCAAAAAAGCCGAGAGGTTAAATGTTCTCATTTTGAATGTAAGTTTGCAGAGGGAAATTTTTTATATAATATTACCAACCTCTCAGTCAAGACAACCACCTTTGGACTCTGAGGATATTACACAAAGCAGCTCTTTTGCAACAAGGGCTGCTCAGTCAGAATCCCAAGATCTATGAGGGTACCGTGCTCGTACCCAAGGCAGCACATTTTGAAAACGAGTTTAGGATGTGCTTCTTGGCTGGGGGACTGCTAGGATTCAGTGGGATGTACTGACACTAAATATCCAGAGGGAGGGGTTTGTAAGTTTTAAGAGCATACATGTTTCCTGTAGTATCCTTAGCATAACTTTTACTTAGTATTCCAGAAGGGCTTGAAAGAAATTCCACAATCAGCAATGGTATGCATGCAAACCAGCCGGAGGAATGTAGGCAAATCTATACACTTGTATGTGTGTAAGGGCCTGAAAAGAGCAGGGGAGAAGAAGCAGAAAGCAAAAACTTTCTCTCACCATGGAGCGATCTGAAAGACTACTGCAATGTTGTTGACTTCACAGAGCTCAGCACAAGCACTAGAGTATTTTCTTTAATTTTTATTTAATCCAGAAGTACTGGAGTCGACTTTTAATTTTTCCCCATCTCATAACTTTGGAAATCTGGATACAATTTCTGAAGGCTTAGCATTACCAAAATTATTTTCACAGCCTAGTAGACAGCATAGCTGTTCAGAAGCAGGATGCGACAAGTTGCAAAGAAAGGAGGATAAAGGAATGTGCATTAGACCAGGTTGTCCAATCACTTACTGTTAATCTGCCTATATATTTTTGCTACATAGGAAGTCTCAAAGAAGAGCTCTCAGTTTCAACTCCTTTATTTTTCCCTCTGGACAGAGGTTGCTTTCCCAACACTATCAGGAAGACAACAGCTGCATTTGCCATTGTCTACTCCAATAGGTCACATTAGGAAGATCTATTTTCTGTTGACAGTATTTGGAACTCTGCATTTGGAACAGAACATTATTTCTGCATGAAGAGTTCACAGCCCACTGGCAAGGTCATTACAATTAGCTCATGCATGTTTATTTGAGAAATTTAAGCATTAATACTCATTCGTTTGTACAAATTTTAGTTTTTATATAAAATACTTTTCTGTGCTTCTTAAAGCTTCGATTCTTAGTAACAGAAATATGAAGGATCGGTGGCATTAATATAGACCTTGTAATATAGAGAAGAACATATAATGCACCAACAATAATAATGGGCTCAATATAAGACAATGCAGACAAATATGATATTAAATTGAAACAATTTCAATTACCATTGCCAGAACAAGAAATCATCTTTATGATCAAGACTAATTTAGCTCAGTTTTGCATAGCATGAAAAACCTACTTTGACAGGCAAATGAAATATCAATAGATTAAGTGACTACTGCAAATCATCAATGAATATGCCTGGCTAGTAGATCCACTGATAATTTAGTTAATTGCATTAAAAGTTTACAAGGATGAATTAATTGCCAAGAGAGTCTTTATGTACATGGAAGCAGTGTATTTTGGTGCATTTGTAAAACCACTGAGGTGGTACCAGAAATTAATATGATTACTTTTCTTTCAGATGCTTCAGACTAGCCTGTTTTCACATTATCGGAGAAAACGGCAAATGAAAAAGCAAATGTATATAGTAACAGCAGCCATATCTCACAAAGGAACAGAGGAAGCCAGAGGCCAGTGAAGAGCTACAGAAATAAAAGTAAACCAGACAAGAGATCTAGACAGGTTTTTTTTAAATCCAAGGAAGTTGATTCTGATGTACGCTCTCATATGAAGAGCATTTTTTGAGGATGCAGTGATATAACAGCACAGAAATAACATATGACTTACAATGGACTCTAAAATTGACATTTGGGAAAGCTGTGTGGAAGAGGATAACAGTGAGACAAGTTGAAATTATGGATGTCAATTCAAAAAAGCAGGTCTTAAAAATGTATGAAATGATACACAGGCAACAAAAATAAAACTATAAATATTGAGTTGGGTAGGATTTTTTTTTTTTAATGGTGATTTCTTTTTAAAAAGAAAATATAGTTAGCCCAATATCGAAATTGGGATGACTGCAGTTCACCCTGGAGGGTACAGCATAGCTAGAAAGTTTGGAATAGGATAGGAAAGTGAAGTACTGAAACTACCAACTCCTAGAAAAATTTGTAACTACTTCTTGTTAAATCTAAAATAACAGCAGCATTCCTTAGCTTTTCATTTTGCAAGAGTGCAATATTTCAACTTTTCATTTCAATTTAAATTAAAAATGCTAAAATACTTTAATTTTCTGAGAGGTTATTCTAAGAGAATTCTGAGTGGATTTTTGTAGGGGTTTGTATGTTTGCTGTTTAAAGAGAGTGGGTAAAAAGTTTGGCGACTAAAATAGTGCCTTATATGTGTAGGAGAGAAGCAAAAGGAAGATTAAACAAACCCTAGTAGGTAAGTGGATACACAAAGCCATGCTTAAGGACGTTCCTCCTCCTCGAATGCAGATCATGTGTCTTCAAATATTTATTAAAAAGAAAAAAAAAAAAAGGTCCGACAGAACTCCAATTTCCCACACCACAGGAAGAAAGTATAGAGAGGGAAGAGACATTACAGATGTTGTAATACCTACAGTCTGAACAAAGGAGATATCTTTTCCCTGGCAACAGCTGAGGAACAAGACCACAAGTGGAATTCCACTTTTGCTTGCATTTTTGTGCCGCTTCGAGGCTACTCAGACCCCTCAGACCGTAGGAGCACAGCAGTAAGTACAGGAAACAAGAATTCCCCTCCGCCCAAATCTTTCGGTCTGCGAAGGCCTTGAATTGTAGCCGTGCTAACCATCTGAGCTATACCGAGAGCAGGACAGGGAATCTGCTCATGAAAGACATGAAAGGAAATTTGCTGTGTAACTGCATGTTGGCAGGCTTGAGCTGCGTCGCCTTTGCTGTTAAGACTCATTTATCTTCACGGGTTATCTGCTAGAACTGCACCTGAGTACACTTTGCTAATTTTCTCTGCTAGGAAAAATAACACAGTTCTTGGAATCCAAACACAGAAGTTTTTTCACTCATTTATTTGTATCCAATTTATAATTTACCCATCTAATTACAGCAATAATTAAGCTGGAGAGTTTAATATAAGTGTTTCCACAGGTACCCATGCCAGTCCTGTACCAGAGGTTATGCAGGGAACCCACGTCTGTAATAATGAGCTTTCTGTGTTATATAGCCAAATCCTACACCCAAAAGGAAACACATAGTAGAAATTCTCTCCCATACTTTTATGGCAACTGTCTGCTTTCCCAGACAACCAGCATGCTGTGCATGCTCTACAACACAATCTGTGTCATATCTCCATACCAAATTCACTGTGTATTTGCAAAAACCTGCATGTATGTGATTTATCTTTCCAGGATTAACTTGGATTTCAGCATCAGAAATCTGGTAACTCTACAATTACTCGGAAAGGCTGCAGATTCTGTGTTATCTGTACACATTTATATCTCACCTAATGGTAACTCTGGTTAAAGAGAATTATTAATATCACCAGCAGGAAGTATAATTTTGAATTTGCTTTGTTGCTAGGGCTAAAATAATACAGAACAATGAATTAACCATAGCTGCTTGTATCAGTAAAGTGTATGGAGTGTTTATAGCATTATAGAGATGTGTCATCATCAGAAAGACTGACATAAAATAGAAAAGAATGAGCTACAGGAAAGCATTTCAACTGAATACAACGGAAGAAAAAACAGTAATGAAAGGCATTTTTTTCTCCTTTTTAGCCTGCTAGCTAAAACATATCAGCTCAAACTCCCCCCAAATCCAATATAAATTCTCATGATATATGCTGTATCATATTTAAGGGAAGCTGACTGAGCAAAATGTAATAGAATACATTAAAAAAATAAAATGAACATACTACTATGAGAAGACAGAGGTTGAGGACCTGCGTAAGGTAGACCAGTTTGAGAAAGATGCACACTATACATTACTGTACTGAATATGTCAGCCTTGTTATTCTTTACTAGGCACATTTCCTGGGTGGTGAACTAGAGAAAATCAGCATCTAATACCGTTCACCTTCCTCGCTTCAAATCTCAGTAAGTTTGGTCCTGTTCTTCAGTTTTTTCCAATGGAATTCAAGGTTAGAAAATGCATCAGCTATGGATACAGTTTTACTTCAAAAGGGGAAAACAAAAGTAGAATTTTCAAAGTGAAGAAAACAAAGGAATGTTGGATTTTATAGGTTATCCTGACTGACGAGCTTTCCCTGCGAATGCACTCAGCAGTGCATTTAGTGAAATAACACTGCCCTCTAGTGCCTTTATTAAGCATATTGTTCAAACTGTTTTCTTAAATAAAGCAACGTACCAAAACACCGCGTTCGGTTTGAAAAAGATGTAGAATAAAATGACTGTGTTAACTTAGTTGTCAGTTCTTAACAGGATTGTTTTTCCTACTCATGTCTAATTAATATACTGGGAAAAAAGAAAACCAGATTAAATACATATACGTGCACACGCATATGCATAATAGTACTTACTACTGCAAAAAATGTGAAAGAACAAGGTGGATGCTTTCTCTGCAGCATCAGAAATAACGTTGAAATATTACATTCTGTCAATAAACATCGACCATACTTACAAGAATACAAAAATGAGAAATAACATGGCAGAAATTTTAAAAACAATTTTGAGAATGGAGTGTGAACCATCCAAAAAGCTTTAATTTATAAACCAAGCATTTCTGATGGAGAATCTCTTATTGGAGATTATGGCATATCAAGAGTCTTTCTTACAATCCTAATAACACTTTCAAGTGAAGCAAACATGTAAAATATCACAAATCCAGAATAATTACTAAGGTCAGCTCATTATCTGTGACTCAGAGGTAGTTAAAAGAAAATTGAGCAAGGAATAAGCTCTTGATGGAATATTAATATCTACTTTGAACATCCTGGCTTTTGAAATATTAAATTTTCTTTGACTATTATGAAATTTTGGGTTTCCTAACAAGAAGTATTATAAAGAATGTTAAAATACACAATACTTTTTCACATGACCAGAACATATTTTCTTATGTGTGATTAGGTAGACAGTATTTTAAAAGTATACTTATACATCCTTCCAGAAGATATTGTCCTCTGATGAAAATTAGCTTTTCAGAAGCCCAGCCTTACAACTGATTACAATTACTTATTTTAAAATCTACATATATATCAGTTTGGTTTCTGAAAATGGATCTTGAGAATCTAGCTGGACCTATGAAATGTAGGTTTAGACTTACAAAACAAAGTTTATCCCACCTTGCAATTGAAATTACAACATACTACAAGTTCAGGCGAGTATGTTTATGGTTCAATACGTCTGACAACTAGTATTAATAACCGATTCATTGGAGGACTCCCAAATAAGATTGCTTCACTTACAAGGTATTTTATGACATCAAAATGCTGCATTGCATTTATTTTCCCAATCAAAAGTCAGGTTTTTGTGGAACACTGAACAGTGAGGGACAGGTCAACATGTCCCCCAGTTCTCTAACAGAGATCGTCAGTTCTGCAGAGTCTCTGTAGTCATACTGTAAAGCTTGGGCTGTGGTTCTGCGTGCCACTTATATAACTTATGTTCATGTAAAAACCAAGCTTTTTTCATAGACCTTTTAGAGTTTCTTTAGCCCCCCAATTATCTCTTGGTATATATGGGCCACTCCCTGTTCCTACCATTTTCTACCTTTTTTCCTGTGGCATTTTCGCACATTTAAAGTTGTACCTAACTGTGCAGAACTACTACTAAACTGGCATTGTCAGGCTAACAAAGAAGTCGTCATCTCTTGTGACCGTAGTAATTATTATCAAATAAAACATTTCATATGGTATTACAAAATTATACTGTACTTTACATACGTGATTTATTCAGGTTATCGTTCTGTAACGACCCCCACTGTAGGTTATGCAGGAATTACTGTACTTACTTTTGAGATCTAAATTTCTGGCTCCTGCTGTGCTCTGTGTTGTGATTTTAGTGTCAATCTTTACAGTGTGCAGGTTGTTGGTATCCCTCGATATCATCACATTATGCCACTGGTTGTCATTCAGAGGTTTATTAGAACTTCCTTTGATGAGATTTGCACCATTTCCCAAGTCAAATACATAGTGTAAATACCTGGGAAAAGAGAAAAAATTGGAAAAGTTTCCTTTTTCTTTACGTAGCAAGGGGGCACTAATTAATATGTCCAATATTTCCCATTTCCTTGTACTCCTCAGTAATGCTGGTAAAACCAGAAGACAGCAATGAATGCCAGATGGGGAAGCGACCTTAATTCAGAGAAATCGCCATTTGTTTAGATGAGCTGAGATGCAGTCCCAAGTTTCTGGAAAGTAACGAGCACTACATGTACCAATACATGCATACATACGTAGAGAGAGAACAAGAGGAAGGCTACAAACTAGTACTTCTTTGTGGTAAACACTACAGAAGTTATACTTATTATTTACTTTCATATTTTTCAGGCATCTAGCTTCATCTGAAAGAAAGAGTCACAATAAAGCATATGAAGTTTAACATGAAGCAACATTCATCAATCATATATGTCCAGTCAGGTAAAGATTTGTATTCTGAACTTTCCCCCTTGTACTTCTCCTGTATATATGTTTTGAGTAGACTGGTTTTGTCATTATGCTAATCCATACATACCCTTTTACTAATTCAACCACAATGAAATCATTTCCATCGCCACTGTTATAAAGTATCAATCCGTCCAGAGAGGTTGTTTTGAACTGGAAAAAAAGGTGCATAGATGTATATGCTTGTAGCGTGGCCAATGCAACATAACTTGCTTTTGTTTTAAAAGTTACAGGGTCTGCTATGATGTTCCTGAACCCAAATCTTGCATTTAGCTCACAATAATCGATGTCTCCGTTTTTACATAAGTCAATGTACGCCATGCCATTAAATGTAAGACTCTGTAGATGCCCAATGAAATTAGAAGGCACAGAAGACAGGTAGCGCCGTTCTGTTATTATTCCTGTTTCTATGTTGTGGAACTCCAGCCGTGTGTGATCACCAGCCATTTGACCTTTAAACAGTAACAAGAAAACACATGTTAGCATCTGAAATGGGAAGTCAAAAAGCACATCATACGATTAAGTATCTGCATCGATTTCACACTTTTCACAATGTGCAAGGCCAATTCTTGGCTCCAAACAGGATTCTCCTAAATTCATCCAAACTACTGGTAAACATCTGGGAGCCTTTCTACAGAGTTCAGTATGTTTGGATATGGCCAACAGCAAGATTTCTAACTGAAACACAATACCACAGTATACCAAACTGCCAATGAAATCCCTCACTTTGGTTACACTTAACTAGACCTGTGGCTTTACTATAAGCAAGCACAATTAATTAACGCAACGTGAAGATCACAAAGGCAAACCTCAGAGCTAAAACTACAACATTAGAGTTTCATGGAAGAGTGACGTAACAGTTTGGGGGATATTATTCCACGTGTTTTGCTTGAAAGTGTATGATTCGGCATGAGGAAGGAAGGATTCCTGTTTAAGCTGTCTTAGGCGCATTAATGCTGGCCCTGCTGCAAAACCCTGTGCTGCAAGGGTAGACAGAGCCTCCCTTGAAAGCAGCTAGCTTTGTACCAGGGGGATGAATCGGGGGAGAAGGGGGAAGAGCCTAAGAGATAGACGAAGCAGAAAGCCTGCAGCAAGGGTGTATGCCAGCGTCTTGTAATCCTGAAAACAGCAAGGGACTTGCTTACATCAGAAAGGTGGCCAAAACCAAGCCTCACAGCTACCTTTGAGTCTTTCTTTGTCACGCAAGGACTCCTGCACAGCAGAAAGCCTGAAATTTGCTGACTGTATAGCTAATCTGAAGGAAAGGATCAACGCTACCAGGGTACACTGCGCACAGGTCAGGTAAGTTTTTAAGCTAGCTATTAAATACCTTACCCCCCAGCACATCAAAATTGTGTCCGCTGAAGAGTTCCCTTTTCTAACAGAGCTCAGATTTTTTTTTTTTCTCCATGCTTATTTTAAAGTAGGACAGTACTATCACAAGGCTGATTCATGGTCACATTGTATGGGTATGATGACAAAACAGCTTTTTATTACTAACCGATTTTACCACTTAGGGTACCTTTTGCTAACCATGCCCTAGATTTCCCAGTTCCGTAGCTGTTTCACATCTCTGAATGGAGTACAAAGAAGGTGAACAACAGACCTAGCCAAGCTGGAATAAATATTGGCATAAAACTCCTCTGTAATACGAGTTCCCACAGTAGCAGTGCAAAGCTGTTGACAGACCAACTTCCCTCTGTCCTTCCCCGAACAGACTACTCCAAGAGGAGTGTGAGAGCTCTGACCCAGGCTGGATGTGTTCAGCAGTGGTGCAGAAAGCCCTGGGGCCGGCTTAAAAAGGCATACCTTCACAGGTTTTATAAGCAAGTGTCTGTGTACATGTGTGTGAACAGGGAAAAGATAAGGGCAAGATGAATGTAGATATTTGGGGTTTCCTCAGGGAGATGGATTCACCAACAGGTTAAGTTACAGCACTGAATTACAAATGCAGCTATCAGTGAAGTTACAGTGAAATAAGGTCTGCAAGCTTTAACACCATTCAGACCACACATACACACACAAATTCCTCTAATAATTTATGATAAATATTTACAAGCAGCTTGCTTAGCTTCAGGATGCATTCTGTGTAAGAACTACCTCCACTGATGTCATTGAACACCATCAGCACCTGGGATCTGCACTCATATGGCTGAGCACCGCAAGAGGCACCTTAATCCCCAAGGACAACCTTCCCGATGTTCTTGTTTCTAAACATCAACTCTGAAGATACTACTTCCCCGATGTATTGAGCGAAGGTGGGTTCTTCCTTGCAGTAAAGAGTCGGGGAGCTGTCTTGAAAAATACCAAATCTGTAACTTTCTGCAAGGCCAAGAGCTCTATACTGGATCGCAGCCAGAGAGCTGAAGATCATGTTTTAGGGAGGAACATTATGTATTCCAGTCTTGTATCACTTCAGATGGCACTGCATAAATGCCATGGCAAAAATCCACTAAGCTTTGGCCTGTAGTACAGTATCCTCACTACATTCGCTACCTCAAATGTATTTCTTTCTTAAGCACAGTAATAAAAAAGTTCCAGGATCTGGGCTCGCATCCCAAATCTCCCTCTAACATTTCAGTTGTACAAACACGCTAACAGGACTTGAGACTTCACATAATGCTCCACAGTATTTGCAACTACAGCAATGAAGAAAAAGAAAGACTGAAGTTTGCAGTTGCAAGGTTGGGTTCTGGGGGGTTTGTTCTTTAACTTGTCCGCTCAGTGCACAAAATGAATTACCTGTTGCAATGCTATGGGACATCATACAAAAGGCCAAGTGAATATCTGTTCATAACCATAAGCTAAGTATCCTTTCTGAGATCCAACTGTAGTGACCTCCTTCGGCCCACTTTTATTTTCTATACGTTTCCAGAAAACAAAGTGCATCAGGGCTGGAAGCATTTAAACTCTTATAGGATGAGTAAAATTTTCAAAACCACCTGTATGACTTCTTCCAATGAAAGTTAGTTATGATTCTGAAAGATATTATTTATCCATGCACAGGTTATGCATGTCAAAGATAACTAAGCTCAATCCATGGGTAAGTGATATTTCATAACCTGTAAAAAATGGAAAGTCAGGCTGATTTAATGGCTTCCCCTCCAGCTTAAGCTTCCTAGATCTGATGAGGTTTTTTTTCATATATGACATAGGAAATGGAATCAAAAAGGGAAAACACAGTGTGTGGTGGGGGGAAGCTGGAATTTTTGGAAGTCTCTTTTTTCTTCATGCTCCCTATAAAATTTAACAACCTTTCACATGAATCACTACCAGGTTGTATTTTAACCACATTTCTGAATGTTGGGACATCCGAAGAAAAGTTCTAAGCAGTTTAGAGCAAGAGCACTCAAAATCTGATATGGCAACTCTTCCACTACACCTTTAGGAAATTCAAAGCTACCACACATTAAATTGCATTATGTACATTTGAAACTTAAGCTCCTGAAGGGTTTGGCAACACATTGTGTTACCAAAAAAAAAACCAAAAACGTCACAGCACTACATGGCAATAAAGATTTTCCATGTAGAAAATGTAATATTCCTGGGACTAAGAGCAGATTTCCCATGTTATCAGAATTTCTAGCTCCTTCTCTCAGGCCAGTTCCTTCCTCACTGATGAAGGCGGCCACAGATTGGCCACGCAGCTTCCTGCAGGGAGTTTAGGAAGACTTTTTCTGTCTGAAATACCGGGATGACTTTCTCCCTTTGGATGAAGAATGTTAAACATCTGTGGATTACACAAAAGTTGGCAACTTCCAGCTTGAAGAACTGAGAAGGATTTTGAGTCAACTGGCCAGCTTCTGATACAGGTACTGGCACGTGGAAAGAATACAAGTGTTGTACCAGAAAGTTGGACCCACAGGCAACACTTCTGCTTGATCAGGAGGCAACCGAAAAGACTCGCTAGCTTTAACAGCTAGAATAGAATAGTTCAGTTGGAAGGGACTTATAACGATCACCTAGTCCAACTATCTGACCACTTCAGGGCTGATCAAAAGTTAAAGCAAGTTATTAAGGGCGTTGTCCAAACGCCTCAAACGCTTGGGCACGGGGCATCGACCACCTCTCTAGGAAGCCTGTTCCGGTGTCTCAGGTATTTGCTGAGACCATGACATTTGATAGCAACTACGGATATCCGCAATGGAGAGCGATTACAAGAACTTACAGTCCTGCATTCTTTACTTCTTACTTCACCTGACTAGGCTACGTATGATAGAAACCTCCTGTTTTCATCTTACTCCTTCACATATATTTTGAACTTGTCTGAAGCTCCCCTGAGCAGCTGGGACTGAACCCAAAGGTGAAAAATGTACTTCTTTGTGGTTTTGTAACATGCAGTACTTGTAAATAAGAAATCTGCCATGAGGAACCCAGGAAATGTGCATTTGGTTCTAGATACTGTATTTTACTCAGATCTAAACAGCTTTCTCTAACTAGAAAACATCCCCAAAGTAGCCTTATTATTTGAGTTACAGTTGAATCAGCAAGATGGTGATATTTTTCAGTACAGTTCCTCCAACACTATATATTTATTTTCACAAAAAAAACCCAAGCTGGTTTAGGCCATCTACTTTCTTGAGAGAATGACCCACAGCATCATCACATACAGAAACCAAATTTTTGCTTCACCTTTGGAAGATCTATTAGTAATTTCTGATTCCAGAAGACATGTTCTTGCAACTGTATGAATACATAGCAATTATTTTTCTACCAGTGACATGGTCTTCAGTGTTCTGCTGAGGTGAAAAGGGACTACTAAAGAAGGTGCTTTCCTTTTAAAAACCCATTAAATTTTTTTCCATTTTAACAAAGCTTAGAACCAATGATGAAAGCTATTTAATACTACATGAAAAGAAAGGAAAATACTAAATAGCTAACATAAAATTAGGCATGTGGTATTGCGCAAGGAATCGGGGCCAGAAGCCAGGTCTGTTGCTATTAACAACACATATGTAAGCCTTACCTTTAACAGAACAAAAGCAAAGTCTTCTCTATTATAATTTCTGATAATATATACATAGGACTATATTTCCAACATCTGCTAGCATTCATGCCACGTTTTTTCTCCCATCCCAACTGCCTTTTTAGTATTTGAGAAAAACTTGTTGCCTAACAGTTAATTATTGAGGACAGCTGATGCAAGATTTAAAACACAATAGAATATCCTTCAAACGTTTATGAAATTCTTTCTTACGGCAATGGCTTAGAGTTTAACCTTAGTATAAATTTAGTGTGTTGCCAAAAGCATTTTACTTGCCTTCTCATTAGTGATGTATCAAATGACTTCTCTCCAATTACTGTATAAAAACATTCATTTAAGTCAGCATGAAGGTTTTCATTAATTCCAATAGCGATTTTAGAGTAACATTGATATCAAGTGTAACAACGCACTTGTAGTACCAGTATTTCAAGATGCATAACATGGATTTTGGATCTTATTCAAGGAAAAGAAAAAAGCATCTGTCGCTTCCAGATAAAGGCATCTCACTTCTGTCATTTTTTTGTTTTGTGTTTCCCCCCAGTAACACAGAGTCACAATGCCACACTACCTGTCATGGCCTGCTGGTCATCCACCATTAACTTTAAACTTTTTCCTCGCCGAACCACACGCACTGTGTGCCACTCATTATCATTGAGGTTATAGCCAGCAAAAAGGGTTTCTGGACCTTTGCCTGTAGGATATGCCAAACAGTCATTATGCAATCTTTAAATCAGTTTACATGTGAACCTCACAGAGAAAGAGAGAGAGACAGAGAGACTGGCTGGGCAAATGTTAAAACTCACCAAAAGTCACATCAAGCAAGAAAATTACGAAGTATAAACAAACCTCAAAATATAGAGCTACTATGTTAAGACACTTCTACTGTATATTTAACTACAGAAATGTATTGTATATGCACATTTAATGAACCAGGTTGTCATAAATAGGCACAGTCAACATGGATTTAGTTATGCACTTTCCAGTCACACGCAAGCCTTTAAGAAACGGGATTACTGCAGCCAGAACTTCAGCATGTGTATACAAGACTGGATTTTTATTTCTTCATTAAAAACAGTTTGGGGGAAAGGTACAAGTGGTAAGTGTGCGTGCATGTGTGTTATAATTTTCTGAATCTATGTCAGCTTCTCAGCCTATGTTTGTTTATTAGGACTTCTCAGGTGATCATCTATTACCTTATCATCCAGATGACTCATTAATATTCAAATCCAGTACCTTCTGATGTCAGCAGACCTTCAAACCATACTTTCCTTTTTCATTTAATGGATACCTTTTTTGTAATCTGTTGGTTTTGTAAGCAGTACAACAAGCACTTTTGAAGCAAATATAATTCTACATATAGCACGATGTACTTGCAATAACTGAAGTATTCGCAAATCTAGGAAACAGCTTATCTTTCATACCCAAGAAAAAATTTCTCAGAAGAAAATGATTATGGAAATTGTCCCTTGCACTGTTGACCAAGGAGAGAAAGAAAGAGAGAAAATCCTGACTATGAACTATCATTAATATGAGCAGGTGATTGACCAAGCACTGAACTGATCAATCAAAGCTTCTGTGCTCAAACCTGAGTTATTGGACCTACGCAGAGACTATCCAAAAGGTTAAGCTACTCTGCAATTAATAAATTACATTCTTGCAAAATAGAAACCTCCCTGCCCTGTTTTTCCAGTTCCTGTGGCAGAATAAAGGCTGCTGATAACTAAAAGAGACCTATAGTAAAGTACCATTTGACACAAAACCATTAGGGTTACACCGAGTCATACCATTACCTCCACTACGTCCTCGCAGGTGACTAGATCCCACGTGTCAGCCTGCTTTTAAAAGGGATATGCCACTGGCTCTGAAACTCTCCCACATTTCTTTTTGAATTCTTTTCCACCCAGTGCAGGCTAGCTGTGATGGATGAGATCTACTAATAAATGGGTACTGTATGATATTGTCTAAAAATCAAAGTCTCTCTGACTTCAGGACTGCATGGAGGGAAAAAGACACTAATCGCTTGATGTAGCTGTTCAGTTTTCATCTCAGACTTTTTCCATTTTCTATCAGCATTTTTTTAATCGCTGCTGGTTCATTGCCCTGCTTTTATATGCAATATTTGCTATTTTGAGCATGTCAAGGGATCTCCAGGAATAAAAATATTAGCTACAGCAAAGGCAGTGAGATTCTGATAACATCATGTTGCTTTCTGTATGCCTCTGTATTGACACTAAGCTAGGAAAGGCATGCAAACCCAGCGGAAAGAGATATATATGTACTCACTGATGTCAACTACCTGAATTGTTCTATTCCTTATGTGTTTACTTTCTTTGACAAGAGAAAGACCAGTGTTGCATAAAGCTTAAGTGAATAATGTTCTCTCTGGATATGGTGATATAGGTGCAGTGAATAATGCTCTTTAAACAATTTCTATTATTCTATTGAGCACTTCAATAGAAGCAATTTCCAACTAGATTTGGGAGACAAGGGATGGATTTACAAAAAGATGCTTAAATGACATGAGTAACAAACTTAGTGAGAGTCAATAGGCCTGCCTAGAAATAAATCACTTATTATTATTTTAAAAGTGTTAGCCCTTCTTAATTTGTTAGTCCAACTCTTTTTTTTTTTTAAAAATGTTTAAGTAGTTGAACTACTTAATCTCCCTTATCTCACAACAGATCTCTAAAAGACCTAAAAGCACATGCAATTTTAATTTGCTCTCACATTAACAACCTGCTGTAGTGTCCCATTCATGTAAAGGTGCCTCAGTGTACATAAATATCAAATCCAACTTGTCTGCTCACATTTATATAGGCAAATGTCTATTATCTCTTTTAAAGGTTAGGGACTTGTAAACTCTTCCTCTTGCAGAATTAAATGTATGTTATCCTAAGTATCAGTCTATTTCCTTTGCAAGAGTACTCCGAGTAAAAAAAAATAAAAAATAAATCAGGACAGAACTACCTGTAAACTGCCTTTGTTTGCAGTACATGCAATCCTAAACTGGATTAAGGGGAACTACGGTGAAAGGGCTATGAAAAGGATGAACCTGGGTATAAGAGACTACGGGAGCAATGCATCAAAACCAGTCCTGGCCTTGTAGAAAGTAGCTATCTTGCACAGAAAAGAGGCTTTTCTTTCCTGAAGCCAATTTCTACCTGAGGAGAGGGTTTTTTGCTTTGTCATAGAGAGCACAAGGAACTACAAAATAACAAGACCAGTGTCCAAGTATTGCGTATGTACCCATCACATCATGTTGCATCTCCGCAAAGTAGCACAGTTTTCCATGGCCACTGGAGAGGTGGATGAGGAAGGACGGTTGCCCATCATTCCTGTAGAGAACGTAGCCCTTGGGCTGCTTCCTGGCCAAGAACATGCTTTTGCATATGAAAGCAGTAAACGTCCTTGTCAGCAGTGTATTTAGGAGAAAATTTTCTAAATGCTTAGACACAAAACCATGTAGGAATCCCATGATACCACACAAGAGTACAAGGACTGCAGAAGAAAACTCTTAGGGTATCTCATTAAATGGCATTAGCCAACCTCAAACGTAGTTTGTATTAGTACTTTTCTCATGGACTTTCAAACATATTGACGTGAAATTAATTTAAACATCATATTATTGAGATCCTAACAGTTCAGACTTTTCTTCTGTCCTGGTTTATAGTGCTCTAGTTTATAGTGAATCTACTATAAATCTAAATCATTGGCTCTCCAGTCTTATTCTGAATTTAGAATGACTTGATTCCACTTAATTTAAGTCACACAAGCAGAAAGCGCTGTTGTATTTAAATAAGAATTGGCGCATTGCCACGGGACACACACACACACGGGACACACGGACACAGGACTGGGCTTTTTTTACCCTCTTCTCTCTAAAAACATTAAATATCTCCCATGAGACAAAAAGCAAGAACCCTAATTTAAAAAAAAAAAAAAAAAAGTGGGTTGGTTTTTTTTTTCTGTTTTCTATGGACTGATACCACTCTTCCAACCTTATATCTCTCCACTGCTATTTCCCATGCTGTCCTTCCCCTGGAACTCATTTGCCTCCTTCTAGACAGGACACAGTTAATTTGCTTCATGTACCCAGCACTTGCTCACTTTGAGCTACTGATTCTCTCAAGTGTGAATAACTTAATCATAAACCTTTTCTTTCAGAGACAAGTTGTAACCTGCAAAAATCCACTAAGTATCTCTTCTTGCTTAAGTATGAAATTTATTATCAATGTCTATGTTCAGCCCTTTTCCTATTTTAAAGGCTTAAATAACTACTAGATTTTATGCATCCCTAGAGTGAATGGATAGTACCAAATAAAAAAAAAAGTATAGGCACTTTTATGGCTCCTACAATTTGCTCACAGTCCATCATGTCAGTAAACTCTGCACATCCATTTGGAAGCAGATAATTGCTTGTATAACCCTCTTTTTACATGGGAAAATACAGACTGTGCAGCCAGTCAATAGAGGTACAAATCTTGATGATACAGTTAATTATGAACTGCAACATACAAAGGTAAAGCCCCAAATATCCTAATTTGTAGCTTTACTTAGGCACCCAAAGTTGAGCTTACTTTGTTTTCAGCACCTCAGCTAGAACTTAACTGCCTTTGGTCCTTTTTAAAGTTACAGGAAAAAAAGTATGATCCTCCAAAAGAGAAATCTTATTCTCAGCATGCTGAATATACTAAATGTTCTCTGAAGATTCCTGTTCTCTTTGCTGTTTTGTGAGGAGCCTATCCAGCCTAATTCAAATGCTGAAAATTTGCTGAATTCAAATGGGCCTGTTAATTGATGGTAACACACATACTTACTTTTTCTCTTACACGTATCTATCCTGTTGTACTTACATTGGGAGATTTTTTTACCAACAGTTTGAACAGAAATTCATAAACCCCAAACCGATTACTTTGAAACAAGATACTAGCTTTTGGCATTGTACCAAAACACATTCAAAACTAGTTGTCCGAACCAAACACAAGAATTATCACTGACTCTTCAAGTGCCATCCACCACCAACAACGCGTATACCAAAATGCCACCCAAGCTTGCTTGGGCCATTCAATTCTGTGATCAAAAGCAGATCTCAAAAATGAAGTATTGAAAGAAAGACAAAGTAAATAGAGACTAACAAGGGAGACCGGATGGTTCAGTGAATGCTGTACTAACCTATGGAACCCAAGTTAGTTACAAGCAAATCACTACTAGATTTATTGGTCAGTACAAGAAACATCAGTGGTTTCAGCCTAGTTTGCCAACAGATAACTGTGCATACTACCGCAATCAATATCAGATAGCATTTCCCATTTGAAATTTGAGAGAATACATGGACAAAAGGACAAAATCCTGAGATCACTCCAGTTAATAGAGAATATTACTTTGAGGGTTTCAAACAGAGTTTTAGAGCTAAAATAACATACACATAGCAAGCTGAACTGTAAAGACAGTGGCTCTGAGAAACATCTAAGAGTGTTATTGCAAATACCTGATACAGAAGCAGAGAACTCTCTGCCTTCTCATTTATCCTGCTTTCCAGGGTAAACCTAGCATGCCTGGAATCTAGGCCTCTGTTCCAGCAAGCAGCCAGTCTCACAGCTCTGTGCAAACCTCATGAGGCATCTATGTTACACAACAGTCTGCAGCACAAAGTTCAGAAAAGGTTCTCCCAGAACTAGATGCAGAAACACAAGACAAACAGGGGAAGGCATCTTAATCTTCGTTATCCTTGCTGTGGTGATTGGCTGCAGAAACAATTCTGGTCTTCCAAATCACTCATTTGCAAACTTGAATTTAAAAAGTCATTTTTTCTAGTGAATCAACTCAATTTTAAATGACTGCATCTGCATCATCCTGAAAATCCCTGACTATGCATGTTTCTTACTAATAGAAAAACTTAGTTGCCTTTTAAATATCAACAATGTTTATCAGTTTACCATGCAAAGCTAACTGATAAATTAACTTGAAAAACTCTTATTGCAGGGCGAAGACATTTTTTCAACTGCATTTTCTTCCTAACAGACTCATACAGAAACTTCCACAAGAACAGCACATTTACTGAATAGTATCAAGCAAAACACATCAATCTGCACCGCTTGATCAAAATGTTCCAGCCCACAATGGCTTTATTATAGGCAAAATTGCTTTTGGCAATTTGGGTAAAGTATTGGCAGTTTAGGGTATTTTTATTACTTTTTAAAACAAAACCTGACATTTCAGAAATTAAAATGAAGGAGATTAGAGTTACTAATATCATTCATTAGCCTTCATTTCAGCTGTAGAACAGATTTGCTCGTATTATTTTGAGTAACAGAAATATAATATTAAATCTGTTTCTGTACATGCACTCATATAGAAATGCAGAAGCTAAACAAGGTAGTTCTGAAAATTCTGCTGGTTTCCTCTACATGACCAAACTACAGACAGGCTGCATTTAATATTGATGTAGTTCACTAGTAAGGAAAACCAGCATACAGAGTGAATGCACTGGGGAAGAAAAATCCACAGAAGGATATAAAAACCAACCAATCCAGGAATCAAGCACCAGATCCAGGTCTGAGGACAAAGTTTTCTAAGTCATTTGCCTGTCGCTTTTCTCTTTTCTACGAATTTGCTTCCCCCGCCCATGGTGTGAACTGCTCAGTATTTCCCCTCTCCCAGCTTTGTCTACCTTTTGCCTTAAGCAAACTATTGAAGTTGAGGTGTGAGAATGCACATACTCATCCATTAATTTCTTTAAACCTGTGAGATATTAACTGTTGGGGACACATAAGGGTTTAAATAGAGCCGGTAGATCAAGGCAGGAGGGCAGAACATAGGCAGAACTATTGGACTAAATTAAATCTAAGGATTCTTGGTGTCTGCCAGGAAAGGTGCTGATGATAAACTACTGTCTTGTGAAAGCCTATTCTCTACGAACAGAACGAGGACCACTACTGAATTTCAACAGGATGGAGAAAGAAAGAAACATCAGAAAGTAGCAAGCTTTTGAGAGTTGCAAGTCTTGGCCTCTAGACTTTCCTGCCACATCAAAGTATATGTAGAACACACACTCTCAAAATTGGAAGTCTGCTTTGCTGGTTAATAAAGTTGAACCATATTTCTTGAAAAAGAAAGTTTTGAAATTGCAGTTACAACTATATGTGAACTCAGAGTGCATGAGAGGATAAAACTGATTTTATTACTGCATTATGAAATGTCTAACCCAGCTCAGAGACATTTCTCGACACATTACTTAAAACATTTATTGTTAGGAATCAGCTGCATTTTAATTTAGTTTTGTAAGTCATATATCTAAGCAAGTGAAACACAAACAGCCCTAAGGACACGTAATTTTCCTCCTTCTTGGAAATAATGAAAGAAAAGTATCTTTTAAAAGCTAAAACCAGAAGTCAGCTAGATCCCTGTATTTTTAATAAGAGTGCAGTTTCTTTTTTGTACTGTTCTCTGAGGATCATGACTATCAGAAAATGTGCTAAAGGTACTAAAGGTTTTATGAATCTACCCCAAGGCCCTGAACTAAAGCACAAAGTCAATGAGCTTGAAATATAGTTGTTGCTTTGTCAGCTCACTGCTGAACATTTTCAGCCAAATTTCCAGAAATTATGTTGAACTCGACAATTGACTTTGCTGCAGGTAAGGTGAGAGTGAACTAACAATACATGGCAATCCTATGGCAATTTAAAGCAAGTTTCAGTGTAAGATTATTTACTTTGTATTTACTGCAGGTAAAAAACCGTGCACTTGCAAAGATCATGCAGCATTACAAACACACTGTAAGGTCATATCCTGCCTTGAATCACACTAAATTTTTTAAAGTGAACCCAAATGCTAGGACTCTGACTTGGTATTCAGCAGATTCACTTCCACAAACTACTCGTGTGACTTCCAGTAAAACTTAATTTGTTTTTGCCTTAGTTTGGCATGGCTGCTATAATTAAAAATTCCAAGAATTTTAAGCTGAATACGTTTAAGCATTTTGTTTTAAGTACGGTGCATTTAACACAAACACTTTCAAGTCAACATCTTCAACTTCATTCTACCTATGCTACTGCAGGACATTAGGAAAGCAGCTATTTCACCAGCCTGCTATCCCATTTTCTCAGCCAGCTCCCCTGTACTCCTGTAGCCAAGCCTGAGAAAAGATCACAGAAAGATGACAGTAAGGGAATTGTAGGATCACAGAACGGTTTGGGTTGGAAGGGACCTTAAAGACCATCTAGTTCCAACCTCCCTACTATGGGCAAGGACACCTTCCACTAGACCAGGTTGCTCCAAGCCCCATCCAACCTGGTCTCGAACACCTCCAGGGATGGGGCAGCCACAGCCTCTCTGGGCAACCTGTTCCAGTGCCTCATCACCCTCACAATAAAGAATTTCTTCCTTACGTCTAATCTAAATCTACCCTCAAGGGATCTGAAGAGCCTGAACCAAGTCACTGCAACAACTCACCTAGACACACAGTGACACTGAATAATACCAGGGGAAAAAACCCAAGAAACTATTTGGTTAGATAACTGAAATAATTTGTTTTTTAAAGGATAATCCACTATAAGATAGCATATTGCACAACAAAGAATAAAATGGGAAATTTCAATTCATTTACAATACTGAAATTTTCCCATGCAGAATGTTTGTGTTACAGAGAGCTTTCTTATACTGAAAGTTTGTTTCAATGAAAACTCCTTTTAAGTACTCTTTAACAAAAAAATTGTAAAACTGGTAGAGAAAAGAATGGCTAATTCATCTGGAGTTACTAGTGTTTGCTTTTTTTTTTCTACTTATAATGGAAACAGGACTGAAAATAATAAGAACTGACTTGGCAACTCCTGTGTAAAATAGTACCAAAACTAACATGAAACCCCAATTTTAATCAATACTGAACTTCAATTTTTTAAAAGTAAATATCCATTGTTCTGATATGACTTTAACAGCAGCCAGGATATCTAATCTTCATTAATTCTGTGTGAATTCAGAGTTCTGTCGATAGTACTGATTTATGAGATGTGGGCTTAAACTAAGGGGAAAAAAGTAATCCTAAGATGAGTTCAAGTTTATTTTCCGCTCTGCCAAGAAGAGTTAGACCTCAGCAGACTCATCATTCTTCTCTTGACTACCCAAACAAAAGCCCCTAAACCTACAAAACAGGAAGGCAGAAACACATACATTCCCTGTCCTGGATTTCTAGAAACAGCGAGAATACTCCTCTAAGCTTTCAAAGAAATGGAAAGCGATACACCTGGCAATCTCCTTTTCCTTAGATATCATCTCTACAAATTACTATTCAAATTCAGTGCCTCAGCTTCCAGAGGAACTTGCTGTCTCCTCCGAACCCAAGAGATCTGGAGGAATTCTGGCTTCGAAGAAGGATTTCAACATGTGATGGCTGTCTAAATAACTTTGATAATCTAGACTTTAATTGCTGATCTGCAAATCACTGTCATTCAGCTAATAAATACAAAAACCGACTGAGATCCACAGCTGCTGCAGGGAACAGATATAGCAGATCTCTAAGTGTACCCTGATGGTGGAGACACCCTTTATGAGTCTGAAGAACCCGTGCTCCTGTTTTCTACTGCTAAGTCTGCCCTCTTTCTTTCCACTTAAACCCAGTGAAGGAAAAATAACCTTGGCTGCAGTGATTTTTGCAGAAAAAGTTAGTACACACTTGATTTTTTTTTTTTTTTTCCCCCCCAAGAGAATTGGAATATTTACTGTACTTTGGTTAGATTGTAACTGACAACTGGAAAGAAGCAGAAACAGCTTTGATCACACATTAGCCTTTCTGACTTTGATATTGACTGTGCCCATTTATATCAAACCATGGCTGTCAAAACTCTGAAGTACATTTTAAAAATATAAGTAAGCACAACTTAAGTATGCTTCTCCATAATTTACCTTTTTATAAAACCCATTACCTTTATGTTTAGGCAAAAATGAACATAACAAAAAAACCACTTAAATATTCCATTTTACCCTTAAATCTTGCACATTGTGCTTAAGAATAAGCAGATTGGTAACTAGTTGGCACAGAAAGGAAAAGAATTTGGACTGTGACTTTATTTCAAGAATAAGCTCCTCCTAATTTACAGGTGTCTTCATCCCAGGCACAGCTGTTACAAAATACTAACAATTAAATCTCACATTCATATCCCTTCTTTTCCTTTTTCTTTTTTTAAATGAAAATACTAAATTATAACATTTTGCCTAGTTAAGGAGAAAGAGAATAATGTTTAAAGATTTGGGATTGTTGATTGTTATTTAAGTTATTGAAAATATTTTTATACTCATCATGGATCAAAAAGCACAATTTCTTGACACTGCTTATTCTTGGATGCTTCTACATGGATGGGAGTCAAGCAAGGAGCACTAAAATAGGCATTTCCTATTATTTTCAGAAATTACAAGTAGATGAATACAAAGCCTCTGATGACTTTACTGGGTATAGGATTGGTCTCTGATTTTTTTATGACTTACACAATAGATGACACCTAAGGCCTATGCTTATTTTCCTGTATATTCCTAAACTATTTCACAAAATACTTATAAACCCACACTTTTTCTGATTTGTCTTTCTTCATTACTATGTCATGTCATTCTTGGTCCCAGTTTAGCCTTGTAAAGTTTTGTCACTACAGTGTCATAGTTCATGATGACTTTTAGACCTTTTCAGCTTCTGAAGAGCCACCAGTTCAGCTGCACCAGGTTTCATTCAGAATTTAAGATTCCTGATGTTCTCAGTGGTACGGGCCATAGGACAGAGCACTTAGCATATTAACAGTAGCAAGGTCATATAAAGTGAATATGTATCTTAAGATTTCAATGCTCCAGGACTATTTAAAAGGGGTAAACCCCACACATTAATGGTTGTTTGAATCTTTCTTATAAACAAAATTTCTTTTAAAGGAAAAAAGACCCTGAATTTTTCAGACTGAAATTGAAGACAATATTGTAAATATTCTTTAAATGTTGAGTTAGGTCTGATACTCCTTATCTGCAAGAAACTAATCTGAATACTAATTACCAGGGAACCTATAAAAATTTCCCTATAAAATCAGCATTTTTTTCAGACAGACCTTTTCAGGATTCCTGAGCTTAAAGTAAGATTTAAAAAATTACCACATACTTATCCCAATAAAGATTTTGTTGGGAACAAAAGTTCTCAACTGTCTTAGATATCACTTATGTTTGAGATAGTTTGTATAAGTTTAACATGGCATTTCATTACAGGTAAATTTTCAGCAACTCTTTCAGCTTCTTCATGTATTTCTCACCCAAAAGACCAATGCGTGTTTCTGTCCTGCAAACAAGGCCTTTTTCTGCATTCTGAATCAAAACTTTTCACGCTACATTTCAGCTGCTTCTAAACCTATTACTTTCTCAGACATATATTTATGGTGGCTAAATGAAACTGAAGATAACTGTGACATCTGCAGTAGTGAGTTTTAGTTTTACTGTTTCATTGTTCACTTGCAACTTTCGGGGAATTTCACTTTGCAGTTATGGCTGCTCAAGCATCTGCATGCTAACAATATATACAGCCAAGCACCTTTTGCTATCTGGTATTTCCAAGCTGTTGCTTGCTCTGTCTCTTGCATGACTGTATAAAACTAAAACAGCATGACTTTTAAAACTGAGTAAATGGAATTGATTTCACCATTGAAAGAATCTCTCAAATGCTCTATTGCCACTTGTTATCTCTTAAGGATTGTGCTCCGTGTCAGTGAATGACAAAATTTTGTTACTAAAAAAAAAAAAAACAAAACAAAAACAAGTAAGCTTCTTGACCAGAGATGCTACTTGCACTTTCTTAAGGTGCAATCTGTATCTTGGTTTATGTAATTTTAGGAAGTCAAGAATCCACATTGTAGTCTTTTCTAGCTAGTGCTACTCTTATTCATAGCTGATTAGCTTGTCAACTGGCTTCCTAAGTGCCTCCTATCACCTGCAAAACGTTAGCTGGAGATGCAAGAATACTTCTCCTGAAAGCCCACGGTATACATTCTTCCCTCCTAAGGACCAGCATACTTGCTTTCAAGCTGCGGAAATGTTACACGGCACAAACCGCACAGACAATCAAAGGATAGCAGTAAGCACAACACAAATTCAACAGGTAATTTTCACCTATACTCAACAACTATAGTGCTTAAATTTTGGTAAAACTAGAATTCCTTAGATGGTAGCGAGCATACTAGCTATGCTTGTTATTCTTCATTTCTGATCCGATTTCCAGAAGTCACACGTAAACAGTTCATGGCATGTGAGTGAAAGATGGAATTGTTGACTTACCTATTTGGTCTTTCTCTTCCAGACAGATTTTACTATTAGTGAGAAAAGACTTAATGTGCAGAGACAGAGAGGAACTTTTCACTAATGAAATGTTATTTCTACATACATGCGCTTCACTCCTTGGAGGAAAATCTCACAGAATATAGAATGAATGAGAAATAATACCAAAGAGTTAGTACAAGCTACATTAACCATAGCTCCCTTTTTTCTTTAATAGCTTTTTCTCATTCCATGTCTTGGTCTTCATCTTGTGCCTTGTTGCTTCAAGACTGCCTAGACAAATAAGTGCTGCAGAATTCTTTGCACACTTCCCAAGGGGGACTGCATCTCAGAAAGCCAATCTTGATGTCTCAACAGAGTAATATCTCCTTTGAAGTGACTTGTCTGATGGATTGAGGCCTAGAAATCAGCTGGAAGGGAGCATAAGTTAACCTCTTGACATGTCATCCAAAAAAGAAATGTGCTTGGATGGAAATTTTAACAACTACCTGAATATAATTTGTTAAAGTCATTGTCAAGAAGAGATAATAAGGAAGCAGTTATGTGGTTCCAGTAATAAGCTACTGAGTGCTTAAAATGTTATGAAAGATGTTTCATGCATTTTAATAGACACAAATGCAAAATGTGCTAGATACAGAGTAAGTGTTTTTAATATAAGAAACTGCTCATCAGTGACATGCACTGGGTAGATGTTTTTAACACTATTAGCTCTTCAAAAAAAAGCACATTGAAAAATGAATTACTGTTCTTATAACATTAATGGAGAATAATATTGTAGCTAAGTGCTTGCTAGACTTCTTCAGCAAGGCCGACCTTATGGAATGATGACTTGCTGCAGAGAAGTGAAGCAATGATAAAATAGCCCACCTTTTTGAAACAGCCATACAGCTAAAACTAATACATACTTACACAATCTTTTCTGCAGATGCAATAAAGGAGGGGCCATCAAAATGCCACAGATGGCTCAGGAACCAGGTTCTGTGAACTTACATTTATTCAGAGAACTCTACTGTTGCGTTAGAGTGCTACTAATGGAAACGACAAAGGCTCTACGCCCATGTACTCTTCGCTGCTGTCTGTAATCGGATCCCACCGGTCTTAATGCTTAGGGAGCAAGATAACTGCTTACCAGGGATTTGTTCCACACTTCCAGCAGCACAAATGTAGAAATGTATCAAAATAATTTTAATTTAAGAAAGATTTTAGTTTGGTACCTCTTCTTTTCCCCTCCTTTTTTTCTTTCTTTCTTTGATTGAAGAGGAGAGAGTGAATCTCTCCCTAAACAGCTTGGTTCTAATCACACCAAACTGAAAAATAGGATCTGATCTAACCCTCACTGACTTTGGTTGCACTGTTTTTTATAATGTAGAAGTGTTCTGTTCATAATAGCTATTAATGAGAGGGACAGACAGAAACTTAGCAATTCACCTCAACATATGTTAGACCTACTGCAATGCTCACTGGCTGTGTTAGTGAGAACCAGACATCCCTTTCAAAGTTCACCCTCTCAATTCTGTATTTCCCGTCTCCCTTATCTCTTACCCGTGTATATCCATTTTATTAAAAAAAAATCCAAACGCTTATTATGTGAATTCTTTACAAGTATATATTAGGACAGAATGATGGCTGTGAGCGTGCGACGTGTTGATCAGAAAAGCAGTATCTACCTGCAGAGAGATGGCAATTTGTTTGGTTTTCCTTGAAAAGTTCTGAGGATAAGCACAGCAGCATTGATTCAGTAAGGCATCATATTCAGAAAAAGTCCTACGCATGTTCTTAATATACTTAGATGCTTTCTGAACAGAACTATTAATGATTTTAGTATCTTGTCAGATTCATTTGGAAAAAAACCTGAAGTTTCCATCACCTGAAAAACACTCTTCAAACTATAATGCTATAATAGAAAGACTGCAGCATTTCCATTTATAAGAACTCCTAAATGTTTTCCACAAACGTATTAAAAAATGAGCATCACAACAGCATTATTTGTTAGAAACAGAGCCCTAAGAAACAAATGAGGAATAACATGAAAAGCAAATAAAGGTATTTATACATGAAGTCTGAGAATATTTCCAATCCGAGTATAAATTTAGAGCCATTATCAACTGAGCAGTGCTGAGTTAGTATTATTTCTTCTTAATACTGAACGCTAACAAAGATTTTTTTTATAAAAAGAACTACAGTCCAAGATTTCTTGTCAGAAAACTCTTGGTACCAAGACAAAAAAAAATATTCACAATGCTTAGGGACATATGAAATAGCCAAATTAATGGTTTACCCTAGCTTGACTGATTTTGTCAGTTAACTAAGAATGATTTTTTTTTTTTTTTTTGAGAATTTATTGAAATATTGGCTTGTGTCATCTGCTGCCATCTGCGTGGTAATGCTCTTAATTTCCACAGAATCTGATTACAAAGTTTAGAATGACTGTATACAACGCAGCTGATGATAGATTTATATATTATTTTCAGTAGCAATTTCCTGTTTGGTCTGAATACAGGGTATAAACTAGTGGTAAAATGATTAGGAAAAGAAGCTGCAAAATAAGAGGGGAAATGGTGAATAAGACAAAAGCTGCTCTACTGAATGTTACACCCGAGTTCTGTATTGTCTTGCATTCTGCCTTTGACAATGACCAGCAATTGATGTTTAGAGAGGAAAGGAACAATATTAAGGGACTTTCCCCTAATTATTTGCTATCAGCTTCCAGCAGCTAGTAGTTTACAGAATTTCAGAGCTAAGGCTGCATGTAAATCATCAGCTTTAATAGCAATGACAAACTTTTGTTCCATTAAAAAAAAATATCTGTTTGGGAACATGAGGATGGCCTTGCCAGGTGAGAGAGCTAGTCCAGCACTGTACTTTCAACAGCAGCTGAGAAAAGCAGGGCCACTGTATCGTAATTACTGTAACACAGTCACAGCTTCCAGTGACATATTAGAGACTACTGAAGCTACAGAAACTGCCTTATCACAAAAAATCCTTGATGTATTTCAGTTTCATACTACTTATTGACTTTTTGATGCTTCTTATGGCTCTGTAATCATATCTTTATAAAAATACACTCATATTCTCTCAAGTATCTTCCCCCCCCCCCCCCCCTAGCTTGCCTAGCTCCTGCATGTAGGAAAGCCAAGCCATATTTGGAATCCTCCTATTTAAATTCATCATAAGAAACAGGAACTAAAAACCACATACAGCATCCAGGATGTTGATAAACAATGACTGCACAATAGCAAAATACTGTTTTCTGTTCTGGTCTTGCTTCCTTTCCCCATAGCTACTAACATCCTTTGGGATTTCTGGTCACCTCTGAGCACTGATCTGTTTTACAAGAGCTATTTACAATGACTGCGTAATTTCTTCAGCTCAGTGCTAACAGACTCCATTGCTGTGCTTGCATAATTAAGGTTACATTTTCTGGTATGAATTACTTTGTACATATTGATATTTAATTCCACCTACCATTTTACTATCTTGTTATTCAGAGTTTAAAAACCTTTTGGAAAACCCTCATAAGCAGCATTTCATTTGATTTTCCTAAATAATCTCATTGCATCTGCAACTACTATCATCTCAGTGTTCCTCCTCTTCTCTCAATCATTTATGAATGTCAGTAGAGATTCCTGCGGGACCAGTTGGTAGCAGAGCTTTACCGTGAAACGACTGCCGTTGCAGCCCAGGTCGCTAATATGAATGACATTCCGTTGGCTTTTATATACTCTTCTCCAGAAGAGAATAGTATTCAATTGCTTTGCTACAACTGATTAGAATAGCAGTCCTCAATATCCCCACAAGATTAGACTGTAACACCCACTTTCTGCCATGAAAAACATTATAAGAATAATTTAAGTCACCAGTCCTGAAATGCAATTAAGTCATCTTCCTTCTCAAAAGCTAAATGGGAAAAACATAAGAGTACAATATGAGAAATTCAGGACCTGTTATACATAAAAAACTTACTTTCTACTGCTTCTTCCCATTAAAAAAATAGTAGAAAGGCCTAGTCTACTTCATCTGACAAGTCCTTTTATGAAAAACTGATAGCACCAATATGAGCTAGACACACAAAACCCCCTTGCATATAAACCAGGATTTATTAATTCAGGACAATCTATTCTTATAGATCTAGCACATCCTGGAGGCTGCTTTGTCCCTATTGGTAAAATGAGAATTTACATGGCTTGCAGCAACCTTTGCTTTCCTACCCTCCAAGAGTCCTCTTGTCATATTTAATATTTTGGAGGATCTCCTGCTCCCCACTCCCCTTTAAGAGTTCAGGCTGAAGGTTCAGAGGGAACAACTTCAGTCAACTCCAGAGCATGCCCTTAGACTCTGCTGGTAATACCTTGGCAGCATACCAACGGTCAGAGCAGCTGATATACAACCGCTCCACGGCCCTGACTCGTGTCGCCCCACATATACACTAAATTCAAAATTATCTATACCTGGCTTTGTAAAATTGAACTATACAGTGAAATACTACAACTGGAAGGTCTACTGCTTTTCAGCAATCTTAAAGAAGCTTCTGAAAACATTTATGTGGTAGTGCTAAAAAAGCAAGTCTTTATCTGAATGTTAACCTAATGATTTTTCACCACCAATTAGGGCAACTATCCTCATTGTATGAATTTTCAAATTCACTTAAATAGCCATATGTTTAAGCTTTTACTGCTGCCATTTTTACTGTGTTGGCTATTGCAGAGAACACCACTGTGCCTTGAGAAAGCCACAGATATAAAACTATTATATATTTGATTACTGAGGCCCCTGTTCAATCAGTTCTATCTTTAAAGTACAGTAAGTAGAATGTGGGACTTGAAAAGATAAAAATAAGATGGATGAATAGAGTGAAAAGAAAGGAAAGAAGCACACACACAAAAAAGAAAAACATCTGCTTTCTAGTAAGAGAACTTGGAATGATATTTTATTGACAGTCTGCCAGAAGACTAATGGTAATTTTCCCCTCTGCTAGCTAAGAAAAAGCAAACACAGATGAGGTTTTATAAGCAGCAAGTAGAACGCAGGCACAGAAATAAACTTTATTGCTGTCCTTCATGTAGGCTGAAAGCACTGATGGAGCGAAGCCTTCAGTCCCCACCAGCCGACCTTGAAACTTTTGTCAGCAGGGAGAAAGTAAATATGATAGACCCTTAAATGGTCAGCTGGCAAATCTAAAGCACTTATTTTCGCTCTAATGAAGGTTTGAGCTTTTGTTTGCGATGTTAATATGACAATTCTCTCCTGTGCCCCAGCTAAGCAGATTCAGGCCTGAGCTAGAGGGGAACTTATGGGGGCCTGACCACTGGTGTTGATAAATGACACATGTGCAAGACTCTTCTCACGATTTCTTTGTAATTAGCCAGTTGATTCAAATTTTCCTATGACCTTTTTTAGTTCAAGTTTCTAATTGTTTTTTCTCTTAACAACTATAACTGGATAGGGAAGGGGTAAAAATGGCCGCCTTTTAGATGACTTGAGTATTTCCCTGCAAGATTTCTGTGTTTATCAAAGCATATATTTTGGCTGAGAAATCAGTACATACAAGACTGATTTTTTTTTTCAGTCGCCCACTAAGGGAGAGAGCCTACACTCAGAAGTCCAATATACCTTCACTGCCACCTTCTCAGAATCCTCTCCCAAGCCAAACTACATCCATATGGAATTTCACAGAAAGCTACAACACCAAACTGATTGCAGACTTTTGTTATCTTAAGTGAACGGTCAAAAAGCACAGCATCCCCTCAGCTGGCATCTCCCAACATGTATCTTCTTCTTGATGCTCAATGGCTTTTCCTCAAGCTTGAAATTCCCTAAAACTGGGCCTCTGATATTTCCTAGGTTCAACTTACAGCTAGTTTTATGAACCAAATTCAGGAGAGAAGGAAAATAGCTATGATGTATTTAACTGAAGATGCAGACATTTACCCAGAAATCCTTCCAACATTTCCCTTCAGTTGTCTGAAATCTCTCTTCCTTAACTGATACAGATTAAGCATTCCACATCTCAAGAAGTGATGTTTCTGCCTTTATGTAAATAACATGTATTTTTCCAGGATGTTGTTGCTTAGATGTAGGCCAGATGAATTCACTTTGGGACAGCATAAGCCTGCATTGCTGAAAAAAGCAATCTGCTCTCTCTACCAGAGGTTGTTTTTCTACCGTCTCCACACCATTCCCGCCTCCCTCCTTTCCTGTTTTATTCTAAAGCAGGTGTCCATGTGTGTCTTGTGATACAACTGCTCAGAAAACTGCAGCAAGTTAAAATTAACTGTTTTGTTAACAGGTCATTTTTTGAGTCAAATTTGCCACACGGACACTTTTGGGCTGGCAGCAAAGCAATAGGCAATGCAAGAGCAGGACCAGCAGACAGGAAGAGGGTTAGAAGAACGTGATTTTAAAGTAAATGAAAAACTTAAGAGACAGATGAAATTCTGCAGCACAAACCCCAAAGAATATTTATACGGAGCATTTGAATAATGATCAGCAGGGGCCCTGCTGGTTCCCTTTGCATTCTCAGCTAAGTTACTCCTACCGTGCAAGGACCAGAGGTGACTTTCTCAGAAATGTTTTTGAGTGTTAACATCTATCGGCATCTTGGAAACGCCTACTGCGTATTTATGACTTATCACCAAAAAAAGCCAAGTCACAGCCCTTGCCCTAGGTGTTCCCAAGGAGCAGAAGCAACTTACAAGTGAGAGGAAAGAGGTACTAACTTTTCTCCGGAGCAGGTGGGCAAGTAGACTGCAGGGAGAGGTGAATGGCTTTGTCATCATACCTCCAGTAAGACAATTCATACGATGGGCTTACGTGGCATAACCTGTGGGGCACCACTTCTTTTCACCCTCTATTTAACAGAGAATAAGCAACAAGAAGGATCTCTCCTAACTGGCTTCTGTGGCTGTACAGAATAAATTATGGGCTGTCCCTTAACTACTTTAGTCCTCTTGATTATGTTTATCCAGGCTATGTTACTTTCAAACCTGAACTTTTTTTTCTTAGCCTGGGTGTTTTCAACCTGACTTCCCAACAGAGTGCCTGAAACAAGATAGGGGATGGTATTGCTGCAGATTCAGGACTAAGCACTAAGGACTCCAGTGAGAGGCTCTGAGCAAAGAAGCAGTTTTCCTTTTTGTACGTCCTTCAACCTTTTCCTTTGATTAGATTAAAATGATGGTTTCTGTTAGCAACTAGTAGATTGTAATCAGAACCTGACTGAAAAGGGCCACGTATGTTTTCAGTTTTGTTGCACAGCAGCAGACCCTGTTCTTCAGGAAATTATGTGAAAAGGGACTGAATGCCAAGGAATCCAATGATGCCATGTTCTAAATCTGCAAAGTATAGCCACAGCTTTAAAAGAATTATTTATAATTATTTCCAACTTTATACCACAAACAGAGGGGAGTCCCTGACTGAACTTGCAGTGAAAGTACCCTGCCGATTTGCTCTATGGTAAAGCTCTTTTTACATATTTTTAGCAGGCTGTCAGCCATACTGAATGAGAAAAAGATCAAAACCACCTCACACAATTCATAAGCACTGTGTAAGAAAACAGGCCAAATACAAAGTCTTACATTTTGGGGGGAGCTACAATATTCTACCATTTTAATGGTTTTCTACTGTCAACGACAACAAAAAAGGAGCAAATAATATATTCTAATAAATCTTTTCACCAAATAGTGAGGCGTTAATACATGGAAAGTGATTAATGATTTGCTCATCACAGTAGATTTTGCAATATCCATAAGACCACAGCTGAAGACACTGGACTTTGCAAAAAAATGCATTTTTACAAGCAGTAGCTTTCAAAAGGAGGTATAGTCTTCATTTAAGCTTTCCTGCTGCTTAAAATCTATATACAAACTGAAAACATACTGTAATTGAGCACCGTTGCTGGTTCTTCAATACATATAATGCTCCTGTTATTTACCAATATTCTGACACAGCTCCCTGTCATGGTCTGGATTCGTAGGATACCTTGACAAGAAAAAAGCTTCAGTAACAGATGTGACATATTCCAAACAGAACAATTTAATTTAAGCATCTGTAATGTGCACATCTGCAGAATAGCAAACTTTTAAAGGGGTAGACCTACAAAAGAAAAACAGATTAAGGACTACAGGGAAAAAGAGAGAAATTAAACAGAGTGAGAAAACAAAACAAGAGGAAAAAAACAAAGGATATAAAGAATGGATGAAGAACTAGGTAGACACAGAAGGAAGGGGTGCATGCAAATACAAGTGAAGGGGCGCTTCACTGGAAGGACAAACAGCAAAGCCTTAAAGCCCAGGAAATTGTTCCTAAATTGGAAAGGTGGACACCGAGCTTGCAAAGCTGGTTGATACATTCCCTGGGGAATAGTATACATGTATCCTGCTACAGTGCTCCCTGCTTCCCAACATTCCGCTATTCTAAGTAATTTCTTATAACAGTCCTATATTTGAGTATAACTTAATTCAGTGGGATGACTATATGAATTATTGCCTACAGAAGCAAAACTGTACCAGACAACTGACCTAAATCACTCCTGCCACCAACGTGTGCCACTAGTGGAGCAATCTTTCACAGCAGCATTCAAAAAAAGTACTATCCTGTCTCTCTTCACAGTGAACAAAAGTATCAGAGTCAGAAATGAAAGCCAGCTATTTGTCAGTTAACATTATTATTTGTATAATGTATCAATTAATAAAAAGAATCTATGGTCCTACTCTGCTGACTCATATAAAAAATGTAGACAATTTATTGTCAGAAATGAGAGCAATGCAAAAAAATCCACAAAAGATGAAATAACATGTAAAACTGCACAAGCCTGTGAAAAAACTATATAGCATATAAAAAAGCAGCCTCTAGAGTTAGAGGTGCCTGGAATTTTTCAGATGCTAGTGTTCTGGAAGCATTAAAACTGGGACAAAAAGGAATTTAAATTTAGTCAGGATAGTAGCCCTTAACATTGCAGCAATGAAAAATACAGAAATACAGCACACCTGTATTTGTTTACAAGCCATTCAAAAACTGTTATTGATCTGTCATGTAAACTTTATGGGATTAAGTTCTGTCTTTAAGTAATACTAGGGAAAAACCCCATTCAATTCAATAGGATTCACCAATGTTTATAATTTATTCTTTACAGTCTGCAATTAAAAGGTAACAATTACTTCCCTCTCTGAAAGGGAAAAATATATTTATTTTATTTTTTATAGTGTTTCTCCTTTGGCAATTTTTAAGGATTAGCTTATCAATTTTGTATATAATGTATAAGAGCTGTATAGCAACCAACTTAATTTCTTTTTAGAGAACGACTAGTGCCAAGAAATGCTGCACATTCATGTTATTTGAACCAACATCGTTCACCTCAGTCTTGTCTTTAAATGAATTCTGCAGTCCATGAAAACTAATACTGAAACCATAGTAGCCATTTCTGTTCATAACAGAAGTTTTCCCCTTTCTCCTGATGTCAGCCTCAACATTGACCTATCCGTAACTGCAGTTTAAGAGGACCATTTATTTCACTGCCTGACAGACAATTTTGTTTTGTAAACTTGCAGCTCTAAAGAACACAGTGAAGCAATTTAAGGATGTACAAGACCAACATTTCAGCAATAGTATTTTCTGATTGACATAAGACAGAATTTCTAGCGGTGTAAGGTTTTATAGAGATACCAATCTTCTAACCTAGCACAAAATAAGAACAGTTTGACTTTAGTATGCCACGCAGTTCCATAAAAATGGCATGAAGTGAACGGTCTCCATAATGTTTTTAATGAGACACAAGCTCAGTAGCGACCTGACACCTGATTAACATCTGAAAATTTTTAAAAAGTCGGTATTTCAAACAAGGAAGACCACAAAATGCCACCTCTTCTGCAACACAAGACATTGGCTAAAGGTGAAGGCATGACAAAGCATAGACCAATTGCTACCAAAATTTCCGCTCTGACCAGCCAACAGTTAGTCATTTGATCTGCAGTGAGTAGAAGACAGGTTTTAGGCTGCACTCGGGGAAAAATAGGAGAAGGAGGTGCAATATTTTATTCACTAGGTTTGTAATTCACTGTAGGAAAGAAGGTGCTTACATTCATATTTTCCTTTTCTTCTCTCGAGCAAAACACCAATTTTTATGTTTGGTTCTAATTTTTTTTTAAAGCTCTCTCTCCAAATGCAAACCAGATAGCTTCCTCCTGACCTTAACTGTGTTACTAGTCTAGCTATAATAAATAGTATTTCAGTCCCAACAGTGAAATTATATTAAGAGGACTAATTTCTAAGCAACAGAAATGGGAAAAATCTGAAAAAAGTTTCTCAAACATGAAACCCAGACTTCTATCAACATGAAATCAGGACTGATAAACATCCAGCTCTCAGCAGACCCCCAAAGATAGGCACTGAACTATTACAGCATTTACCCAATTAAGACTCAAGTTCTGGATGCTGTTACTTTGAAATGAATTGTGTTCCACTAAAATCCATTACATTGTCTAATAAGCAAGCATTTTCTAAGGACTGCTTAGAGCAATAATTCTTCATCATCTAAAAATTAAAACAGAAATTGCTCATGAAACATTATCTGGTTGTTGAAAAACTACAGCGGGTGCTGGTAAGAAAGCATTGTAGTACTTACCGTACCAAAAGCTCACAAAAACCTGTTCAGTACACAAACACCAAAGGGAGGTGGAACTAACCATGAAAGTTCATTTCTAATAACAAAAAGGCTATAAACAAACCATAAAGAAAAATAACTTACGAGTATTTGATACCAAGGATATTTTGTACAGAGGTTATGCTGCTTCCGTACGAGACCAAGAACTTGTAACTGCTAATTCAATTCAGTACATATATTTCTCCTGTTTACAATCCTCTAATTGGAGGTTTATTACTTACTCTGCATTTGCAGGTTCTCTTTTGATCCAAAACTTGCTTAAGAATAGAAACTAGAAATTATTTTAATTTATTTTTATGACACCTCATTTTGTCCAAAAATAGATTAAAAAAAACCAAAACACCTATTGTATTGTGGCTTTATTACTCTTTTTTTTTTTTCCTATGCTAGAAATTCCTTTTTCAGAGGAGTTTTCTAATTTTATTAAGGAAGTTAAGAAAAGAGCAATGCTGCTTTTCCTAGGGAAAAAGGAATTTACCAGCAGCAAACTCATTACTTTTCTGCTCAAAAAGCTGCTTGTCTAATACTTGGAAATCTTTTTCTAATTGGGACTTTGTCAGGGGAAAAAATAGTGTCCTGTGACAGACCAACAAAATGTTTCTGAGATTTTTCATGACCTTACGCGTTTTGTCAACAGAGAACGGACATTTTTGTCAAGTGGAAACATTTGTTTTGATAACTGAACAATTTTATTTATTTATTTAATATAAGGATTAATATATAATCTTTACGCCTTGGTACCTACAAGCATTTCCTTTACTGTATTGAAAAGCCTGTCTGGTTTTAAGTATGGTTTAGATTAAAAACCTGCCCCAAGAAAATTTTGGTTTTTTATTACAAATGCTGTATTTTTGTCTTGTAAAGTTATTCATTGAAAAAAAAAAATCTATTAGCAGATGACACATTATAAATAACTGCACTTCCTATTTTGCTCTGTGGACTATAAAACTATTATGGGATATTATGTTAATGTCTTTTGGGAAACTATTAACAACTACAAATTCTACCTACGCAGTTTGTTGTTTAGCTTTGTTTCTATTTGCATAAAGCCAGTCCTCTGGCCTGCAGAACCTGTTAGGAAGGGAAAGAAAAAACAACCCAAAACTCAAATCTACCATACTTACTATCAATAATTTTGTTGACACCATTCAGGAATTCCATAGACTCAAAATAAAATCACAGTCCTTTTTCTCCTTTCAGAATATAGCCTCTTAATCCAAATAATATCAGAGAAGTTAAAATTTAGTCCATTCATCTGGCAAATGTTTCCCTCTGTTTCATAAACATGCATATCACAGAGAAAAATTGTTCAATTTAAGGTTCCTTACATGATTAGAGTGTAAAAAATCATCATAGAAATATGGTTATTCTCAGACTTGATAATTTCTTATATTGTACTTAAAATGTAATGTATTGCATTTCCATAAAACAAAGATTTAGCAAAACCAATTGTGTTATAAGCAGCCAGTAAATACAGTTAATTGTCTAGGAGGATTATAAAATAGAAAATCTTGTACTACGGACAATTATGTTCCAGCAGTCTCACCACAAGTTGGAAGTAAAATGTCAAGAAAACTAGGAGAACGCAGGGCAGAATATGCGACAGCTTATCAGAAATACTGGTTCAAAAATTCTGTGGCTACTGTAAGTAAAATAGCCCATCTAGAATAATACAGTACTACAGGTACCATTTCCTCTATGTATGGTTACAACCTGTAGAATACTTCCTTTTTTAACTTTCTAGTTAAAAGTTATATCCTATAGGAAAGACAAAAAACGCACACTAGAGTATATGATGACTTTTTACACAGCGATAACTAATCATCACATTTCATTAATAAATTATCAAGCGCTTGCAAGCTGTCCACAATCTTTTTCATCTAGTTTGCATATTTTATAATGGTGGAATAACATTTTAAAAAGTTTGAATAGGCACTTACTGGAATTACAGTTAATCCTGATACAGTCTAGATGGGGAAGAATAGATGAAAAATGAAAATTTATCCTTCAAGGTAATAGCTGCAGACATCCAATAAAATCACAGTCCACCCTTCCGGGGACAGACACATGCAAATATGGCCACTCCATATCATCAGTCTTTACATACTGTTATAACCCAGATATACTGCGATAAATCTTTATAAATAGAAACGACAAATAGGGTAAAAATGGCCAATTTCAAACAAAGCTACATGGTGACAAATCTAAGTGAAAAATCAGGATTAAATGTCAAAGATGCTTAACTGAGGCAGGCTGCAACTTTCTCCCCATCTGTGAAAGAACAGGTAATTTCTCTCAATGCAATTAGAAAGTGCTCCGTCACAATGGGTCATAGAGCAAGCCGGGCCACAATCAGACATCTTGGACAACTTGTGTATAGTATACCTCAAAGGCTGATCTTCCAAAACTAAGTATTAAAACACAAAGCTCATTACCCAGGCCTATAAATAAGGTTTTGTGGGTTTACATTTTCTCAATGCGTAGACTTAAGAAATGAACAGTGACTACATTTAAAGCTATATTAATATAGACAAAATAATCACGTGTTTATAAATGCTTATAATTAGATAACCCTGTCTATTTTCAGATTATTTCCTTGTCTGATCAAAAAAAAAAAAAAAGGAGGGGTGTTGGAGGAAGAAAGAATATTGCTAGGGCATGGATTTGTTTACTTTCTTGAACGGTAGAAGTAGGCAAAAACTGACAGAAGGTGGTGTTTTGTATATAAGAAGAAAGACGTGATCTGTAGCAGGACTACTGCTAGGCTACCTGCATTTTTACCATAAAAAAAAAAAATTCTGCACAACGCTACCTGGTTTGTACTGCTACTCCTGGTTTATACCTTTGAGGAACATATATACCATCAAACCTAGATTTTGTTTCCATATAGCTGAGTTTGTCATGTGTCGTCAACCGCATCAGAAAAGTGGTTGCAAACAGCCAAGGACCAGCACCCGCACATCTCCTTTTACAGAAAGGGCTCCAGAGGAGGGGGGGGCTCCGCGCTGCCGATGGGTGCTGGGGGGGGCCCCCAGCCCTCAGGGGTCCCGGCTCGGCACTAGAGGGGACTGGTGGAGAAGAGCAAACAAGGAAACCCTTCGCTTCTCCTTCGCCCTGCCGAAACCTAAACGCCAGGACAGCATGTCAGTCAGCAGCACTTTTAGGAAGCGGGGGGGTTAGGTGATTATTTTATTTTGATTTTTTTTTTCCCCCTCCCATGCTTTCTGGAATTCATTTTATCTGCGATTAAAACAATAAAATACTTAATTCCCTTTAAAAACAGCATTCCCCTGAATGGGAATGACTGCACTGAATGTGCATTTTCCTAAGTGTACTTCTGTTCTCTTCAGGTCCTGACTTATTCATAAGCACGGCAGAAGCACCTGTATTTATTTCCTTTTTTTAAAACTAGAGAAAACTATAACCTAACATTTTGTCCATCATATTTCAAACCAGGAAACCAATTTTTTTTTCTGTAAAAGGGCTTGTGCATCCTGTGTTCACACGGCTGTTTGCTGAGGGCCGCAGTCTTTGGGCATTGAAGGGTTGTGTTATTGTTCGATACTACAAAAATACCACTACAGAATTGTTTAAAAAAGAGGAGATGGATTTACTATAGATTTGACACCTAAAAAAAGGAGACCACGAAATCCATCAGTGGGAATAGCTAACTGCAACATTTTCAGTGTTAAAACTAGAAATTCTTTGATACGTTTGCATGTTGTACATTAATTGGTGGAGGTAAAACTGAACTGACCTACATACACGTTGTTTCTGCTTCCACATTTAAATCGTGGAATTGCTGCTGTGAAGAAGTTGTGGAGGGAGACCAATCTTCCACAACGAAGAATAACAATTTAGCCCCAAAATACCACTGATGAACTAGTCTTCTCTTTTTAGAATACACAACAGTACAAAAATATTGTGATGGATTATGTTAAGACTATATAAAGAATACAAAAATGCAAAGGAAAACAAAATAAAGTATAATAATGGGCATGTATTTGTGTGTGTATGTACATACGCAAATGTTGCATTGACATGTGTTTATATATCATTTCAGTTTACTTTTGATGTTAAAACAGGCTGTTTCATAAATGTTTGCAAGCAAAAAGAAAAATGTAAAGAAAATGTTAATTTCTTGGAGGAAAGGTTTGTTACCTAGGTTGACCGTTAGTTTAACTCGTCCTGCATCCAACTCTAAGCGAAGGGTATCTGCAGATTCCCTAGAAGTTGTTGCCATTAAAATGCCGTAAGCTCGCTGAGACCTGAACCGTAAAGAAACATCTTCGGCCTCTGTATGCATCACAACAGGGAGCTGTATTTTCATAAACATACTTCCATCATAGCTTAAAATTGTTGCCTCTGAAAATATAAAGAAGAAAAATGGTTATTAAAGAGTTATATTGTATTTACAGAAACTGCTCAAAGAGAAGATGATAAATGTATATTCACTCCGTATGACAGAAATATCGCATGTTACGTATCAGTATTATTACTGGGAAACATAAGCAACATTAGGTTTGGGTTTTTTGTTAGGTTTGGTTTTTTTTTTTTTTTTTTTATTTTTATTTTTTTTTAAGTGGCATATTTTGGTGCTTTTTAAAGAAACTAAATTGCTCTTTAATGAAGTAGCTATTCATGTATGCATCTTCAAGCAGGTAGGTAAAATCACATGTAAAGAAATCCTTGCAAGACTACGCCTGTACTACTCAAAACAGGTCAAAGACAGTAAAAGATATTCAGGTAGATGTCACAGCCTATTAAAGGGTCATGTCTGACTATCATGCACCTAGATAATGACCTTAGGATACTTCACGTATAAACCTATCAGTGCTGCTACTACCACAGTTACAATTATCATCCAGTTAGCAAAAAAGCCACCTGAAACAGGTAAATATCCCCAGCATGGTTTGGACGGAGCGCAGATTGTTTCGTGACCACAATGACCGCGGTATGATAGAATCAAAAACGCGCGTACGAACATTATGACAGCCTCAACAAAGGATTGAGACTGGACTTGGCATATTGAGGGTAAGATCTTAAAACCCCTGAGACAAGCAAGTAACTGTCACTTTCAGACATTACAGGAAACCCTCCCAGCAAAAGACTCTGGCACAGAGCGGTCACAGTTGGTTAGACCCCAGAGCAACCAGCCGCAAGTCTTCTTTTCCCAGCCGCCAGGCTGGTAACGAGAAAGGTAGCAGAAAAAGTGAATTTCTGCTCACAGGGAGGGCCAGCAGTTCCTAGAAAGCAAAGGACGCATCTGTTTCTGAAACGTATCAGGAAGTCTTTTTTTTTTTTTTTTTTGCAGGACGATCAAACATTGCGGCCAGGTCACCACCACAGCCTTCGCAAAGGGCTCTCGGATTCATCGACAGTGGCACATCGCAGTGGAAGCGGCAGTGAATGAGCAACATCTTTTACCCCAAGCCAACAGTCAGTGGGCAGACCCCCAGGAATTTCAGCAGGCTCCCCAGTAACACCCAAAACCAACTGCATAAGTAAACCCACTACCTGGATGGCAAAATATAGTATCTGAATGTGCCCCATTTTATGCACATCTACTTGTTTACCTACCGCTAATTCACTAGAGATTTTCTAACTTCTTCCATGTGTCTCCAACAGTCTTTAACCCACCCCAAAACTCTCAATCTTAGAAATTGAAGTGGTAGATGATGAGGTCTAAACAGGATGCTACAGAATCTTTCTTAGAAAGAGATACAATCCTGAGGGCTCCTAAACTCACTGAAAAAAAATACCAGTTACCTGCCCAGTAACAGGCCAAACGAGCGACAAGCAGAAAGAGACGACAGCAGAGAGCACCTACAGGAACCTGCTCCATGCTTCAATTTGCTGCAGTACAGTAGAGACACTTGTCTACAGCAAAGGTGTATTGTGGTCCCACACGCAATCATATTTTCAAGGACCGATACTACCGATACTATGTTTGATCAGTATCGTAACTAAAACTGTTAGAATATTTTTTTAAGCATCAATATTCATGACAGTTTGTCAAAACCATTTCCATTGTGTATCTTGTATACTGTTAAAGACACATAAGCTCTTCAAGACTTCCAGCCTACACGGTCCACGGAAGGACAAAATGTTCCACTGATTCTGTGAGCATATTGGAGGCAAAAGTGATGGATGGTATGTTCATTAATAATTCCAGACTTCCCCAATACAAATTTGAAGAAAACAGTTTGACGGTGGAAAAAAAGGGATTAGTAATACTAAAAATGGTGTGGAAGTCATTAGATATAACAGGTGAGAACAACACATTTATAGGTTGGACGATTTCTAACTATGCAAGTAATAATGATTTATATATATATTATACATTCTCAACCTAAATTTTTTCTGTGAAGCTGATTAAATACTTAATTCTCATCAGCCTGATAAGAGATTTGAAGTCAAAGAGTTTTCAGTGGCGGGTGATTTGTTTTTTGATTGTTTGGTTTTGTTGGGTTTTGGGAGTTGGTGTTGTGGTTTTTTGGGGGGGTTGGGGGTGGGGTGGGTAGCAGGGGATTACAATTCATTCCTGCCTAGTCTGTGCAAAAAGCTCCCAAGTTCTTTATGAAGGTAAACACAATTTAGGTAATTAAAGAAGTCCGGCATAAAAGTTTAAGTCACATGTTAATGTAGGAGAAAATAAAAGGTATTTCATATCATCTATTAAAAAAGACATATTAAAAGTATTCAGGGTTTTCATAAACTGAGCAAAATCAGATGTTATAGGATGAACATCATTCAACAACCGTAGAGGTCTGTTGCTAATAAATTAACTTATGATAATGTAAAAGAAAGTTGTCAGAATCAGCACTAGTACTGTTTGCTGGCTTTCCTATAATTATTCAGTCTTTTAGAAAATAACAGAAAAAGAAGAGAAAGAACTGTCTTAATTTAATCAGAGATGACCTGTGAGTATTTAACATCATGGTGAACAGACCCGATGTGATTAGATACTCAATCCTCCTAAACCATACTGTGCCAGTTATTTTGGAAACAGATGTTCCAAGAACAGACCAAGGAGACTGAACAGAAGATCAAATGACTTAAAAGCTCTGGGGCAATGAGAAAACCCCCTCATGTCAACTAGCTCCTTTCAGTATGAGGAGCTCCAAGCCACAGGCTAACTACAAAGTTATCACAGAGGGGAAAAAACCCCAAAAACAAACAAACCCTGAAAAAAACCAAAACACAAACAAACAAAAAACCAACCAACAACAACACCACCCAAACCACAAAACTGGCAGGAAGCAGGGATGATTTGATCAAAGAAGATTTAGCACTGTCCTGAGACCTGTAACCCAAGATCAGAGGCACTACATATTCCTAAAATAAAAAATACAACTACGTTCACTTTACTCCCTTGAAGTGAGTCTGCTGGTACAGGTGTTGTTAGGAAACCCTTTTGTTGTTAAACCATTATTAAATGAGTGCTACATTAAGAAGGTTGAATAATATTTTGTCAATGTTGTGTCCCTGTCCGAGGACGGCAAGCTGGATTTTGCCATGTGAATCATCCATTCAACTCCACATCTCTTCCACTTGACTCGGCGCTGCTCTCAGCTCTGTAAATGTCTATGTGCTGTTGGTCTTGGCTGGACAGAAGGCATCTAGTAGCACATGTACTAGACCTTTGATAGCACAAGGAGTTCCCTCTTCCCTTCCTACTGTCTGTCTTGTAATTCTTTGTGGCAATGCCTTATTACCCTGTCATTCTGCTTGGTGGCATACATTAACAGAGAACTTTGTTTTCCAGACAGGAGGAAAAACCAGTTTTCAAGATGAAATAAGAAGGTGTTGCTGTGACTTTCTTAGACCTAGAGATTGTTTCAGTTGTTTAATGGAGTTGTTTCCATCCTGCCGTTACTTCAGCTGTCCAGAATGGATTGTTAATTTGCCAGGCCTGGTCAGTAAGATGGTAATCTGAACAAGGAGAGGCAGTGGGGCTTACACCAGTTATGCAACCCTCGAAAGAGCATTCTGGATAAAAGCATATATTCATTTTTGCCCCTAACTTTTGCTTTTTTTGCTTTGGACCAACTAGTTCCAAAGGGGTATGTGTCTCATCCATCTTTGAGATCTACACTGCTAACTGTTATCACATAAGTGTTGGCAGAATGTCTTTTTTCTCTTGTTCAGCTTCTTAATTATTAGATTAAATGCTAACAGACCATAAGCTTAGCTCAGAATGTGCTATTCATTAAAAGAATCAGAGTCTCCATGGCAGGGAATGATAACTTTACTACCACTTCAGTGTTGGAAGCATAGTATTGAAAAGAAAAATAGCAGAAAACCGTTATAAAACATTACTGACAATTTTTTTGTGGCAGCAAAGAAGCGCATGCAGTAGAGTTATTAACAAGAAATAAACACGAAGATATAATTCAGAGATTGATAAAAAAATATTTTCTACATTCTGTCTTCAATATTTTTTATAAACCTGACAATTAAAACCTCTTGCTGCTTCTGTGCTAAAAAACAACCTAACAAAACACCCAAACGAACCAGAAAAAACAAAAAAAAAACCACTGAAGGCTTCAGCTCCCCTCTCCATTTTTTTTTTCTTCAGTTTGTTTCTGATTAAAGTCTCCAGGGCTGGATACTCTTCCTTCCCATATATATATATACACACACACACACACACATATATATATACACACACTACCTCAATCAGCTCTGTGCCTATCACCAAGGATGCACAGAGTAGTACCGATACGAGAGGAAATTCAGGACCTTAATTTTCACTTGGGCTGGAATTACCTAAACTGCTGAAGAGACTGAGGCACCTACTCTTCCAGAAACTTTCCTACACCTGTTTCTACCCTCAGAAACACTCAGGCAGATATTTACGGGTAGAAACTGATTTTTTTCAAATAGATGCTATTCTTCAATTCACAGCTTATTTAAATTAAAGTGAAAGAAGTATGGATGAAGCATTTGAATTTCAGTGTTCTTCCTCATAAGTTTTGCAGTCAAGTTTGCATTGGTTTTAACATGATGTTTGGTAAGTACAGATGCTTACTGCATGCATTTTAATAAATAAAACAGGATCTTGTTTCCCCCGGACTCCTTGCGGTGCCTCTAAAGTCCCAAAGACAGAATTACTGATTTTTTCCTGCTTTTTCAGTTTCAAAGTGTCAGCAATAATATGGGGACTGTGTTGCAGCCCAGAGAGCCATTTTTAAAGCATAAAGTCACCCTCTGTGTCTGCTGTCTCTGAAATTACACAAAAAACTTTGCCCAGAAAGTTACAGACGATGCAGTCGAGAGCCACGCCAGGAATTACGGGAACAACCTGGATCATCAGTCATCAAGGATTCAGGTTTGTTCTCTGACTCTGTTTGATTTACCAGTATAAGCAGAGGAACAAGATCCTGCCCTGAAAACACTCCCTGATATATATGATTTTACTCCTATAAATTGTGTGAGTATGGAAGTACATTGATGGCTACCGATACAAATTCAAACTTTTAGGTGTTGTTTTATCCATAGGCAGATACTCAGCTAAGCACCGTTTGCGTTTTCTGTGGCAGCTACACCTCAGTCCATCTGGGCCCAAAACTGCAGCCTCGGTGAATCACGAGGAACCTTTCCGTCAAGCTGATGGAAACAATTCTTGATATGCAATTAGTTACTAGATTATATGTGAAGAAAAGTTGAAATGATACCTCCCAATTTCTACACCGGTATTATTTCAGGACTGAGGTCCTAAGCCACATTGTAAAGGTACTAGAACTCGAACATCAATTAGTTAGCTTAAGTCAGAGATGGAATTACTATAATTTTGTGAACACATAATTCCTCATACCGTCTATCATCATATCACCTGTATTTTCCTTTTTTTTAAATTTTAAAGCATCCAGAGATAACGCAAGGAGTGAAAGCTATATTTCTTTATTTAATGTATCTGTGTGTATGCAGGTATGTGTGCATGCACAGTGTGGACATCTACACACGCATACTCTAATTTAAATATATTTTCTCCTCAGAAATGTCACTTTGATAAATCTTTCTTTGCATGCCTACTTTTTCTTATCACTTTTTGATGAATTTACTCTTGTGCATTGTTTCTAGCCATCCAGTCAAAAAGATACACCTGCAAAAGGCTGCGCTGAGAGGCAGTCGCATGTTGTGATCAACAATCAAAGTAAGATAGGAAGCCAAATTATATTGCTATGACATCTGTCCATCCATCTGCTGTAGTTTCTGTAATCTACTAAAGCCAATCTACAGATTATACTGATGTTTAACCTTACTGAAAAATCAAGAATAATATCAAGAATACTTGCAACAGGATAAAAAGCACATGGATATTAAAAAAATAAATATTACTTTTAAGTGCACTGAAATTAAATAAAACTAAGTTGTGTTCCATGTTTTTTTGTGCACAGATAGGCTGACCAAAATTATTTCAGATACTGTACTGTACACAGTACATTCACATATGGATGTTAGTACTCCTATTTTAGGGGAAATAGCATGAAAAAGAAATGACAGTACTAAAAAGTAGCTACATCCTTTTGTTTACTGAAGATACCTTAAGTCACTTTACTATTAAAGTTAAACATTCCAGTGGTTTAATCTCCAATATTTTATTCTAATGCTTTCTTTTCTTTGTGAAACGGCTATTGTTTGTTGACATGAACATGTTCCTACCTTATTTAAATTAGTTTGAACAATTATCATTGTGTTTCTTATATCACCAAATACAAAAGTTTATCAGTTACTGCACACGGGTAGTAGTTATAACAACTTTGTGTGGTAGGATGCCAACGCATTGCTTTCAGAATCCCCAAAGCTACAATCTTCTTAATGCGTGACCATTCGGGATACGAATATTACTGGAAAGAGATCTCTTTTCAGTGTAGTTTCCTCTGGAGAGGGAAACCCAGGAGCAGGAAACGATCCCATACTGTCTGAACTGCGACATCTATTTCTGTTGGACAAGAACCAAATACCAGTGTAGAGAAGCCAACACCACCACCATAGTACCATCATCCCATGAGGGGAATGCACTGGGAAAATCAAGCTCTGTATTGGAAGACAGTTGAAAATAAAGTAAGGGAAATCAAAAAGACAAAGCTTTCTGTACAAAATATTACCACCTATCAAATATATTTATAAGAAATTGCTGTGATGAAGCCTGCTTTTAAGTTCTTTGCAGATCTGCATATGTTTTTCTCTCTAACGCACATGTTTCCTAGCTCTCAAGCTGAAAAATGCAAATCCTATTTTTACTTCTGCCATATGTAATAGCAGAATTTTGCCACAGGGTGGTACACCAGACATGTTTAACTGAAGGCTTTTGTAATGCATCAGACAGCTCGGGTATGCCCTCTGCCAGCTTCGCTCCACCAGTAACAGAGCAATCTGGACATCTCAGAATGACTGGCCATGAGCCAAAGGCATATATATTCAAATAACAAGACAGAAAAACAGAAGAAACTGAGCAACTACTTGCAAACGCTAATAATATGATGGTATTAATTCTACATAAATGCACTTTTCTATTCACGTACAACCAAAAACATTCATAGGGTTTTTATTTTTAAAGAATACACTTTTGTTTTATCTTACTAACTAGAAAAATGAATCAAACTAGATGGAAAGGATTTACATTCCCAGCCAATAAACTTTCGGTTTAGATTTTGGCCTGAAGAGAAACTGTCCTGTGTCAATCATGAGACAAAAAATACAGCTTCTGGCATTGAAACATATCCTATTCCAAGGAGAATAAACACCTAAAATATTAACTAAGCTTTTAAATTATTTTCCTACTTATATTAAAATCTTTTATTAGCTTACTCTGTAATTTCAAATAAATTACAGTTTTCTTCCTATAAACTAACCTCAACATCTGTCTTCCTTGCCACTATCCACCTTTTCAATTAAACAAATGGGGTTTGTCAACTTTACAATTACCTTTTCTAGGCAAGAGGAATACTTAGTGATTTAAGATTAGTAGAAACTGTTTCCTTGGGTACTAGGATCTTTAAAAAAAAAGTTAAGTAAGAAATATAGATTCCTACACCGATTCTTTTGCTTTGACTTGTGGCTGAAGTTCTGGCCATGGATTTAAGTCATATTGTGGAACTCAAAAGTAAATTTAATTACACAGCGGCATTGAAATAAACAGGCAGAGAACAAGACCTCAGTTTGGAATGGGAATGTCATCATTTAGTAACGCAATAATAATTGAAATTACTTGCACAAAGTTTTTCAGAATGCAGCGACGTATGATGAAACACAAAAGGAGATATTTTTTAAGAGACGTTTAGCAGTACTGACTCTTTGTCATGGTCAACTAATACTTCTTCATGCATCTTCGAAAATCCCCTAAGATCTTTCCTCTAGAGTCACTTCTTTCAGTCAAGAGCAGGGCTCCATCTCACATCAAGTGAAATCAAGGACGCTTTTTCTGCCTCAAGACAGTTAATGATATTTTACCATTTTTAATCATTGTGCGGGATTCTATGAAATAGAAAAGCAGCCATCTCATGGAACCTACCTCTTTCACACGATCTGCCAAGGTACCCTGTACCAGAGCAATCACAAACATATCTGTTCCACCCATCCCTGCACACACCATTGTTTTTACAGGGGTTGCTAAGGCAAGGTTTTGCAGTTTCTCTTGAGCATGAGGGTTTTACTCCAGCTGTACTTTGAATTTCAGCCATCTGTCGAATATCTTTGCTTTGACCATCAATAAATAAATCTCTAATGCAGCCGACGTATCCATAATTGAGAAGTGCTGTCCACACCTCGGTTGGGAAGACGAGGCCTGCTTTATTTTCTGGTAAGCCTCCAAGATACAAGTCATCATCCAAGTCAAGGATTTCACTTTCCCCTGGTGCAGTATATGGTGTACGTAATGTGTTCACAGATATGGTCCCTGAAAAGAAAAGACAATAAAATGCATGATTTTCAAGATATTTCAAAGATTTTGGTACTGCTATTTTACTCATTAATCTACATGCCACATTAGCTCCTGGCAAATATCTATAAATAAAACATAGGTATTCTGTTTGTACAGCTATACAATAATAGATGCACTTCAAAATTTTAATTACAATGTACTACAAATACTGTCAGGAAGTGTAAAAACATTTATGCACAATATGCATGATCACAATATTAAAAAAAAAAAGTCAAAATCACCTTACCAATCTTGTAGGGGTAGGGGGAATGCATTTCAGAGTTATTTTCAGAAATATCCTGCTTGTGCAACAACAACAAAATCTCTTGGCTAACTGATATGTGCTTCAGAGCATTAAGGCTGAGGTTGCATTGGTAGGTTGCAACCCGGGAGGCAAATCTGTGTCTTTGGTTTGGATCCAAACACACAATATTTTAAAAGACTCTCACCACTTTCAGTGGGCTTTGGATAAGACCCTTTTTCTTTAAGTGCAGAAGGAAAATACTCTCATCAGCTGCCAGACAGGCAATCATTAAGAAGATGGGACGTACTCCTAGAGGGAAAAATCAATGCCTCTGACACTTACCTCAGAATGCGTGCATGTTACAGAGAGAGGGAGAGAAGATGTATATAGAAACTCAGGAAATCAGAAGTATAGTTTCCACTTCAATTTAAACAGTAAACAAACAAAATTAAGCCTAAAATAAAGTTCTGTTTCTACAAAGTGTCTGAACAAAGAAAATGTAATCAACTCTAAAGATTCTCTTTATCGTACTTTTTAAAAGCAATGAGGTACCCAATTTTTACAATTTGAATAGGCGGAACCCCAAATTTAGTACATGGAGCCACAGAACATACTTATGTCAACCCAATTTAATTTTATTTACTAAGTAAAATCACTTGAAGAAAGAATCTTCATGTAGATCTTCACAGAAGTGACTCCTTACCATTCTATATGGATGCAAAAGCAAGCAAAATATAAATCAAAATATTATATAGGTCACCAGACTACTATAAACGTACCAGCCACATTATGCAACACTTATCCATTGGACACACTATTAAAAGTGTATTAATGGTAACAAGACACTGAAGAATCACGTTTACCACAATGTATTTATCATATACATAAAACTAACACAATTCACTATTTCCACTGTCAGCATGACACAGATTCCAGAAGATAGCACCGATTATCCAAAACACTTCCACTGTGGTGGGAGTGGTGCATGAGAATAAAATTCAGAATTCTGAGGTGTCAGTTGAATAATCACACAGATGTAAATTGAACTTCCAGTCTTAACTGTAAGAAATAGGCATGTTAACCAAGGTCCTTTTTCATTCAAACCTCCACCTGTTTAAAACTTGTAAGACTATTATATTTTGCTAACCCTAAATATTTGTATTACCGCTCAGATTCTTGAAGCAAAACTTGGCACTCATATGGAAGACTTGCTATAGATTTGGCCTTAGGCATACAAGCATAAACATTTTGAGGTTTGATTTTATTAACCAGCTGCCTCAAACAAGGACACCTGTAAAAGACCTGTTAAACTAAGATAGCTAACGTTTCTGAGAGCATCCCAGGTATCAAGAAGGACTGTTAAAAGCAATAGATAATTCCTCCTTTAAAAAAAATAAAGATACTGTAAATATAAGTCATACTTGTGCTCAGAGTATTTCTTACTGCTATGTTGCTTGCTCCCACCTGTTGCTGTACAGGCTAGTTTAGGACCAAATGCTTTAAACCTGTGTTCAGGCAGCACTTGCACCCACACAAGTTAACCCAGCCGCAGCCTGCGACCTCAAGCTCGTGCATTTGCACAGAGCTGCTTTCTGCTGGACAAACACATTTGTGCTTTCGAGCTATTCATGATACCAGAAGACACCTAGGGCTCCATTTGTATTAAAAAAAATAATATATATATGTATAAATTGACTAAGTCTTGATGGCTTTCAATGCGCAGGAAAAGACAGGTAAATCTCAGCCAGTGTAGCTGTAGCATTAACATGGTGTTCCACATGGAAGTTTTGCAAGCACAGAAGGCTGAGATAGGTGAATGATAAAGGGAACTGTAGATCACCACTACACTCTGGTGACTGTGAATTATAGCTAGGTGATAGATTAAAGCAGGAAAATGTTCTTCTCTATGTCATAAAGGATTACCCTGGAGAGAGCTTAAGTATTATTTTGAATAGATAGCAACAGCTTCTTAAAGAAATGAACATTTCCCCCTTCCCAAGAAATGACACCGCATAAAATACTCCCTGGGAGAAGCCCTCTGAAATCTTAGTGTAATCATACCATCTAATGACTACGGGTAGAAAAACATGAGAAGCAACAACTGTTGTGTGCATCTTTTTCATGTTTTGGAAGGCCACGGAACCCCTGTTATCCAGCTGGACCATCTCCAATTTACTGCTGGACATATCCATGACACTACAACTGACTGACAGAGTGTATTACCCTTAATCAAAAAACTGTAAGTTTAGCTTTATTTAATCCTTTGTGTTGAGAGCTACACTAAGTCAAATAGCACCTGCAGAAGACTCAAAGCTTTAATAACTCACTCTGGCTCGGCTGTTATATAGGAGCTTGACGAAAATATCATACAGCACGCTGTCTAGAACAACAACTATGGCTATAATACAAACAGACTTTAGTCTAGCGAATAGCAGAAAACCCATGCCTGGGTACCAAGAGTTTCATGCTATCAGTTAACAAGTTATCCTAGTTTCTATCTGAACTTCTAACAGCATGTCCATGCAGCCATACAACCATCACTGCTGTTGGTATCCAAATTACCTTTTATGTATCTCTGATAGGTAATGCAAACTTTACTAATTGCTTTGTAAATGCAGGTGAAAAAAAAAATCCAAGAGAAATAAGGGGGAATAAAAGACTTCCAAAATACATAAAAAATTATATGTTTTTTTTTAAATATCCTAAAATAAAATGCAGAACTGAAGTTCATACAACATAAGCCTACGTAAAATAAATAATGCATCTATAAACACCTTTGGATTCCCAGTGCATCCAGAGCTGTGACACAGAGGTAGAGTGTGCTGTTTCATCTGGCTGGGTTGTTTGTTGTTGGGTTTTTTTCTTGGGGGGTGGTGGTAGCGTTCGTTTGGGGGTTGTTGGTTGTTTTGCAGGGGTTGGTGGGGTTTTGTTTTGGTTTTTAAGCCTGTCACCTTTCTTGAGGGAAAGTTTTCAAGTTCTACTGAAACCATCTCAAGTTGGAGCTCATGACAATACCAGATGCTACTACAGCGTCTGGGGATAGTAATGCACACCCCCTTTGCTGGATTTCACTCCTACTTTCTCTTGGAATTGTAGGCAGACTAAAAGGAATTGTTCTGTCAAATCACCAGTGTGCTCCAATCTATTTGGATCTTCCTACTTACAAACGTGAGGAGACATCACCTTCCGGAGAAACGGGAAGATGGGAAGCTAATGGAGCATACAAATGTCTGATGTGGCCAGTACAGGAAAAGGTTAATAATTTGCCCTGTAAAGTTAATATAACATCAACCCTTCTCACACCAGAATTATCAAGTTGGATAAGAGGGAAAAGAATGGGACACATCTCGTTTTACAAAATAACCTAAGGACAACAGAATATGATGAGGAAGCAGCAGATTCAGAAGAGCGTTGCCCTCTCAAAGGAAAGAGAAAACTATAATCATAAATCTCAGTTGTATCTTTGCATATTACCTAGCATAGCAGCACTCATAACCAGATCAGTAGTTATACTACTTTTTTTGAAAGAGGAACACTAGGGCAATAATGTCTGCCAGGAAACAAGCAGCTTCCTTGCAAAGTTTTTTAATAGTCAAAGTAGGAAATATTGTCTATATTTTTACCAGAAAAAGAAAGAAATGGGAAAAAGCTGATAGCATTTGGTTTGTCCAGCCTGAAAAAGAAAAAGGGGAAGACTGAAAGACAAGAAGGTGGAGAATGATTTATTTAGCCTGGGAATTCATGCTCTAACTTCAGACTCTAAAAACAGGTAGTACTTTTTATCTCCAGAAACCGAACATATTTAAAGGTCCTGTAATGACCTACAGGTGCTCTGATTCTACAAAGTGAAATTTAAACATTCAGAAACATCTTCATGTATTGGAGGAACAATTTGAGAAAAACTAATGAAATCATGATTTTCAGCAAGAATTATCGACTTAAAGGATAACTGATTAGTGGGCAGCTCTTCAAAGGAAGAGCCAACAATATAAGTAAACAACAACATACATATAAGCAAAATAGGAAATATATTGGGAGGCATAGAGAAGCCTATTGTACCACTTTACTGAGCATTGGTAAGGTTTATCTTGAACTCTGAGAAAGATGCAGATCAGCCGAGGAGACTACAGAAGATGGCAATAAAAATGGTCAATAGCTACAGAACATTACATATAAGGATAGGAAGCAGCTGGGGTTTCTTAGTCTATGAAGAAAACTGGAGACTGACATAACAGGATTCAAATCATAAAAAGTATAGAGCTATGAGACAGGAAAAAAGTGTGGTGTATTTTATGCCTGCTGTGAACAGGGAAATTATGGACAAAATGGCTTGTTTTGTGTACAGAAATACTCAGTTTATGAATGATTACATGGGGAGGCTGTCCAGTGTCCATTGCTGGAGGTAACTCTCCAAACATCTGGCAAGACTGACCCAAGTACACTGTCACTACTTTCATTGGAGGAATAAAATAGAGGACCTCTCAAGGGCACCCCATCTCAATTTTTCTAGGATCTCATGAATAAAGGAAAACCAGTAACAGGATCATGGGAAGAATTTTCCTTGAAATGCAATATAACCCCATTATCTCAAATACGCAAACTATTAATGTTTGTTGAAATAGAAACATGTAAATCTGGCAGTTCTTAAAAGGCTGGAAAGATGGGGGAAGGAGCATATAGAAGCGTGCATGTAAAAAAAGAACCTGCAACAACAATACATGTAACAGATATCAAGAAAGTACCACTTACACTGAAATACTGATTATAGTTAAGCTCTAATTACATACTCTAAAGATAATTTCTCATATTTAAGCTGAAACTCTAACTTTAGTTCAAAATTTCAGTGACGACTTAGCCCTTAAATGCTACCTACCTATGAATACATTCTGATACATTCTGGTTTACACTGCCATACACAATTGGAGGTTGACAAGAAGAGTAAGTTACCTCTCCAATTTCAGTGTGTAATGATGATTTCCAAAGGATGAATGGCGGTTTAGTCACAAAACACTTGCAAGTTTATCCTTGAATACAGTAAACAGTTTAACAAAATTTTAAACAGTACTCATGTCTAAGAAAACACTTATTAAACCTAACTCTACTGTGTTACAAGAAACACTGTGAGCAAAGACCTTTAGGGTTGCTTCATGGTTTGTTTTGTTGTTTGGGGTTTTTTTAGTTGGGGTTTGCGTTGTTTTTTGGGTTTGTCCCCCCCCCCCCCCCCCAGTTCTTTTACTGCAGAATTGGCAGTACTGTTAAGAGCAGAACAGGCAAACATTTCCCTTAGGTATGAGTTAATGAGCCTCTCCAATCATATTCATTATCTCAGCAATTTACTTTTTCACAAGTCTGTGTATAAGAAACTAAGCCATATTTCTAAACCTTCTCTCAGTTCTGATCAGTTAAATATGAAGATTGTAGCTACAGCTACTACAACTATACTGATCTCTATGCTTACCTTACACGGCCTATTCAGTTGCTTTTTGTGCACGTGAAATACATTTGCTTGTTAAGAAACAGTGAAAAAATCAGTGCAAGGTATTCTAAATACACTTTGGATCTCGTGTGCTAAAGCGTAACATAATAGCTGTGATAAGGACTGTGACACAGCCCGTGGCCAAGACGGGGAACATGTGAAGCAGCTGTGAAGCGACTGTCCTTCACAGGAATTCAGGATAACCACGAATGCTGGAAGGGAACCCAGCTCACGTGACAGGACACAGCAGTTGGTACCAGGTTGTCTCCTCTGCTGTATACACTTTGCAAAAAAAGACAGACCACTGGAGACCATGCGTGCCCTTTCCTCTGCTGTAAACCTAGCAAGAAAGATGGACCAATGAAGGAGGTACGAAATCTTTCTTTACTTAACACTGGGAAATAGGGTCTCAGGAGTTTTTTCTCACCAAAGATCTGCCTTTTAGGTAAGGAAGCATTCAGAGTAGCTCTTACAGGCAGCAGGATGGGATTCTAGGGTGAAAAACTTCTATATGAATAATAGGTCAAAAGTTCCTTCAGTATCTCTTCCCTCTTCCTCGTACCTCCCAAATCTGAGGGGATCAGCCAGTGAACAGGGCCTGGATGAGTACAATTTAAAAATGTGCTCTCATTCCTGATATCCCCCCACTGCAGTCCCAGACGGGCAATGGCAAAGTCAGTAGTTTAGAGTAGATGCTCCCTGTGACGGAGAGTCAGGAAGAGAGCAAAGAATGAAAAATAAATCGAGGACTTGCTGATCCAGCTAATACAAAAGTCAAGGAAATTAGCAAAGCTCCTTGAGAAATGTCACAGCTTTCTATTATCTGAGGGAACCACTCTGCATTGAATTTGAACGCTAAGAGCAAAAGGTGGCAGGACACCAAACTTCACTTAAAAAAAAAAGACAGGTTATTTGAGTTACTTATTAACAGAAGAATATCTTGCTTTATACTTGATAGGCTGGGAAGCGTTTTGGCAGCAGCAACAACAAAGTCTCAGAAAGGCCCAATTTTTTTAATATAAGATATATTCATTCACTTATACAAAAATTCTGAAGGTAAGCAAGTGAAAAGTGATCATACTCATATGATTTCCAGTATGTTTGGGTTTAGCTAGAGAAAATAAATGAAAAAGCTTCCTGAAATAGTAAAGTGGATTTTATTATTCATGGAAAAAAGCATAATAGACCAACATGCATAAATCATGAAGAAATAATCTAAACATAACACATTGGTACTTCCTGTTCCAATCAGAAGAAAATAGGAACATACAGTTCATTGTTTATTTTAATTGTTAGATAGTCATTTTACTTGGGTAAATCTGATGGTCTAAGATACTAGTCAGCCAATATTCCCATTAAGAAAAATAACAGCATTGCCACTGTTATTGGTACTTCTCCTACTGTAAAGTATTATTGTGTGTATTAAAATCATAGAAAATCTTTCATGTCTGGTTCAGATTTTAGCTAATAATTCAGTTCATCACTCTGTATGCCTACATATTTATTAACTATTCCTGGCAATATGTCAACGTTTTAAGAAGGGCAAATAGGTACTATGGTCAGTTTTCAAGAGTGACAGCGTAAATAAAGTTCATCCATCTTGATCATAGGTGATTCATCAGCTGCATTAATTTTTCTTTTACATATATATTTGACTATTTATAATTCTACTAAAAAATAATACGCAGTTCTGATCAGCAGGTGTGTATTCCTTCCTAAAATTAGTTTACATTCTTGCTGGTGTCCATCAACAGTTTTAAAGCATTAAAAGAGTTTAGGGCATACTTTGTTTAATGGCACTTGTGAGCTACAGTTTTTGTGGAGCAATGAGAGTGGAGAGCATATTTTCAAGTGTAAACAATTGCTATGCATTTATTTCTTTATAGTTGTGTTGACTTTGTATGCAGGAACAAACTTTGCTTTCAGTGGAGTCCCACAGGCATGATTATTACAGGATTTACTGCCCGATATGAATCACTGAAACAGCACTTAAGGAGGAAGCCTGAAATGAAGATTGTAGTATAAATAATATAACGGCTGGATATTCAATCACAACTGAGGATTTTGAGAAGTTGTGTGTTTTGTTGTTTGGTTGGCTTGGGTTTTGGTTTTTTTAACCTCAAGAAATGTAAATAAGCAACCAACATATTATACTCAGAAAAATCAAACCTTCTACAATTAGAATTTGAAGCTGCATAGCCCAGGAATCAAATCGTTCTTTTTCATAATCCTAGGGCAGACTGATCAATTGAATTTGGTGTGACTTTCAGCATGGATTTGACTGAAATCTTCAATTTAAACCTGCACCTAAGATTCACTTGGTCTGAAATCTGATTTGTGAGTAGTAAGAAAGTCATAAAACAGTAACTTTTGGGGGTATGAAGTTTCAGAAAGAAATTATAAATGCTAGTCATGGAAAAGGAGTCACCAGAAGGAATAAAGTGGGGAAAAGCACAAAATCCAAAAGAAGAGGAGTTTACATTTTTCAATACTCAATTTCATAGCGTGCATAAACTTCAGACTGGATACTGATATTAATCAGAAAACTCTCTGATCTACTGAATTAGAGACTCAGTACATTTCCCCCTGCCCCCAAATCCTGGCATGAACTACAGGAAAGATACCATAGAATAGATTTGGCCTTGAATTAATGGATATTGATTATTTGCTGAAGTCAAGATACGTACTCAAGATCAGATGCAGCTGAAACACAAGAACAGTTATAGTTTATGTTGTAACAGATTTCCGCAGCATTAGGAAAGAGTTTATGAATTCTTTATATTTACCCTTTTCAGTGAGATCATTTGTCAAGAAAACTACTACAGAATACGAATCATACTGACAGCATACAGCAAGTCACTTATTTCCATTTCTGCTGATATGTGTTGGTAGCCATTCATTAGCATATCATTTAATTATGGTGAGATCTGCTGACATGATTGGAATTTCTGTGTTGTTTCCATGGGCCAACTATCCTCTGTGTTGGAGATTACTTTCGTTAATTGTTTTTTTTGCTTTATTTTTATTCTTTCTTGAAACTTCCCACTTCAGCTATTTGGTGTAAGCAAGCACAGAGGGAGATTATTGTTTGTTTTTGAAGTACACGGCACACTTACTTGAAAGATTAAGTACCTGATTACCCAATAAATGTTAATGTAATATATTTTACTCTGCAAACCACTTTGTTCTGGTACCTGACACTAATAACTTCTTATATTTCCCCCCCCCCCCTTTTTTTTCCAGATGATGCACAACTCTAGTGGTGGCAACATAATACATACCCAGTATTCTCTCAGATGCAATGTGAAAAAACATACTGAATAGTAAAAAAAGAAGCTTACCTGACCGTCCATCCCGTTGAAAATCCACATGGTACCATTCACCATCATTTACCTTCTTCTGCAAGGCTTTTATTTTTATAGTACCTGATCCCATGTCTAACAGCAGGTAGAGGTGGCCATCAAGCATCTCAATGGCAAAAAAGTCAACTTTCACCATCTGTGGGTGTTTGGCATCTTTTTGATGCCTTGGTTTTCCATGACTGAAAAGAATCAAGCCATTTGGCTCAGTTGTACGAAAGTCAAATGATATCGAGCCTGTTTTCTTGGCATTCCACTTTGGCAAAGAGATGAAGGACTCTGGTGTTTCAAATGTGATTGGATCTAAGGTTGCAACATTCTCACATTTAAATGCTACAACCCCATGAATCTTCATTTTAGGATCTCCTTGCTTGGCAAGTCGAGATAACTCCAACCTGACATCGTTATTTTTATAAACAACCTGCAAGCAAAGCAAAGAAGTTACTAAGAGGAACTTGACCATTTTAAGCAAACAGATATAATCCTGAATAGGCATATTATTTAAAGGACAATATTGATGTTACATGCCTATGATAATTTACATATACACAAAATTAAATAACTATAACTATTTTCATTGACTAATGATTTAATAACAGTTTTCATTAAACCAAAGTTGCTCTAAAAATATCCCTAGAGTCAATTCAAACAATGTGAAAGAATCTGCACATAATTTATACTATCAGTTGCAAATTAGCTTGCGCAGCCTTGATTGCTTAGAAGCCCTCTTTGCGCAGCCATTCTGCTATGTTAGAGAAGCATTAGAGTTCTTCTTTCTCTAAACCCTTTGTCACTGTCTTAACTCTTCTGTTCATGTACAGAAAATGTACCAAGGTCAGATACTTTATAATTTAACATCTTTTCAATTTGTCCTTGGGGCTGAGGAATAGTAGCATCCAATGGTACTCATGAAGCTGTAAAATAGGGATACTAGTATCATACTGCTCAAACCAGACAAAACCAGGACGATCTTTGAGCCCGTTCAATTGGACAAAAAATAAACCCACTTATGTATTTTCCCTGACTGAAGATTTTTCTGATAAAAATGAAAGGCAATATTAGTTTTAAATCCAACTGACCTCCACAGCAAATATTCTTGCTTCAAGTCACATATTTACTCTGCCCAGAGAAGCCCGTTATGATATAACCAGTTCCCAGGGTTCTAGTCTTTATTAGTATATTCTAAAATTGCTGCTATTTCTGTGGTGTCCAGGATACAAAGACTGCTTAAATGAAGGTCCCAATAGCACAAGTGTACACAAGTATTTTGTCATTTATTGAACAATTAAAAATATTGACATGCTCAAGCTAAAATACCACTGAAGGGCTGAACATGAATGCATGGTGACAGAAGCTAAAACCTTCTTCTCTCTTGCTAAAGTTAAGCCTACATTAGAAAGCAATTTAAAGCAAAAGCAACAGCTCAGCAAATCAAAGCACTTTGTGCTGAGGCTTCTTAATCTACAGATTCTATACCATTCAGGACTAGATCATGTCTGGCCCCTGATCCAGTGTTCCAACTATACAACGTAGTCTGAAGCTGTTCAGGGGAAAGTGCTTACTGAATACTTAGGGTAGAGCTTCTGGATTAATTTCCGCTGAAGCCTAGCTTGAACACAAATGAAACCAACTCTGCAAAATAAACTGACACACAGCAAGTGGAAGAGACAGGGTATGCAGCGCAGAACTGTGCTGCTGTTAGAAATTAAGACACTAGCAGACACACAGTCTAAGATGGCATACCCCACAAGTGGTAGCTGCTATTGAAAAATGGTGTTTAAAGATAACAATGCTAAAGAAATGACTGATAGATTGACAATTTTTTACTGTAAGAATTGTTTTCTTTCAAGTTACATCATTATCCACCCAGCAAATTTCATCATAAGCCGTGGCAGAGTTATTCCACTACATTAAAAACGTGTCCTAAAAGCTAAATAAATAAGCCTATTTCTCCATTTTATTTCAGAGTTCAGTACAAATACTGCTGTTCCCACTGGAGCTCTGTCTCCAAAGACAACAAATAAACCTTACTGTGGATTCCTGACAGCAGAAACAATACTCTGCCAAAAAAAAAGCAGGGAACACGTGTTGCCTTCTTATAAGTGAAGACATCAGAAGTGACTAGAATCGGACTAACTTGTAATCTTAGAGAACAAGGATCCATAGTTGCATTTATCAAATAGTTCTGTAACACCTCTGAGATTGCAGATTACGTGAAGGAATTTAGATGAGTACTGGAGAATAATCACATGGACTGGGGTGACTGTCTTTAGAGTGAAGAAAGCCAAAGGCAGAAAAATGCAGCAAGAAGTCAGTAGCCTGGCAGGCAATATTACTTGGAGATATCTGGCCCCATGAAACATTGGCCACTTTCTATGGCAAGAGGGATTTTGGATAGCTTCCACCTCATTTGAAGGAGTTACAGGGGGCAACCTTCCTAGAATAGACTGAAAAGCATTAAACAGAGGCTAGAGGATATGATAAAAAAAAGGAACAAATGGGCTCTCATTAGAATTAAATCATGCTGTTGACAATGAAAGTAATTAAGGCAACAAAGAACATGAGGAGAAAATATTCTTTAATTGCCTGCTGAACAAAGGTAGGTACCAGGACAATACAAATAAATGTACAAAGAGAATTTCTTGTTTATGGACAAATTCAAATTGTCTGATATTAATGAAAGCTGGCTGACTGAATAATAAAATTAGTAGTTAATAGCTATCTCAGAAAAACCGAGCAGACAAAAGGAGACCTAAGCTTTCCTTGATGTCTAAAACAGCTCTATTGGCTTTGAAGTCATTTGCCAACTCAGAAACAATAATTTTTAATAAATACAGTTCAAGGACCTGATGGACAAAGTGCAAATAGGAATACTGGCAATAGTTTTCTAAATAACTCATCACCAGCTCTTTAAATAGCTTAATAGCTAACATATGAAGGAAAAATTGCTACAGCACTTGCATAAGAGTGGCAAATACTGGGAATTCTATGCCACCAATATTAAAATGTTATTAGAATCCCTGAATATTGCATATGACAATTTCTTACTTCCATATTCCACAATTAAATCTTTGTAGTTACTGAGATGTGAATGATTGCATCTTACTACATTCATTGTGTGGAAACAAAATTAAGTCTACATCTATGTTTTAGAGTGTTTATGTTCTAAGTTTTAGGATGTTTCTATTCTTTTAATCTTAGGAAATTGAAAATTTGGAACTGAATTATCATGGATAATTTGTATTAAAACAGGAATATATGAACCATAACTGAAAACCATAATTGAAAAGAACTATAGACTATTAACTGCACACAGCTGGTGTTTGGAAGACCATTTCCTGGTGTTATGCTGAGATTCTTACCACTCTCCCTATCCATGAAAGATGTACTCAGCCATCAGTGAAGCACAGCAAAAAGGAAAAAAGCAGTATGCGCACAAAAAGTAGCAGTCATTAAATTTTGGGGAAAAAACCTGAACAGTAAGGAATAATTCTGAGACTAATATCTGCTTTATAATGCTTGGAGGTATATGCTTTAGAATCAATAGCCTCTAGGGTACAAATAATTTACTCATTATTTTCCAAAGATTCTGCCTTCTAATTCCCCCCCCCCTCCCCTTCTGGGTACATAAGGACAAACATGCTTTTAGTAGGGCTTATATTATCCACTGCTATTTCCATCTAGGACACCCAACATATTGTTCTTTAACGTTAACTCAATACATTCTCCCTCCAACAGAGACGTGGATCTGCAATTAGTCCAGTGAAGGTAATTTGCAACGGAGAAATATTTGAGTCACATTCACCTTTACTCCTACACAACGTACCAGTCAGTATCCTTGCATCGCTATGTGCTTTCCTAGCATCTATCGGGCTGGCCCTGTTAATAACTTGATTGCTCTCACATTCTCATAACTGAGCAACAATAATAAAATTTTCCTGCACATGGAACTGCAGCCCTCAGGGAATTGTCTCGTGCTACAAAGAGCACCTTGAATTTGTCTCCTATTCACTGTATTCTTTCCTCTTAATATTAAGTAAGGTTGAAGACCCGAGTCTTTAAAATATATAATTACCTCATTCTTGGAAACTGCAAAAGGTCACTTAAACTCCCAAGAAAAAAGGAACAGTTAGCAATTCCCTGCATAACTTGCAACTGAGCTATCCAAAGTAAGGCATAAATTTGTTTTCCAGGAGATAACGGGCAGACCTATATATAATTTTACAATCAAGATATGAGCTCCCTTTACTACCATCTAGGCCAACCACATGCCAGGTAACTTAAAATATCATAGTGCTGAGTCTTAACAAATAAGTCCAGCTAAGAGACAGCAAATATTAACTTAAGCTCAGCACTCTCTTTAAAGTGGTCTGTGGTCATCTTGGAGCACAAGCAAAATTAATTCATGCTTCCCGAAGATATATCATGTATATAATTTATCGCAAGCCAAGGCCCTAGTCTGCAATGAACTCTAGAAATGTATTAAGAATTCACTACAGAACTTGCCAGCCGTCATGGCAGGTGCCTTCAACAACAACAAAATGTAGCAGAGCAGCCAATGAAAATATATGAATAAATTGGTGATGTATAAACGTATGAATGACTTTGAGAAAAGGTGAAGGAGAGACAAGGAATTTCCTGTTGATATGAGAGAGATATCCTAAATATACAAGAGTTCAAACATCAAATTAGAAGTCAATATAACAGAAACATCAACAAAATCCTACCAGTTTTTTCTACTGACCCTATCCCATGAAATTTAAAACCATGAAAGATGTGAAAGGATCTAGATTTCAAGACCATTTTCAATTCAAAAGTGAAGCCCTTTCCACATTAAAGATTCCTTTTTGTATTTTGTACATCAAATACTATACGTAAAGAAACGGCATGACTCTTAAATATTTCAGAATACTGACCAACTCTGCTAGCAATAGCCTCTCAATCACTGTGATTAAAAGCCTTTAAATGACCATGAAGCATTTCTTTCAAATTATATTATTAAAACCAAATATGATCCTTAAAAAGCTAACCACATCACTTAATTTGCAGCATCTAGGTTTCCTTGAGAATCAAAGAGAAACCAGGAGTTCAGAGCACCTACGTTACGATAGTGCTCTGAAAAGCTTATCTAATTACTTAATGAGGAGGTGAGGAAGAAATATTTTTCTAAATGCAATTTGAATGAATGGATGAATCCAGTCTCTAAATCTGTTGAAAAAGTGAATCATATAAATCTTTATGCTACCATAAAGCAGTATTTTCATATTTTCCTGAAACCTGGATCACATAGTGCAAACAATGGTGTTTAATACTCTAAAATGGAGACTAGTATCATCCAAAATGGCTCAGGTAGGTGCTGCTAACCTACAATTTCATGCTGCACAGGGAAGTCAGCGGGAGATAACTTACTGATGGCAAAAACTGTAGCAATAGGACTTGCAGTAAGTGAAGCCTGAGGCAATTTTATCAGCCTGCTTTAACAGCCACTAGAATTTCCGTGCTCATTGAGAACTACCTGGTGCATACGGCATCATGTTCCCCAGAAATCCAGAGGCAAAACTGACCATTGAGAGTTATCCTGTATTATTTTTAGTATTTGCTGAATTGCTGAACGGCTTTGAACTAATCCACGAATGTCAGCTTCTCACAGGAGGCTTGTCATTTTGCTAATATGCCTCAATTCACTTCCAAGCTCCAAAATGAATATATCAAGGAACACAATAAACTACAGACTATTTATGCAAAATTTAAGGAGCCCCAGTTCAAACGTTTGCAACGGGGTGTATTTTTGAACACAATGTGAAAGCGCACACTATGAATGACAACAGCTATTCAACCTCGATGACTACTCAGCTTTATAAAAGAGCATTGTTTTCTGAATACAGAGAAGAAATTAGCAGGTAAAATGAAATCTCCAAGGAAACTATTTATTTATCCTCAGATGAAACAGTTTTAATTTTCCTGGGGGGATCTGTGCATGTGTGGTGGGACATTTAGAACGGGGGTCATTTTGAGCACCAAACCAAAAAACGAGTGTCTATAGAGTCCTACTGAGGGGGAGGTAAGCCTCAGGACAACAGGACAGGGTGCCACGGTATAGATACATAAACACCTGGAAAAAACAATAGCACATGCGTTTTCCTGCATTATTTTAAATCAATTAATATGGTCTGGGAAACTGCTTCACAAGTTTCAGCTCAAAAAAAAGCTTGACTTAAAAAAATTTTTTTTAAAAACCCATGTCTTAACTAGAGTGCCACAGATTCCATGGAATATATATCTGGGAACTTCACATTCTCCTGCCTCTTCTTCCTGTCCACTCTGAGCATCCAAAACCGTGGAGTGGAAACAGAGCGCACTCAACCCTCCATACACTCTACTAAAATTGGACTTGGCTCTTCCACAGTGACAGAAGAGGAAAGAGACCCACATGAAAGGCTCTCGGTTGTCCAAGTCCGAAGCAGTACTGAACACTGCTCAAGTTATCCAATAGGAGAAAAAAGAATCTGAATGATTGAAAATGTAAAATAGTTACATTAGGCCTGCTCCCTCTCAGGGGTGGCTTTTGAAGAATATGAAATGGACTTTTTCAAGGCTAACATATTATTTGTACAGCATAAGCAAATACTTTGTTCTATCGCTTATAGCTTCAGATATAACAAATATATTTTAAAATCAGACATACTCTCTACAGACTTTGTCCTACTAGGTAGAAAGAAAAGAATCATTAGAATAATTCTTGCTATTAGAAGTCAGGACCATTAATCCAGGATTTAACCTGCATCTGAATGCCGCACAGAGAACTTGAACTTTTCTTTGCTTCTCTGTAAAATGGATACACCATTTCCTCACAGGGTAGAAACTTGCCTGAAGACTGAAGTTTGCGTTACCAGCTTCGGATCTAGTGGAGCTTTGTCCAAAGTAAGTCATATTTACACACACATTTCCTATAGAGTGTCATCAACCCCCTCCCCCATTTTCTTTTTAAGGAAGATGAAAGCCACTTTGACAAAAAGAGTACGATAGTCCAACTTTCTAGTATGCAACTACAAAGTACAGACCTCCTTGGCCATTCAAATAGAAAAATAAAATGTACCCAATCTGGTCAAGAGCTACAACTCAGTAAGAGCTGGGCTTGAACAATCCATGTCTCAAGGTAAACATAAAAGTATAATGCCATATATTATGCCATGATAATACAGTCGGCTAGTGCTTTAATGCCACACTGAACGGCTAACTAGAGGCAATAAATTTGTGATGTTTATTGTTTCTGTAAATAAGCAACATGAACATTTTTCTGCACTCATCTTTCTTAACATTACCGGATACATCGCACATCAGACATTTTTAAAACTTCTATTCACAGAAAACAGACATACTTAATGCACAGAAATATATGTTCTATTTAAATGTTTATCATCACACCCCTGCAAATGCTAGGAAAGCAAATGGGGACCCAAAACAACGGTAAAAAAATTAGCATAATGATGTGGAAGTCCACTATGAATTCAATAGCCCATCTGAAGGTTCACTGGCTGAAAACCGTCACTGTCCTACCCCCAAACAATGATGTTGAAAGAATGAAAAAAAAAACCAAAACCAAAAAATGAACAACAAATAGCTCACAATTTGGTACAGGGAAGATTACCTTAATTACTCTAAGGCAATAAAAGGAGTTGGTAATGATTACATACAGTTCTAGAAACTAAGACAGTACTAACAGAGTCAAAATAATAGGTACACTGTGAATGTTACAGGGCACTGTTCTAAGAAACGTCTTACTTGCTTTTCTCTAGATTCACTGTGCAGTACTGGGAAAGTCACCTCAGTTTCATGCATTAGTCACCGATTTGCAGAATTAATACAGTTGTGAGAGCTGACCTGGGCAAACTGGTCTCTTCTGCTGGAGTTTCGAATGCTGGTCTCTGAACTGTTTGTTTGGGTTTTTTCTCTCCCACTTAGACTGCCTGAATAGACACATCTAAAGAGGATGCCAGAGAATGCCTTTTTATGTTCTAGGTTACTGGCATATCATTTAACATGTTATATTAGCAGAAGTTAGAAAAAAAATCAACTTTTTCTTTTTTTAACGACATCGATAATGGGATTATTATGTTTTTCACCCTGCTGTGGACACAAGTCTTTTGAAGATCTTTTTTCCCCTCTTCAATAGACTATTTTGTTATTCTTTGTATGTCCTGCTGTCAGCTGCCAGACTGCTAAATGTCTCTGACTGTGGTTGCTATGCGTTCTGTTTTTAAGAAATGGGTTCAAGTTTTCTCCCCCCCCCCCCCCCCTTTTTTTTTTTTTTTTTTTTTTTAACTTCCCATGGCAAAGACTCATAGAAATTTCTTGGCAACATCTAAATTGCAGAACTTAGGAACAAATTGGTTCCACAGAAGCTCAATCAGCTCCCAAGTAGGAATAAAGCCTTTACCAAGACATAAAGCATGACACAAACCCAAGAGAAATGAGAATCACCAAAAGGAAATGCATTATTTGAGGCAAAAGCAGCTTTGAATTAATACATTATAAAAAGTCTAAGGAAGAAAACAAATGATATGGTGCCTCCTATGACCGTTTGGGAAAAGAAAGGGCTACAGGATACTCAGCTGTTGTGCTGGATTTCAGTTTTTCCTCCCCTTTCTTTCACAGTGCAGCAAGAGTTACCAAAGACTAATTCTGCAGAAAAGTCAGAAACATGCTGGTTTTCCTCTTTCCCCATTAACCATTCCTGCCCAAGATCAAGCACAGGAACCCTTTAGGGACTGCAAGAAAGAGGCACTGTAAAGCAGAATGCAGTAATTACTATTGTAGGGTTCAAGCCTCATTTCTTTAGCATAACATTTATTATATGCTAGACTTTTTTTCAATTTTTACCACCTAAAGCTTTAAATCTAGGGTCAGAAAAGTAAGAAGCAAATTATGGGAAAAGGCAAAAATAATGTAAAAATGAATGTTCTAAGGAACATCTCAAATGCATCTGAAAGAAATGTGGCAGATGTACTTAAAAATTGAGCTACCTTTAATTAGTGTAGGAGTTGTATGGGGAAAAAAATGGAAGTGGTCACAAAAAGAGAAAAAGAATGAACCTCAAATTAAAGAGAAAAGCTAAAATGGACCCAACACAGAATCCAAGTTTGGGAGGTCAGTGATCTGAAGACAAACTAACAAAAACTTGCTAAAAAACCCAATCACCAATACATGTAACCCTGAATGTCTACAAATATTTTAACAAATTTTTTTTTTCCCAATATTAAACACATTTGAAAACACATATAAAAGCAACTGTAGGCTGCAGAACATCAATTCTGCATATCCTTTGGTGAAATGAGGGGGATTTATTCCACCCCTCACTAGCTTTCCTTCCTTCCTTCAGCCTCTCCCCGTCAGTATATCAGTAGTTGCCAACTTACGGGTCTTAGCCTTATTACTTCTCCAGAATAATAAATACCTGACTGGCTTTTTCTTTCCCTTCTCTCCCACTTGTGTAGGTTACTCTCGCATCTAGCTGAATAGCTAGCTCTTGGCTGTGGGTGTTTCTGGCTGCTTTCTGTTTTGGACTCATCTGCTCCATTTCCTGATTCCTGGTTTGAAAGAACCTTCTGTTCCACCGAGGGGAAAATAGCCCTCTAATCCCAGGCTGAAATGCCATGCCTATTGTATGAATTTACAGCCAGCCTCCATATAGATAGCATCCTTCCCTTTCAGCTCTCTTAGCTGACTATCTGTTCAGCGAAGTTGGCTACTTGGCAGCAAGCTATAGAAACTTTCCTTCTCCCCTTCTGGGAGCCAGCACAGTACCTAGCTAGGGTGGCAGCTCTCTGATTTCAGTTTGTGATATTAATGTAGTGACAGTTTATACAGTTGTTGGCTAAATTCTGCCCTACTGTGATACATAAATAGTCTCAAAACAAAAATAAAAAAAATTCAAATTCCCACCCACTAACTACACTGCTAGCTTTCCTTTTGCTGGTGGAGTGACTGACACGTTCCTGGAAGACATCCAAGTCTTCCCTCCCTTCACCTGCAATTTCTTACGAATCCTTATAATCCTTTTAACATATCCTTTTTGTTTTCCAGTACCGCAACTTCAGGAATGGTTCACATCAATGTTTTGAAATAATCTTTGCCTTCTCAGATACCCGTGACAATTAGAAGCCAAGTTTTCTGTAGTACTTCTGCACGCAAAGTTATTACTGTAATTCCAACACAAGGTACTTGGTATCAAGCTGCCATATTTTTCAGAGGCAGCTTTTCCTTCACCATCTCTCAATGATATAGAAAGGTACACCTCAAGGCTGCTGGGCAGTGCGGTCCTTTGCACTCCGTTCTGTGCTTACATTCCTTTTCTAAACAACCTGTATTTCCTGAAATGACAGATAAAATCCAGTACTTGCACAGAGAAGTAAGAGCAAAAGTGGGGCTTTTCCACCTCAAACACTGATTTGTGTAGTGCACAACGTGTGCTGCTAAAAGCAATTTATAAATTTTCAAGAAAAGAATTAATTCATGGGATATTTCTAAGGCATCTCTTATATATTTAAGGCATCTTTAACCACAGCCTACCTATGGGCCATCTTTGTTACTAAACTTTACTGAGGTTAAAGCTGTCCTCCAAACTAAACTTGCTGAACTAATCCAAATTAATTATCATCTTTATAACGAGAAGGAGCAGGGACGTATTATTTGGTTTTCAAGATGTGTCATCTCCTAGTGAAAGAACGAAGCAGAGCATGCATACTTAAGTACGGTGTTTAAAGGGTCTGATGCTGCTGGATGACCTTCAAGCCTGAGACTTTGGTGTCAGCTTAGTGCTAAAGGAATGTCAGACAATAAAATCCTCCTTTGGTTCTGTACTAAGAGGTCCTCAGCCTCAAGCAAAATCAATTCTTCTGACAGATAATCAGTAGAGACATACAATACTACAACAAACTTTTTCTAATAACATTCAAGAAAAGCAGCTTGCCATATAAAGTGAACTACAAACAAGTACCTGTACACAAGCTATTACTGGTTATTGTGATCTAATGCATATGCAAAACTTTTAAAAGTGTACTGGTCTGCAAATATTAGAGGTTTCCATTTTTGCTTACGTGTGTCTGTCACAATAAATACACCTCACAGTGTTTATTTGGAAAATAGTTATGAAGAGTACTAAATCTTAGTAAAGGGTAGACAGCGCAATTAAGCATTTCTCACTTCCTCATGCCATTGCGTACATCAATTGAATGTCTCAGCAATGTTCTGACATTTGTTTTCACCTTTAAATGTTTTAGGGATTGTGTTTTGGGTTTTTTTTCCCATTTCAAATAAACACTTCAACTTGAAGCTACCTTTTATATCAAGCATATTTGAAATGTTTTGAAATATTACTTCAGAAAAGTGAGGGGGAAAATAAGCTTTTCCTCAGGCAAAAGTGTCAGGAAAAAATGATTTTCTGACTATTTTTGCTAAAATACTTTATTGGCACTACACGTATGATGTGCTGAATTATGTATAAATAAAAAAATCATAAAGGGTATACATGAAACCTAAAGAATGAATTTAGGCAGCCACATCCATGCTACTAACTATTGCTTGTGTTCACCTCAGTACAACTCCATTCAAAAAACCAAAACAAGAATAAGCAGACTTGTACCATGCATTTTCTTTGGGAAAGTTTGCCAAAATTATTTTCAAGGTTCTGCTCTCTGTAGTGGGGCCTTAGTTCCACTGAAGCCACTATTTACTGGTTAAAGACTGTGAGAAAGCCTACTATATAGCGACTGATTCAGAATTAAGTATCAAGCTGGTGATGGTGTCTAATAAAAACTTTAATTCATTGGATGATAACACATAAGAAGGTAAAACTCAATGTGGTATGAGCCTCATGATTACTGTAGCCCACAAAGAAGAAAAGCACTTGTCTTTCTGCAGAAAATGAATTCAGAATAGTCTCATTCTAATTAAAAAGCAGATTTGAAGACAATATTTAGTAAGTAGAAAAAATACTGTGAGAAAATATCTATATAAAGTATTAGTTTTAATATGTACCAATAAATAATACCAGGGCATGAGAACAAATCCTACTGTGTGTACCCACGTGATGCCAGCAGAAAACAAAAGGGCACACGCTTTCAGAAAATGTAATGTTAATAATTTACTCTTGTAGAACCTGACCTGCTCATGCTATTTCCATTTATATTTACTTCCATTCTATAAAGGGTTCTTTATATGTTACCAGGTAGACATCCACCACTGATAAATGACAGAAATGACTGCTTTACAAAACACGAACATCCCCCCCCCCCAGCATCTCCTGAAAGTTTCAACTTGAAAAGAAGAATTTTCAAAGCAGGAGCTCTGGGCTTTTTTGTGCCACTTTGTTTTTTAGAACCTTTCAGGGCTGTTACCTGTATGTACAAGTGACAGATTTAGCTCTCAAGCAAAAAAAAAAAAAGGGAACAGCATTCAAAGAGTACATGGGATATTCAGTATGCATGAACATCCATACAAGACTTTGACCCAACGCTCAAGTATTCTTTTGAAAATATGGCCCTCTGACTAGAATCCAGACAGATTTCTTCAAGAAAAGCAAATGACTGAAAGGATGCACATAACAATACTACGTACTTTTTTAAATTCTCCGGAAAAAAGTTAAAAATTTAAAAGAAGTTCTAGATTAATCAGATTAAAATTGTTTCCAAATTGAGCTATAAGAAAACTGTTTAAAAAGCTGTTCCCTTTCTTTCGGTGAATTGTTTCATTTCTGATTCAAACTTTAAGCTTTCTTTCAAACAGTGCAAGAATATTCAAAACCAAATCAGTACAATTTAAGACAATGAGAGTTCTAAATTGAAAATTTTAAAATGTCGTCTTTTCCTCTTGAAGTCCACTTTGACACAAACAACGTAGCTGATCTTAGAAAAAGCAAAAGTTATAAGCAGTTACCCACTGAAGGGTATTTTTTATATTCCTCCATCTTGACCTCTCAGCACAGTCCCCTAGCTGAGTATGGCAACATGCTTTCAAAAGACAAGCCTGGAAACTAAAATTCTCAGCCACCTTTGCTATTAATAATCATTGAGTCTACAGAAACAGTGGTCTCATGGTATGATTTTTGCCGTAAAGTCAAGCTATTTCTAAGTCTGTCTCACAGGAATGACAAACTTGACAACTTTATGCCTCCTAACAACTTCCTCTAAGCTTATAAGAAGAGGGAGGATGGTATACTGAATGTGATTTATCTAAACTCGGAGTATCTGTTCTTAACCGTTACTTAGCTAACGTTTGCCATTTACTTCATACCTGAATAAGGGATTGCAAAACACTATGTTTTTCAACTGCATAACTGGCGCCACAAATTACATCATAGGTTACTACCGCTAAACTGGGATCAATTTACAAAACATCCTAATGTACCAAGTTTTTTGGTTTCTTTCCCTCCCCCTTGTTTTTTCTTTGTGGGGTTTTTTTTTGGTTAGGGAAAAGTAACCACAAATGTGCTCCTGCTCATCTCTGCTGTAGTTCTTTAGCTGAAATAACACTGATCAGAAGTTTTCTTACCAGTTTCAGCATATCAGCATTTCAATTCTTGACATTGCTAAGAATGGAATCCCCAAACACGGATACAACAGCAGTATTTCTACAAACCTTTCAGGTGTCAGATGTGCTAATCATTTCATTTGCATGTTCACAGGTGAGCCAAAATACTTAGGCTTTTACCCATGCAAGCCACCTCACTGAACTTTCAATATCCTTCAGAGCTCTTTGTGCTCTTCATAGGCATAATATTATTTGCACCTTTGAAGATATCTGAGCTGTACGCATAACTAAAAAGAAACCAAATCAAATTTGTACAGGCTACAATTCTTACAACCAATAAAAAGAGGTCTCAGTTGATATCAACATAAGCGTTTTTTTTTAGACTAGATACATATGCAGTGCTGCAAATACCTGAAAAAATGACTATGGACTTTTGAATGAAAGAATATGCCCAGTCAAGTTGTCCAGTCAAAACTTAGAAAGCATGCACCATCTAGATGGCTAAGAAGAATCTCAGTCCTCAGTAGCTCTTAAGCATATGAAATTACCTGGGATAAGTCTTGGAAAGAGAACAGTTGTTTGTTTGGGGTTTTGGGGTTTTTTTCCTTATATAACTGTATTAATTTTATAGCATAAACGCTATATTGTAAGTAACTGGGTGTAATAATTCTTGTCTTAAAACCTGTCTAAATTAAGAGAATTGTGGAATACCGTTTCCTAAATAAATATTCTGTTTCAATGTTATGTCCTTAAAGTCTAATATTAGAAAATACTACTTTCTGATAGAAATATAGTAAGTACTTGTTAATGTTTTTTGAGGGAGGGTTGGGGGGGCACATACACAAATACTCCTCAAATTCTTAATTTTCACTCCTCTCTCCCTGTTTTGTTTTTTTTTTTAAACTAAATTACATGCAGGGGTGTGTGGGCACCCAGCTTTAAAATACAATCCTGCAAGCAACCATCAATACTACATTCTTCCCAAAACATGAAGCAGAAAAAAAAAATCCATTTACTTTCACCATTAGAATCCTGAGAAAAGAAAGAAGTTACAGCTGCTAGAACAAATCATCTATAGCAATAATCGCAATTATAGTTAATCTGTTTTCTACTGCACAAATGAAAACAGCAGATTTCAGCTGCTTTTACCAGATTCAGCTGCTCTAGATCAGATTAGATCCAGAAAAAGGTAGGATAAGGTGTTAGGTGCTAATTGTTAAGTGACACACACACACAAACACACAAGTAATTTTACTCCTGTAGGCCATCTCCCATCTTGGAAGGTTTTTATTTGTTTTTTAGAGTAGTAATCAAAATATTCAGAATAAAGGATTCACTTGAATACATTCCTTAATTCCAGGGACAAAGTATATGCTGGTTTGCAGGTTTTCAAAGATTGCCTAAATAAAACTAAGAAAAACTTTATCATAATGGTCATATAAAAAATGTTTCAACTACTGATGTGGAAACAGGCAATAAAGTCTGGGCAAATCTGATTGCTTCATATGCCATACATGGACAAGAGCATTGTTCAAACAGACAACTTAAACACAAAGTTTACAGCCAGCACAGTTCAGTGCTATTTTACAGTACTGAAGTTTTCTGATCAACTCCGTCAAGTTTGTGTGTGTGTCCCTAAAAGCAAACAATCTCAGCTGAACAGATCAGCTAACTCCTGGAGGTTTTACAGAAACTGAAGTATCATACCACACTTTGTAAATGAGTACATCTTGTAAGCAAAGGTTGTAAGGACGTGGAAGGTGACATCTAGGTGTTCACACTGGCCAATTTTACCAAACGTTTTGGACTCCGATGATGCATTAGAGTAACATGCTCTCACGGAACTTTCTGCTGCGATCTGTTAGTGTAACACATCACCAAACAGCTGTCACTAATATGATTTATTACTAGTTAATGTGGAAGACATGCCAGGGACATCGTCCAAATGCTTACTACAGTTTTGTATCAAATGATCTTAAGATTAATATTTCCAGTAAGGGAGAAAGAATCTTGACTAAAGAAATGAAAAATTTAGGCAGCAAACATCTAAACACATATGAACATCGCTCTCAAACAAGGTCTGCAGCCTTATAACGTCCAGGACAATGACATTTTGAGAATTTCTGGTTTACGATTCTGAAAGAACAAGACTCATCAACAGCTTCCTGTCAGGTTCTGGCTACTTGTGTCAGTTAAGTGGCTAGCTCTTGAAATGCAATCTGCATTTTACTATCTGTTTAATTTGCCTTATCTCACACAGAGCAAAATATTTCTTTTTCCAAATATAGTGATAGCCAAAAAATAAGGAAGAAGGATTTTCTTTTCAAACATTTTCTTGGAACAGTTTTTCCTGTATCTTGCATATTTCCATTTTAATCCTGATGTTGCTGAGTTGTGCTGAATATTTCATTTATGCTAACCTGTCACTTATTTTTTTACCCCCATCTATATAGGTATGAATATTTATGAATGCAGCCATGGCTGACCTGCAGCTTGTATCATCTGAAAAACATATGCACACTGGTCACATGGGATGAGAAGGGAGGAAGACTAGAATTTGTTTTTCCATCTTTTGAACACAAAATAAGCACTATGCATAAGAACTGCCTGAATGGCAAGGAACATGCTGTTCCTTATAGTAATTATTTTAAGCATCCCACCTAGAGGCTCAGAAAATTCTCAGTCATTTCCAAGCTCTGCATGGGCACAGTAAAAAGAAAAGGAGGAAAAAGGACATGGCAACAAATAGGCACACACTGATAGAACAACGGTGTTGCTCAAGTCCACATCAAGGGACCAAAAGATCTCCATGAGTACTTTTAGTTTCTTCCTCTTAAGTATTTCTTGAAAATGGAGGACAGTAATATATAATCAATAACTCAATACGCATCACTTCCAGCCTCCACAGCAGGAGACCTACCATCAGAAGTTTATGAAGACCAAGGGCTATTTGGCATGAAATGAGTGTCCTTCCTGCTGGTATTTCAAAGGGCAAATATTCAGAACATCCTATGTGCTGGAGAGAAATTAATTCTTGAAAAATTCCCCAGCCTCCTTTGATTGGTTCCAGCTTGTGCCTAAGCGAAGCATACACAAAACCTTGAAGAAATATTGTTAGCATCTGGGAGACAAAGTGCTTTTTCTGAAGGTCAAGTCCTTTAAGGAAGCATACTCCTAAAATCTTCTGTGTTCATTTCCTTTGGATCATCGCAAGTTGTACATTTTAAACTCAATATTCCTACCCAGAACACTTACAAATCTTAGAATGGGAATAAAGGATGAAATCCAGGTCACAGTGAAATCACTGGGTCTGTAAACTTCCAGAATTCACCCCCCCCCCAAACACTCCCCTTGCCGGAACACAAATAACCTACATCTTTCACACTCCCTATTTCCCCCTCTTCTTTGAAACGAAAGTGTAATGAATAGTGTATGTAAAATACTGTTATGGGATATTGATTTACTAAGTTTTTGATGAACACAAACTCACTATGACCCACTGAGTAAAATATGTGGGATATGTTACAGAACTTCTTTCAATGAGCAAAAACTTGTAATACATCTCTAAACGATTCAGAGAAACGACTTGTAGCAAACCTATTAAGTCCTGTAACACAACTCTCCAAGAACAGCATGTTTCCCCACAGAATAGCTTTTGGTTCTTTATACAATCTACTCTGAAGTATCTCAGTGAAGACTGAGACAGGGCTTTTACAAATACCTTTGGGAAAGTGCTTCACTACATAATCTATTCTCACTGTCAATCATTTTTTTCCTAATACTCAGCCAATCTGAATTTTCACGTTAGTAATCCCATCACATTACTCCCCTTGTGCTTCTGTGCTTTAGCACTTATACTCTTCAAATATTTATAGTTATTGTTAAGAAAAAACCCAGACGTTTTCCCTCAGCATATCAGTTTTTGTGCTTGAATGCTGTCGGTCTCCCTTGGAGCACTGTATTTCTTTGCACATTCCAAATAACCATCAGAGAAATTAATATTTGTTGTTGCTGGAAAAAATAGCCCATACAGAAAACTCCTTTTCCCCCTCACATGCTTTCCTATGAACAGCACCCCCTCTTTTTTTATTTTTTTGGGTTTTTTTTAATCTGCTGTTACATTATCAAAAAGGCTTTATGGAACTGAGTTTTCCAATTAAGGAAAGCAACAGTTTCCAGCCAGATATTTTACAGGGAAAAAACCCACCCATATATAATTATTTTGGATACCTGGTCCTAACCACAAATGATTACTATCAAACACACTGTATTAACAAAACACAACATATAATGAAAGTATCTTGGAGGTCAGGTACGCTTTGATGATCTTTCCATTCTGATTTCAAAAGCTTCAGAACAGGTGCCTTAAAAAGGAAAAATAACCTTTCTTTCCCTCTCTCTTTCTTCATTATTGCCTCTTAACTTCATTAGAGGCGCAAACTCAGAAAATCATATCCTGCACCTTTCACACTTCAGAGATTGTCTATCACGATACAGTTAGTTCACAACACAAATTTAAATTCCTTTATGATAAGCAACATTTTCTCCTCTCCTAGACTTTCTCCAATTCGCTTTCCATAGAATTATAGAATAGTCCAGGTTGGAAGGGACCTCAGAAGATCATCTGGTCTAACTTTCATGAGAAAGGGAGCCTAGGTGAGACTATCTAGGCACCCTGTCCAATTGCGTCTTGAAAACCTCCAGCAATGGGGACCCCACCATGTCCCTGGGGAGGTTGTTCCACTGATTGATTGTTCTCATTGTACAAAATCTCTTCCTTAGATCAAAATAAAACGTCTCCTGGTGCAAATTGCACCCGTTGCTCCTTGTCTTCTCCATGTTGCTCCTTGTGAAGAAAGAGCCTCTGTCCTCTTTGTAGCCACTCTTTTAAGTACTGGAATACTGTGATGAGGTCCCCCCCGAGCCTTCTCTTCTCCAGGGGGAAAAGAACCTGCGCTCCCTTCACAGTCTTTTCTCATAGGACAAACCCTCCAGCCCTTTTAATCACCTTCACAGCCCTCCTTTGGACCCTCGCCAGTCTTCCCACCTCTTTTTTGAGTTTTGCAGACCAGAACTGGGCACAGTATTCCAGGTGCAGCCTGATGAGTGCTGAGTAGAGCAGGATAATTACCCTCTCTCTGCTAGTAATACCCTTGTGGACACAGCCCAGGACCTGATTTGCCTTTACTGCTGCAGCAGCACACTACTGACTCACGTTCAGGTGGTTGTCCATCAGGACGCCCGTGTCCCTTTCGGCAAGGCTGCTCCCCAGCCATACAGAGCCTAGCCTGCACTGGGCTCTTTGGTTTTGTCATCCTAGGTACAGGACTTTACACTTGGCTTTGTTAAACTTCATACTCTTCTTGCTAGCCCAACTCTTCCAGCCTGTCCAGGCCTCTCTGGAAGATGGCTCTCCCTTCTGACATGTCCACGTCACCACCCAGTTCAGTGTCATCAGCACACTTAGTGAGAATCCTTTCAATCCCATCATCTAGGTCATTTATGAAGATGTTGAACAGTGTGGGGCCCAGTATCGATCCCTGGGAGACCCCCACTTGTGACAGGCTGCCAACCTGACTGAAAACCATTGATTACCACCCTCTGAGTGTGACCTGTTAGCCAATTTCCTACCCATCTCACAGACCACCCATCCAATCTGTCTTGACAGTTGGTCTAGGAGAGGGCTGTGGGAAACAACGTGTAAGGCATTGCAGAAGTCCAGGTAAACAGTACCATCCACTGTTGTGTTGCAGAAGGTGATCAGGTTAGTTCCTAGGTTTTGCTTAATTTTATTTCTCATCTGCTTTCTGTATGCTCCTACACACCTCATTCAGGTTAATATTTCTTTATTAAACTTCAGGAGAACTTGGTAGTCATCTCTGTAAAAACTGTTGTGAGACTACACATTCGTGTGCCTCTCCCCCCTTCATAACTGTTGTGTTTGGTTTCATGTTTCAAGTACTTATATCGACAGTCAGTTGAAGAGACTTAACGATTCTTGACCTGTGATCTAACTTTGAGTTTGAGCTTCCCCATTAAAGCTGCTTTAAATATTGACCTTTCATATAATTTCCCTTCAGGACGACTGAGGTATTCCAAAGGCTCATCTATTTCTAACCCAAACTCTCCTTTTTAAAACCTGCAGAAAAACACACTGTGCTCTTCATCATTCTAGCAAAGTAAGCCGATGTTCCTTTTGGATTTTAACACTATTTTTTCCCCTGTTCTTTACTCAATGTAGTTATTTTCTGTTCATCCTGAAACTTATATCTGTAAATTGATCAGTAAATTACATTCCTTACTAACAGGAACCCACTTTTTGATCACTAATGATATAGTTCTCCAATTTTCCCCATTTTCACTTACTTCCTTTCATGTCAGCAAGAAATGGACTCAGGATGTCTCTTCTGGGATCCTCTGCTTTCCATTTAGTGAATCTGACTTCTCTGTAACTTATGAATTTCATTGCTAAGTTGCTGAAAGTGCTACTCAACAGAGATGTATGTAGTTAAAGATCTCCCGTGAGCATCTTTTGATACAGAATATGTTCAGCAGAGACAATTTTTTCAGCACCACTTGAAACATGCCTAATGTTAGTCTGCTTTGTTTGTATTTCTTCACTGGAAAATTATTCAGTTGTTTCCTAGCACTGTAAGTGTTTTTAAGTATCATGCCAACCCATTTACTCGTTCCATTTCCATTTGTCCTATATAAATTATGTTACACTAATCTATACCAATGTCCATTTAAAAAATTACCTCATTAAGGTCATCTGAACCCACTTTCATAGGAAACTTGCTTGCTCTTTCTGGGCATTTTCTGTATGTAGAGCAAAAGGTGCTTCATGGCTCTTAACACTTTTTTTCAGAATACCACCTTCTCATTTTTACTGTGATAGTGAATGTACATGTCAAGTTATCTGAATTAAGTAACGTTTCCTTTACTGTATTTCTTGGCTACTTTAAATACCACTTAACAAGCCACACAGGATTTGAATTCAGGAAGCAAGTAACACACATACTCACAAATTTTCATACTCATGGTATTAATTTATATTTAGTTACTCTAATTATACTGAAAGATCTCAAAGTGCAATAAAAACTTAATAAATAAATGTGCCATTCAACATAGTCTGACCATAGCTAGCCCAAAGCTGATGGGATTTTTGTTTCAGTCAGATTTTTTTGAAGTATCAATCTGTAAGATTTTTCCACAGTAAAGTCTTGACATAGCTCCTATTAAGGTCAGTGGGAGTTAGTGACAATTACATCAGACTATGAATCAGGACTAGTTAGATAGAGATCTATATATTAATCAATCTAGAAGATGCAGGTGAAAAAAACACTGAGGTGTAACAGCTGAATTTTGAATGTGCATACTTAAAAGCCAGTAGTTAAAATATTGCAGCACGCACCCAAATATTCTACTTTCTTTTTATATTAGTGTTTATCATGTCACTCTTCAGGAAACACAGATGTATTCTGGACAGAAATTGGAGCCTTCTAATTTAAAAGAAACTTGAATAGTCTAAGTAACTCAGAAAAAAATCTTGAAGGCTGCTGGTGGATTATCAGCTAAATATTAACATTTGGTAATGCAATCTGCACAGAAGAATATAAAACTCTAAAAATAGGGAGAACGAAGGATGAAAAAAGTTAGAGAACGTACAGAGAAGATCAGCAAGAGTGACTGAAAGGCTGGAAAACATACTACATAGAAAAATACAAAAGATACAGAACGTTTGATTTAACAATGAGGTGGGCAACTGTCACAGTTCAAAAGTATCTATGTGAAGGGGAAAAACAATGTAGGTAACAGAGGGCCCAAACACAAAGGGAAATAAACTGAAAGTAGATTAATTCAGGTGTGAAGGTATGTACTTATATCAGGGAGGCCATTTAACCACTAGAAGTATTGCCTGTGAAATGTGGTAGATTCTGTGTTGCTCTTTTTTTTTTAAACCAGTGGAATAGTAAAAACAGTACAGTGGCTACTGCATTTGAGAAAAATTACTTCATCTAAACCCAATGACCTATTTTATACAGGAAGCCACGTTAGATTATCAGTGTTCCCTGGAAACTGTGACAGTTTCGATTAATAGAAGATTACAGAATAGGGACAATCTTAAAGACTATGAGTGTCAAACTTCTAGTTAAATTTAATACAGATATAAATGGGTCAAACATAGCTACAGATGTCACCACACTTGCTTAATGTTAGCTGAATAAATCACTGCTGCCTACTCAAAACCCCTGCATTCTTCTGCCAATAACAAGATAATCTACTGCTTCATAAGAGCTGTGGCTTCAGCCATCCAAGAATTTCATAGCATTTTGCAGCCTGGAATTATCCTTGCATGTGACACACTGTATGTATCAGTAGAAAAGGAGCCATAGAGAATCAAGTGTTACAAAGCCTCAGGTCAGGAAACAGGCTGCATCCAACACTCTGCAAAGGCACACAAAGACTTCACGACTGCCTTGCAAACCAACTTAACGATTACACATGGAAATTTCAGGGATAGTATCCAGATACGTAGGTTTCAGATTCCTCATGACCATAATGCCTCCTTAAAACATGAGCACCTCGTTCATGTACCACAAAAGAGATAATGCTCCCTCTACTTAATTACTGAGATGCTCTTTGATTGCATTGTAATGAAGGCAGTTTTGGTTTTGCACTGTTGAGATCAATGGAAGCTTCTCCATTTTTTGAGTGGTGGCAGGGTCAACCCCAATAAAAAAAAATAATCAAGTAATGCATTACAGAAATAATGGCAATAATATAATTGATTCTAATGGAAGGTAGATGGATGATATAAGTCAGGTTACAACTTTTATTGATAAACAATGAATTATTCCTGGGCATATATCCATAGAGACTCTGCTTATCCTCCGCTAAAGCTCAAAGTCTGCCAGCCAGCAATCAAATTTTCTTGCAAATGATTTGCTCTTGCTAATACTAGATTCCGACATTTGCAATATAAAACAACCAGTATCAGTGTGCAAGCTTTCCAGCTTTTTTAAAAATTGCAACAGAAGCCTTCTTTGAAAACCCAACATCCTCCAATTCAGACTTTCTGAATTCTTCCCGATTCCTGTAGGCGACTCAATTGACTCAATGAAAGTGGGCAACAGTGAAAACTACTCAATGTTAATGTACCCCAGGTTCTGCAAAGGCCTGCATCCTACAGACCAAATGGACAGACTGCTTTCTTGAGAAAATTTGTGGGGTTTTGGGGTTGTTTGGTTTTTTTCCATGGGTGACAATCTATATCCAGTAACCTCTTTCACATTTAAATTGTAAGTGACCATACAAGCACTAATACATGGAGAAACCTTTCATTCTATAGTATCACAGTCCTCTGGGAGAAAGTTCTGAGCAAGGAACTAAAATGGGACAATCTACTCTCAGATCTGTAGCAAAGTCTGGATTTGTACACTCACTTTTTCACTACATTAAGTACATCTGTGGAATTACAAAAAATGATTATTATATAAGAACAAGAATAAAGTTCTGTTGCTACTGTTTTTCATCTGTGTTGAAAAAGCAACCACAATCAATTACAACAAATGGTTAGAGAGAGAAAATAAAACAGCAATTAACAACTAGAGTTGGAGTAGTTCCACTCCCAATAAACCAAAACAGTGGAAAGTTGAACAATTGATTTTTAGGGAACATCTACCTAGTCTTGACAGATCTCTCTTTTCATTCATTTGCAATGATATAGCTCTATCCACCACATACTAAAAACAAATACACATATAATCAGGTGTTTTATAACCTGAACCAATATTTTTGTAGCATCACCTTTGGCATATAACAGCTTGCAGAACTAGTGCCAACAATAAACTGCATCAAAGCCTTAATTCTTGCTGGGGCACAAGATAATCTTTTTGAAGATATTCACTCCCTTAGCAAAGCAGCTACCACATTAGGTCCTGCTGCACAGTATCAGAACAAACTTCCAGATTTTTCTATAGAGCATGCGTATTCCAGACTTGTGCATAAAGCATCCTGTATTTAAATAAAATCGGTTGTGCCTTTACACACAAAGCCTGTTAATAATCATAGATATTATTTATTTCAGTAGTATTTGTACAGAAATAGCAGTGTTTATATAAAACTAACTCTGTGACCAAGATCTAAATACGAAAAGTCATAATAAAAGTCAGGAGGTCTAGTGTTCATATCAAAAGGGTACCAGATTCATTTATGCATTTATTGTGCATTTGGACTATTCCAACTGTGTTCTTTGTAATTTCTATGACAGTAGTACATAGTCGAAACACCTAAAATGAATTCTTTTTAAAAAGTAAATATTAAATTTAAGAATTTTAAATAAAACATTAAAAATAGTAGGGGCATGTTTATAATCATGCTGTACATATACATGGAACTCTTAAAAACCCCTCTGTTAAAGCTGACAAACAGTTTCTATCCTGGTATATTTTTTATTTTTTTTTTAATAAGCTCTGACATTTTTCTCGGTGCTTGCTCTTGCTATAAACTTTACACATTCATCCGAGAAATCCCTGGAAGTAGGCAATTCCTTTGTCTTTGGTCCATATCTAGCCAGTTATAAAGCATTAACAATTTCGAATTTGGCAGACTGCTAAACTAGTAAGTGAATGAATATTCTGCAGGCCTGATTCCATGCCACAGCTGAAAGATCAACAGCAATAGCTTGCAGCAACAATGCCTGCAAGTTACTACTTTTGTAGCAAGAATTCAGGAAGGAAAAGCCAATACCACAAAGTAAAGCCAGCAATGCTGAACTAGTTCCCATGCCATATTCTTCCTCACAAAGCCCCAGATGCCTCCTCCTTCCTCCTGCAGGTATTATATGGAACAGGAGCACCCCAAAACCTGGAGTGTAAGGAGGGAAAAGAATTCAAGGAAAAATGGAATGATAATGAATAGTCTGTGCAGGCCAAATAAACTTCTTAACATATCCTTTTGGTACTCTACAGCAGCAACTTCTTCCGTACTATTGACAACCGCCTTCTACTGCTACCAGCTCTAAGTCTTTGGACAAACGGCAAGGAATGACTGGCTAATGATGCATAATTACAGTAGGCTGTGGAGGGGAATGGGTCATTATACTTACATAGAACGCACTTTTCCTCACTTTTTCCCAAGGAAAAAAATAAATCATTAAGAATGTTACATCTAAGACAACAAGCAAAAATGTTACATCGAAAGATTTTGTTTAGGTTAGCAAAAGAAATACATCTGAATCGGGAAATTCCACATTTACAGTTTCTAAAGTGAACTTTTTGCCATCCAATGCATGACATAGTCTTTTATGACTATCATATATATAAAGACCCTTCATCCGCTACACAGACCATATTTACAAAAGAAACAATGGTAAATTTGGCAGTTCTTCACCCTTAAAGGTCTACCTTTCCATCCTCAATAAGTTTTCTTTTAATGGAAGTTATTAGTGACCCAGGAAGGCTTTATGTGCCAAATATTAGATGTTATGTGCAGCATACGAGACATTTAAAGGCATAATCCCTACTACTCATTTGTGTATCCCATTCGTAGCTTTGGATGGATGTATAACAGCACAGATATTTCTATCTGGAAGGCAGCTCTAACGTAGTCTAGGAAATATGAATGACTTCTGCCTATGTGAATATAACATCCATCCTACATAATTAGCTACCATTATGCTTTGCATACATATCTAAGGAGAGCCATATGGTCATCAGATGAAGGCGTTATTGACAAAAATGTCACTGTTATGAAAAAGAACTGCCATGCTTTATTCTCTATCTGTAAGAACTTGAACTCTTTAACATCTGTTAATCTTTCAGGACATGTTTGAAAATGTACTCTTCACATAAACTTATGATCAATGAAAAGCAACATCTTTAAAATATGAGACTCTACTTGTTTTCACTGAAATAAACAACTCCATTGATTAGATAAAACTACATCTTTCCCTCTCTTCTAAATAGACATACAGTGAAATCATAACTAGGCACATTTAGAAAAAATTAGTGCCAAAACCCAGGAGTTTTAACAGGAAATAGTTCAGATATTCTGTCTGCTGATAAAGCTTTGCTCTTCCCCCCGCTCCAACTGAGGAAACTATGCTACATGCAACTTTGATTCCAAGAATGTTAAAAAGCAGAATAATGTCACAGAGGCCCCTCTCTTCTTATGTTAACTTAGATCAAGAGTTACCTTGTGAGAGACAGTAGAGTTTCACTGACACAAATCTGATTTGAATTAGAATTACTATTTGCATTTTAGTATTTATTTATTCTTCATTAGCTACAGATGCAAATATTATTAAAAAGCTTCAGACTAGATCTTCACTTCTATTCCACTATATATTTAACTCTACTGAACTTCTTGTCATTGGATACGCCAAATCCAATGAAGCGCAATATACACTAATTGCCTTCCAATTAACAAAGGTGTTTTTTTCCCTTCATTTTTCGCCACGGTAAGGTTAAAATGCTTCCCTTGGAGATACTCAAGTGGAGTACACTAGTTAGCCCTGGCAAGTAAATATCGCTGGAAAAGCTAGATACTGTTCATACTACAACTCCATGCTAAAAGTTGCTCAAAACAGCCTGAGATTTCACTCTATTAACTATAGAACAATGGAAAATGCACAAATACCACCATCCCTGAACATTTTCAATAAGACTATCCCAGAGCGATAGCTGGTCTATATGCCAAACTACTTAATTAGCAAATTCAAAATTAATGTATCCATCTGTTATAATGTGCAAACCCCAGGTAGCTCTGCGCATTCATTTTCACAATTCAATCCAGTGCCAACTTTCTAATCGGTCTGCTCTGTCCACTATGTTGAATGATGACAATAAACCAAAAACAAAATAGAATATTGAACTCTGTGTCTCAGGATATATGAATTCCTGTATAAACCAATAAAATATTATGCCGGAAGGCTTTGTAAAGGATTAGTAGCATCTGTAGAGTACGAACTAAAACACTTCCATATTTTCTGGTGTTTTACAATGAGTAAGAAAGCATTCAATAGGTAGGTTTTACTATCATCTCCAAGGTTACTCTCAGAAAAAAGTACTGCACTGATTGGAAAGAATACTTAAAAGGACCATGATTCTACATGAATTTACGTAACTCTGGGGAAGGAGGGACAGTTCCAATAGATCTTCATTCCTTTTTCTACTTCTTTAAATAAATGATTTGTATTTTTTTTCACAGGGACTTTAAGGCTTTGTGAAGTAATTATCAGAGGTTAAATGCATAGAAGAATAAAAGAAATAAAAGCTACTTTATTCATAGCATTCATGTTCCTCAAATCAGGAAGCCAGAAATGCCACAGAAAGTAGTTCTCTCCTAAAAAAAAGAAAAAAAAAAGAAAAAAGAAAAAAAAAAGAAAAAAAGAAAAAAAAAGAAAAAAGATTACTGAAATGACTTAGCTAAGGTATCCTGCTCTTACTGAAGGACAGAATGAGTTACAATCTTCAGTTCATTGGGGGTGTGTGTGTGTGTGTGTGTGTGTGTGTGTGGAAATTACTAATCAGAGCACACCTACGCTTATCATGTGTTTTCAAAAATCCTGTAATTTCACTTGAAATTACAATTTTAATTTTTCTTTTGTTCCTTTTCTTTCATCTTCAGTATGATATCCAACATAATAACAAAAAAGGGAAAGGAAAAAGACACAAGCCATCTTCCCGCTGTGTTCTGAAGGCTCCACACTTGACATACACATTGAAAATCACTGTTTTCTCTCAAATGCTTTTCTTTGTAAACAGGCCTCACTACAAAAGGTGAATTTTTAGTTCCATACAGATAACTTAAAAAATCAGCTAATTTGTATACCATCCCTATACCACACTACTCTTTACTAAAGAGTGATTTTTCCTTGTAAAATGACATAATTTACATTTTTGCTAGGTTTTAAAATAATGTGTTTAAAATCTCATATGTGCTTCAATTTGGTCTGATGTAAACTAAAAATTGCTTTTATTTAGGTGATATTTTGACTAGCATCTTTGTGAAATGCCTCAAGAAAACTGTATTTCAGGTAGTTCTAGTCCAAGTTTTTTCTTAATACAATTTTCAGACTTAGCACCCAGGAGTTACCTCATTCCTCATGCTAATCTGCATGTTATTAGAGGCATCTGATACAAATTATAGGTGCAGCAGTTCAGCCAAGAAGTGACCATAAGAACCACTGCATGAATTACGTCTAGCAAACTATCAGTGATATCTCAGCGTCACTCTAGCTTTAAAATATTTCAAATCAAAATAGTTCAATGGAAAATGTTTCCAGAGCAGAAGCAAATGAACAAATAAATACAAATAACGAAGAGATAAAGACAATACCACACAAAGCAGTAAGAAACCAATATGGAAATACAAGACAAGATAGGTTCATAGGCAGGATGATCTTCTTGCCAAGTCTTTAGACTTTCACACCTATAGCCAAGTGTCAGAAAAAGGAGGAGGGAGAAGAGACAGATATAGCTCAAAAATGAGGAGAAGCAGCAGGATGTGACCAACTGGTTCCACCGACATTTTCAGATGTCCCAATCCGGGAGTCCCTTTCACAGTCGGACAGAGGCACAGAGTATAAGACCACCAGTTTTTCTGAATGCCAGCTTTTGAATTCTCAGGTCTTTTGGTTCACACAATCCCCACATAATAACAGCAAATTACCTCACCGAAAACCAGCTGTAGTTAGGTACCTTGCTACCACTTCCATCTGTAACCTCACAAATCCACAGATCATGTGGGTAAAGAAGAGCTGCTGCCATGCAAATATACCCCAGGAAGCAAATAGCTATTATAAAATATTAATAGAGAAAGTACTGACAGATTTTTGTCTTGTTTTGAATGAAAAAATGTAACATAGCCAAGCCTTCCTAAGTAAAAAATAAGAATAATGTTACAGTACAGGAATCGCAAAGTAAATTACCAGGAAAGGTTTTTAAGTATTTTTTACTGAAATAGCAGGAACATATATAGGAAACAGTATGATACGTTCAGAAGAATACATACCTGTGCTGTTTAGTCCATTTGAAAATAGTAATATAATAGGCAATATTTTTAAACACTTGGACTAAAATTTTGAAATGAACTCTACGGGAATCTGCTATGATTCTAACAGTTAGTTGTTCCTGTGACATCTGCAGGAATGTAGTATAATTTAGTATTTGAAAAAAGGTTGCTTTGATCCTGGGAAGTCAGAAAAACCCTCAGATTTGCTTTGTATGTATTTGAGTATTCAACATTTAACAGTAGAAGCCTGAAAGAAACCTTTCACAGCTTAAGAAAACAAAAATCCACAAAAAAAAAAACAATCAAAAAGACTCAAAGAACCAAAATCCTTCTTTACAATCTGAAAACTTCCTTCAATATTTATTCAATAGGGTTAGAAAGAGAAAATCAGTATAAGATAAAAAAATCACCTGAAAACCTCTTCAGTTCGAGATTCAAACAGAAATCAGTATCATTACTTCAATATATGGAACCTATCATCCACAAATGTATTTTTATTCTTCTCCTATAGCATGCTTTCACCCTTTAACACCTTTCAACAGACAATGAAAAAGATGCTATAAACATATTGCTCATTCAGGAAAACGACACTGTTCTCTACCAATACCAGTTCAGAAGGCTGATGCTCTTACTCTTATTAAATAAAACACCACATAATAAAAAAAAATCCATCCATTTCAATGGGTGCGATTTAAGTGCGACATAGAAGAGTACTAAAGTTCAGATGAAAAGAATCAAAAATGTTGAAATAGTGATCATTTATGAATATCATAGTTGGATCATCTATGAATATCATAGCTGATCCTTGGTTCCAGAATCAGTGGGCAAAAGGAGCAGAAGAAACAAGCTTCAGAAGTTTATTTTACCTTTGGGGTTTTTTTGAAGGTTATAAATTACAGACTCTGAATGCTTTTTCTTAACAGGACTAAACACAAACTGCAGCTGTTACCAACTTTAAATGAATCTACATTACCTACAGTGACCACAGGAGAATTGAAAAACCATATTAGCAGGGGCCATTACAAAATTGGAACTTGAAGCAAATACAGACCATATGGTTTCAATATATAAAGCTAGATAAAATTTTAAGATATTACCTTTTATGTTCACCTATTATTTAGGAATGTTCCCACTGAATCGTGCAGTGGGTTTATGAGTGTTCTTGTCTGTTGTCACCACCGCACTCCCTAGTACTGTCTGTATAATTCTGAAGCAATGGACATTTCTTACACCATCCCAGTATTTGGATTTACTAGGCCCACGTCACCTTGCTTGCATTTAATTCGAGGCTTTGTTTATTATTGGCTTTGTAATTCTTTGTTGGGCCATTTATTTGGCAGAAATCCAGTCGTTTTGCTTGGCACACTTACTCTTCAATAGTAAAAAAGCACAAATAACCAGAGGCAAACGCAGGCATGCAATATTAATATTATTGTTCTAGTTCACAGCAGCACAAACAAAAATAATTCAAGAATAAAAGAGGTTAAGGCATTCATTTAACATGACCGAAGGTGTTGATGCATTCATCCAAAGTGATCTCAGGCCAGCTGAAACTATTTGCAAATTTAGCATAGTGTTGTCTGGGAAAAAAGAAATTAGCATTAAAAAAATATTTATGCAAAGGTCTTTACTTGGAATAAAGTAAACTATGATTTTGTTTCAAAAATGTGTTTAAAACTCAGTTACTTAGTCATTGTAAAAATAAAACCCCAAGGAAAAAACCTCTGTATTTAAGCTTATTTCAGTATTCAGCCCAGTGGTAGATTTACAAAGCGCCATTTGCAGGCCTACTTAAAATCAGTCAGATCAGAGGTTCTCCGCATTTTGCACAACTGATTTCTAATTGAGTGAATATAGAGGTTATATGCAAATCTGAAAGATGCTTTTTATTTCTTCATTCAAGACTGAGATAAGAACTTGACAAATTCTGACTGTATCAGATAGTATATTAGCTGTTCACTTGTGGTCCAAAACTCTTGCAACAGGAGGAATGCAAAGCAGAACAACCTCGTAGTGTTGGCATGAATAAAAATCATATTGCACAGAAATAAATATCTGACATCTCCATCTTATGTCTCACAAAAAGATGTAAACCAGATGAATGACAGCTAGTACTTTTCCTTCACTAAACCTAAGCAATTTCAAGAAGATTTCCAATCACAGCTACATATTCCAGGCAGGAGCAAAGCATAGTTATATATTAAGAGCTATAGAGACTGAAGTAAGCAAAAATCTGAAGCCAAGGGCCATGCCATCATAACAATTGCCGACTTAGAAATACGAGTATAAAGAATCAGCGCAAAGACTAGTTTGCCATTGCCAGCAAAGGGAGCCCAAGAGATGTAGTGACTCCTTCATATCCAGCATCCCTTCAGCTTTGTGCTGAACACTGGAAACCCAGGCCAGACTACTTACAAGTTTTGATGAAAAAGCTGATGACAGTGAGCGAATGAATGAAATCTATGAGAGCACAAGTGTGACCTGATAAAATAATTTACCTAGATATTTTGCTAAAAAAATAATAATAATATTTTTTTTTAAAAAAAAAATCACTTCCCCCTCTCAAACACTGCGTAGTTTTGTTTAGATACTTGAACTTCTTGATTGGTTTTGACTACAAGTTAACAAAGCCTAGGGTAAGTCTACAACAGTAGAACTCCAGTGTTTTAAACATAAGCGCAACGGTTCTTCTAAATTAGCATCTCTGTATTTCACTGAAATGAAACAAATCAAGAAAATTAAAACATGATAAACATCAATTACAATAGAACTGTAACATGCAAAAATCCATGCTCTACTACCAACAAAAGATTTTGTGGTTTGTATTCAAAGTTTTGATTCAGGCCCTCTTCTCTCAGTTACTCTCTCTGAAATATGTATTGTTGATAAATAAGAAGATTTCCATAAGCATTCACTGTATTATATAAAGAAATTTGCTATTTATTTAGTCATGTCACACCCCAGGTGCCCTGGACAAGTGGCAAAGACTGAAGGGCTGGAACTTATCATTCTTAAGATCATTAAAACATGAATTCTATGATTCCTTTTCACTTTTGACACACTCGGTGTTATCATGATTGCAAGGGTCTGATAAAGGCAAAAAGTACAATTCCAGGTTTGGACAATGCTAGCAGGAGACGTTAAGTAAATGGAAATTATTGGTAAACAGGAATAGCCTCGTAGGAGAAGCTAAAGTTATGAAAGAATTTTGGGGAAAGCAAGCAAAATTAACTGTAATCCTAAGAAAAAGGTTTGAAGGCCAAGGTATAAAACTTGACTTTTAAAATTAAACTATAAAACTAACAGTACAAATAAAGATGTTTAAACGTAGCTCTTTGTCTACAAGCAGAGAATTTACAGAACACGTTAGTGTTTAAGGCCATAGCTGTAAATACTATCAATGAATCCAAGAGGCAGCAGGCATTTTCATGGCTCGGGGAGTGGAGAGGGATTAAAGACAACCTGGCTGGGTAGGTCACCGGGGTTAATATAAATTTGAAGTACCACACGTTCTTTGAGCTAAGCATTAAATCTCACAACTTACCAAGCCCTTATGTGCTTGTGGTTAATAAAGTTTCTAAGTTGTCAAAGCGTAATATTTCAATGGTCTGCGTACAGCAGCTATTTCTTTTTCTCACCAGTACAGACTGCTCCTCCCTACATTGTATTTTAAATAGATACTTTTAAATATTAACCTTAAGTTAATTACATTAAACCTTTAGTAGGTAGCTTTTTTAAACCTATTCTTGTTATAAAACAAACTGGATCCACGTCCTATTTATTGTTCCATATAAACGTAGAGACTTTAAACATGGGACTCTGATGCTTGTAAGCATGGTGTGATACTGAACAAGAGCATAAAAATCCAGAGCCACAGTTTCCAATCTTCCTGAGCCTCCAGAGAATGCCCAAGAAGGTGCACTGTGATATACAGAAATGACTTGCATTCATATGTACCTAAAAGACTATCAGAAAGCAGAGATCAAAGACACATAGGTACTTTGATAAATGAAAGACTGACACAGGCCTTTCACAGCTCACCAAACTAGTCATAATGACTGTAAAAGGAAAAATTTTCCCTACTAGTGTTCCTTATTTTTTACTACACCTTTTCTTGCGAGTTGCCCTTGTTTCAGATAATGGTCATACAATCAAGAAAACTTATTTTAAAAAGCATTCCCCCACAGTTGTCACTTGTTTTTAAACATGTTTATGAATAAAAAAAAGTTATAAATTGCCATGTAATAACCCATAAAATACAGAATGTTCTTTAGCAAAAAGTATTTCAAAGCACGTTATCAGTCTTTGCATACAAATTGCAAAAGAGGCAGAATGCCAAAACATGACCTTTTCAAAAAGGAGATGGATGAACTGAGAAATATATCCTCCTCACTTCCACATTGACTTCATATAGTTTCTTCAGATGAAGTACACGCATTTTCCAACTCCAAAATAAACACAATTTAGTGCCTGTCTTCTCACTACAAATTGTATCTCTCTTTAAAAAAAATTCTGTGCCAGTGACTTTCTCAAAATTATGTTGATATTAAGTGAACAAAATCCCCTTGACCTTCAGTAACGAAGTCACTAGTTGAACGAGTATCTTTACAGAGACGTCTCCATCACAGTGTTAGCAAAACTTTGCATTTTATCTGGGTTTTTTTCCCCTTGAACACTGAAATGGTTCCTTACAAATTAACACATCAGCTTCTCTGCTTGTCTTAGCAACACAAGACTTATTAATTTGCTGTCTCTCAATTCTGCTCTCCTGAGTCACTCAGGAGAGGACCCTGAAGCCACAGATGTCTAGGCAAAAGTTTGCCAGACATTTCCCAGGAGTCAGCTTGCAACAGATACCAAACACTGTGATTTAAGTATCACATCTTTCCAGATACTACATATTTTTCATATGCAAAACAAATACCTGAGAGTGGAAAGATAACAGAAAAAGTGAGAAACAAAATCAGCAAGCTAAAGACTGCACAGAAAAAAGAAGTAAGATTAATAATTAATTGAAAACAAAAAGAAATAGCATACCAGCAAAAGTAGTACAGATGCAGAAATTGTGATTTTGGAGGCAGATGGAGGAGGTTAGAATTAGAACAGCTGTAGACAGCTGATGATATCAAATTTGCATTCAAATTCAAGCATGAGTTTTCTTAAGAAGTACAGACTGTTCTCAGAGTGGAAGGCAAACAGTAATCATAAAGATCCAAAAAAGTACCAAAGTTGAAAAACCCCACCAAGTTCTTTAGAAAAAAAACAAAGTTAGAAAATTACAGAAAATAGTGCTTATACTCTTCTTTGAAAACTTACATCTTCACTGATCATTAATTACTACTATAAAAGACAAAAAGATTCCTCAAGAGAAGTAGTTACATTGAACCTACAGCATTAATGAATAGTTTTAGCCAACAAGAATGGGGAAATTTATATTGTTTTGAGGTATTCCACTCAATAGTTTAAAATTATTTCAATATTTTAGCCTTTCTAGTTAAAAACAAAGCTTCCTAAAACATCCTGTTCCAGTCAGAACTTTTCACTGTTTTTAAGAAAGCTCCATTTCTGTTCAACTTTAGGCAATTCTGTTCCACTTTCCAAAAATTATTTCTTCCATCAAAGAAAAATCCGCTTATTGGCATCAAGAGCCACTCTGGAGGGATCCAGAATAGAGTGTTTCCATACATACATATATAGTGTAACTAAACACAATAGTGACACGCAAGTCACTTACATTACACTTACAGTAATTTTGGGGGGAGAAGAGAGAGAGATGTGAATGTTCACTGGCAGAACAGTCACTGTGTCCTGACATAGTTCCAAATACACAATTTTAGTCCCAGTTAGTACACTCACTATAGAGCCTGTCCTCAATTTACCCACTCCTAAAGGGCTGGTAAAATGGGTTGGAAAGTCAAAGACGTGATGAGAGCCACATCACTTATTTCTCTACCACTGATTGCCTATTGAGACATATCTTAGTCTTACCAACACAATAAGCCATTTAGACTCAGGCTTTGTCCTCTTAAGATCTGGGGAAGGTCAAATATAGAATACATGTAAAATCTTTGTATTCTGAGCGGTGATAAGCAACTTGAAAAAGACCAGTTTGGGCTTCAGTTCTGCCCAAGCATTCTAGCTTTCAGCACTTCACTGGGTCAGGAATTAACTTCCCACATGACCAAACACAAGTAATACAAAATTTTGTTTTTAAACTAATACAAATGACACACATAGTAATTAACTTTAAAAACAGCCAATAAGCTGTTAGCCTTCCATAAACAAAATAACCATGACTCCCGACTTCTTTGAGATTCAAATTTTCTAATAAACCTGCCTATACACATTTTAATATTGCCACGTAATACTGGTATCACCTATCACCCTACCAGCAGTCACGGAACAACGCACGTCATGGCTACGCTAAACCTACACATACCAAAAATTTGGCAAAGGTTTTACTCACAACCCTTAGTTTAAGTTTAGTTAGCTAGGCAACTTAGTTATCTAGTGAACTTTACAGCAAGTCACGGTAATCCTTTTGATAGATTTGTTCAATATTCAGTTGATGATGACATCCATTGATCATAAACCCTTGAAGACACAGCAAGAGAGCTGTTTTATGGCAGCTTTAGAAAATCTCAAAGCCTCAGAGCATCACAAATCATTTGCAACATGTAATAGGGTGAGAAACACACAGAAGTATTTAAAGGCTACAATAATCTAGTTACATTAAGCTTTTTTTCAGCAGGGATTTGATTCTCTCCTGTTTCCTCCACTTCATCATTCCTTAAACTCAAACTATATTCTGTTCAACTTTAAGGAAGATGCTAAAAAGAAGATAACTGGACATTCAAAACCATCACTACAAAATACATTGCTCCTCCCCTTGCAAAAGGATGGGTTATCTAAACATTCTCCCCTTTCACAGAGGGGCTCTCCTCTTCCTTGCTGAAAGTTGCATCTCAAAGGCTTTGGGGAAATAACGTTTAGAACAAGATCATTCAAGTTCTTTATTTGAAAATGCACATGCAGCTTTATGGGACTTGGGATAGGCCTGAAAGTTGTAAGTTTTCTCATCTTTACCTTAATCCTCTCACCAATTCTCACAACGATACATATGTTGATCTCCTGTGTCTCCAAGGCATAAGGGAGTTTGTACCTTCAAAGTTGAAATTCCTGCATTAACTATCTAGGCAAAGCTTTAATGGAATACTGTTATTTGTAGACTAGGTCTAATTCTCTGTATCCAGAAATAAAATACTCGCTCGCCAACACATTTATTTTTCCACTGTCGTTGTTACCTTCTGCTAATGCCAGAAGGCCAAAGTCAGAGTGGGGTGTTCTGTAAAGAAGACAGACAATCAATCTCTGCACTGAGGAATTTACAGTCTGTCCCATAAGCTTTTACTGGGCCAGTAAAGTGACTCTGGCAATGGCGTACAAACTATTACATGTAGAATTAGCACCACTCTAGACTTATTTCCAGCCTCAGACAAAAGACTTACTGCAGACTCTGCAATTCGGCAAACATCACGGCAATGCTTTGTACCATGAGGTCTTGTTACATTGCTGAAGTAACAAAGCCAAACACTTCAGTCTTCCATATTACCTAACTTTCAAAAATTTGTCAGCATGGATCACAGGAAAACGTGGAATTCCTCATAGAAACAGCTATTTTGTGTTGCAATAGGTTTCTGTACAACTGTCCCCAGCGCAGCTAGCATGAAGTAAACACTTAAATTGCATATATTCAGACATCATTAAAACAGAATTTAGCAGATAGTTTACAACATGGTTAAGCATAAGCAGTATGCTCTTGACAATGTCAGTGAAAAATAGCAGAAACATTCTTTAGAAACTCTACATTGCTCATCCCAGGAAATGGGTAATTTGAGTTCTGAAATGGTTTGGAATACTGCTTTTCAGCAAGTCTGTTCTATTAAATGGATTACTAGCTCTAAAAAAAAAAAAAAAAAAAAAAGCCAAAGTAATAACACCCATAGAACAGATCCAGAACAGCCAAGATGATCTTATTTCAGAAGATGGTATCAGAAAACTGTCTTGTTGGTCATACCATATCTAAAAATGAGATCTACTGAAAAGACTCCATAAGACACTCATGTTATCAAATGACACAGTGTTTTCATTTATAGAGAAAACCAGAGCAAGATAGGTCTTAATCATTCATAAATCATCCACGTGGTGACAGACTAAAGTAAGGCAAAAAGTTTAGGGAATAAAAAACCCCAGATATTTTGCATATGAAAGTGGCAACAATATTAGACTTTATAGGATTAAAGAAAATTCTTCACAATGCTGGTTGAAAACTACTGTTATTTTTAACACGTTTAAATAAATGAACAGAGTTTTATTTAAAAATGTATCAACCACCACATATAAAGAAAAGCCTTGCATACTAGTTACAGACAGCAAGAAAGAGGATTGAACTCCACTGACATATGAAGTTTCAGATTCTGAAATATAATTTGCTCAGGCCTTTTTCTGATGGTATTGCTGCCAGAGAAATGATTTTCCCAGGGAGATCCTTCAGCTTCCCAGACCAAAGTCCTCCAAAAAAAAAAAAAAAAAAAAAAAATCTATACACCTGCTCTTCCCATCCACTAGGGCAGATCCTAGCTCTTCAAGCCCAACTACAACTATACATCTTTTACAGCCCCATTACAGCCTCCCAGATTTGAATTCTCCCACCTTTCTACTACATGCTCCAAGCTGGCTCATCAACTTCCTGCCCTCTATCTACTGTATCTCTCCCCTCCTTACTGTATGTCCATCTAGGCCTTAATCCCACATTCCCTACTTCACTCCTACTCCAGTGTTCTGGAAGTGAAGTTACAGATACTCCACAGGGCGAGGAAAGGATCAGAATGACCTTTTGGCAGCTCCCAAAACAGTCACAACACTACTGCTGTCACGGTAATCTTTGTAGTGATACATCTACAGCTTTGTTATAGGTGGCACAGTTTGGGAGACCGTAGTGTTGCTGGTTTATAACCAAAACATTTGGTCGTTTTGGTAGAACTGTAGATTGGTTTTGCCTTGGAAGCGCTGAGCCCACTGAACTGAGACAACCTGTGACTATACAGTGAAATCAATGCAATTGAGCATTGATTTACTGTTCAGATACACAGCTGACCAAGCCATCTCAGATTCACACCTCGTGTAAGTCAGGACCAGTTTGTACGTAACATACATGATGTATTCTCAGATATGCATACAACCTTCAAGTGGTACCCAGACGTATATTTTGCACGGAAAAAAATCTGAAGGCAAATCTGGACATATGGGAGATAAAGCCTAACACAACCTGTGACTATCAGTTCTGAGTGCTGAGGAGCAAGTACTGCTTAACAGAAAACTTTTATCCATGTATCTCAGTTAAGAACACATTTTAAAGTGATATGTTAAGGCAGCTCAGAGCATGAAAGCAAGTAGCTTAGTGTAAGGTACTAGGCAATTCATTCATGAGATGATGTACACCTTACACGCTTTTATTCCCAACATAACTATGTCTATACTTGCTGCTGGTTTTGTTGTTTGGGGTTTTTTGGGGGAGGGGGGTGGGGGGTGGTTTGTTGTTGCCCGTCCGTTTTTTGTTTGCGGGGTTTTTTAATAACATGAATTGTGCTAGTTAAAATATTAGCTTTTTTAGAGTAACACATAGCAATTTAAAATTGGACTTTGAACTTTTTGACGTTAGCCTGTAAATATTTTATGCTAGAAGTAACACTAAATATGTGCAAGTTTGCAGAACTGAGGCTTTATTTAGTTTTATTTAGAACTGAGGTGAAAAACAGCTTTTACAGTGAATCTAGTTGGGCATCACTTTCTGAGCATCAAGTAGGCAAGGCGGCAGCCAAAAATAACAATAAAGGGATTCAGTTTGTGGTACATTCTCTTAGCATTCTGTGTACAAGTCTTGTTCCCACAGTGCCATTTTCTTTCACGTTACTTATGACTACTGAATTCAGATGACACCTTGCACACAATATTAAAAGATAATTTTAGACCAACTTTTCAGCGTCCCACTAATTTAGGAAGGCATGGTTCCTTAGAATTTTTTTCTGTATTTGCAATGAAATCATGTATAGAATACATTTAGTATTTTTAATACAGTAACAAACATTTAAGGTTATTTGAGCGTGGGGGAAAAAGGTCAGGGCTGCTCGGTTTGAAGTGCCTGAAGGAGCAGTGGGGTTGTTCCAACAACTGACAGAATTTTGAAAGTATAACGAACAATTTGAACAACATGTTGGGATTTGAATGTTAAATACACTTTATTCTTGGAAGCAGTTAAAACCAAAATTTGAATTAAAAAAAAGGAAAAAAGCAGGACACCTAAAAACACACACAGGGTGTAAGAATTCCCTACTAGGAGAAATCCATAGGACACTCTTTGAAAGCAGGCCTACAGAATGAGTAAACTAAGTTTGAAATCTAAGAGAAATTAAGGACAGGACAAGAAGAGTGCTTGAGGGAAGGGGGAGAAATTGTTTTGGTTTTGTTGAATTTATATAGGGAAAAAACTGTCAAAATCTAAAACCAGGTTATTTGAAATCTGAGAATTCATTATCTTTATCAAGTTGCAGTTCATTCTTTCATTCTGCATTCTCAGTTGTCTTGCATTCCTGAGCAACTGTGTAGAAAAGACTTTACTAAAAACTCTTCTTTGAAATTGTACTTTGTAAACCTTTACCCTCCTACCTATTTAGATTTATTGTATAATTTAGCACAAGCAATTTTAACTCAAAATAATTTAGATGAAGTCAAGGAAAGCAAATCCACAAGTTTTTCTAAATGAAAAATCAGCACCTTTATAGCACAAGCTGCTGTCAGAAAGGAAGGTCATGAAAGTTCCAGCTTCAACATTATCTCAGCTATCAGACAAAATATTCTACAACTGCTTTTCTGACAAAAACAGAAACAGCCGCCAAAGCGTAGTGCAAGCACATTAGCATCAGTGTTCAAACCTTAGCCTGTTATATTCAGACATTTGTGGGATTTAGAGTAGATATGGCATTAATATTAAGGCTCCTAAGGTTTTCATTATAATGCTTTAACCACGTTCTAAACCTTGAAAACCAATATCAACCACTGAACCTGAATACTTTCTGAAAGTTGGCTCAGTAAAGACAAAGCTTACAACAAAGACGATAATGGAAACAGTTTGGCAACATTCAACATAAAGCAATTAGGAAAAGTTTAACAGCTACAGCTATTCCATGATTTAAAAGAACTCGAATTTTAACAGCAATCTAAGCATAGGCTCCCTAAGCATAGGATCCAAAAGGGACCTTTTCCCATCTGCGTGAAAGATTCACCTGTCCGACCAATCTAAGAATTCCCGAGGCAGTACAATAAACACACTACTACTCCTGCATAATCTAAGAGCGTACCACATGCTTCAAAATCCAGTGGGAACTAGCTGCTCAGAACTGAATATACAAAAGAGAAGCACAGTGTCCTTCACAGCCCTGCTTTATTACAAGATGTTAGTAACTGACTTTTCTGTCAGTACCCATTAGTGATAACGTACCACAACTGTCAAAAAATTATAGCCGAGTCAGCAGTGATCCTTCAGTATATTCATGGACTTCCTGAATTTATAGGAGGCAGATTTTTTTCAAACACCACTTTCATGTGATGAAAAATGAATATTCAGGTCAAGCAAGAGGACTAATATATTTGTATTGTATTTGCCATTTGTTTAGAAAGAATCAGGAGTAATTTTCAATTCTACGTGTATAGGAACTTCAATTCATTTACACTAACAACTATATGAAAGTAATATTTAAGACACTGTTGTGTTTCTTTCAGCTGAATTTGAAAGGTAGAGAGCCCCTCCAACCACTATTTACAGACATCAAAAGAATTTCAATCGGTTAAAGAAAAAGCAGCTACAGTAGCAATTCCTAGATATTGCATAGTGACAATAATAGCAATAATATTAAGTATTTCTGCAAACTTCAATGAACACTGGATCAAGCCCAATGTTTTACTTTATCAAAATC